>NC_081825.1:106485297-106792002 GCF_030867095.1 Alligator mississippiensis | reverse complement strand
GGTAAACAAGAACCTTCATATGAGTTTTTCTTATTTTTAATGTGATATCTCCAACTTCAATATAGAAAATTAGATGTGAATCATTTATTTACATTCTCCTCACTCAATTTTATCTGCATAACTAGTTAAATTGATCCTTGCATTGGTATCTGCACCAATTCAAACTACTGCATTATCATCAAAGGGTATAAATTATGACAAAATATGCATATCTTGGATATAGGATGGAGTTTACAGTGATTCCATTTTGTATAAAATATAGGACAAGGAACTCCAGACTTGGCCTGATTTTTAGAACAGAGAATTAAACAGGTCTTGCATATATTACATACATATTAGATAGTCTTAATCTTGTTCTTTCTCTGACCAATGAATATTTAATATTTTATACCAATTGGGACAGCATCAAGAGGAGAGAGCAAGTTAAAGCATCCACCCTATACCTTGACAGTTAGAGCTTTTTTCTAGGATGTAAGAGAGACAAGTTCAAGTCTCTGTTCCAACTTGGGCTGAGTAGAACTGGGTCTAGTCTGGGTCTCCCATATCCAGATAGTACCCTAGCCCTCAGAAAACTGTCTTTTTTGGATCATATACACCTCAAGAAAGGCCTCAAACTTGGATCTGTAACATGCTGCTGGACTCCTGGCTGTTGCAGTACAGCCAACGGGCAGCTGTAGCAATGGCTATTTTTAGACCCTTGACCTCCCAAGACGGTGTTCGTCTCTGCTGCCTTAGTTGGCCCCTGTGTTAGGGTGTGTAAGGATAAAGCTGAGTGAGGCTTCTGCCCCACATCATGATTAGCTGGGCTAGCTGAACCTAAATGAGGGCCAGCTGAGCCCTGGTCCATTCCTGCTGATGGGTGTATCTTTGAGGAAATTCTCTAGCACCTGAACCTTGCTGCACAACTTACTGGTCTTCAGACCTTGAGCACCTCCTCTCCTGGTAACTCCTCTGCTTTCTGCCCCAGTATCCCTGATTGTGCATCCAGTCCCTCGGATTTTGGACTTGGCTTGATCTCAGCTTGTTTTCTGATCCCTGATTCTAGTTGGTAGTTGGTTCCTGACTCTCAGCTTCTGACCCTCACCCCTGCAATCCCTGGTTCCACTCCTGCCTCTACCTACTAGGCTGGACATCCCAGCGTGCCATAACAGGGTCTGTGTAAATGTACAAATGAACCCAAATAAGTTTAGCAGTTTACTTTGAGCAGTTGGAAACCATACTGGTAGAACCTTGTACAAGATTCAAAGGTGCCTAGGAATGGACACTGGCTACCCCAGTTCTACTGGGAGAAGGGGAGGGTCTGGTGTCTTTAGTCCCAGTGTAGGCAGGGCCCATGCACTTTGGGTATGGGTGGAGACACATCCAGGTCCAAACAAGCAGGACTTGGAACTGCTGGACCCACCTGCTCCCATACCCAAAGTACCTTTCTCTGCTGGGATTGAAGACCTCATAACTCCCGCACCCCTCACATACATATGTAAGGTCTGGGGTCTTCAGTCCCAACAAGGGCCAGTCAGTGTCTGGGGAAGGGGAGGAGCAGGGGGGTCTGAAAACAATGGGGCAAGAGCAGGTCAGGGGCCAGTTCTAGTTGGTTATTTTCCCTGTCTGCTCAGGGTACCAGGGCTAACAGCTGCCCAGCCCTGGGGTTTTCCCTGACCCTCTGTTGTCAGAGGTTTTCTGTGTATTACATTACAGCCCAAGTCACATACTGTCCCCCTGGAAGCAGTGGGTGGAGCAAGGTACTCTGCAACGCTCAAAAACAGTGCAGGACCTTCTATCTATGAGGTAAGAAACTCTATCAGAGGAGAATTCTGTCTTGTTCAACAAGATAGAAGTTTCTACTAAACCCACCATTTTGGTCTGATAAAAACTCTTTGAACATTTCTACACTTAGGATTTTTATTAGTGGAAATACAATTCCACCACTAGAAATGCAATGGTTATATGTACCCTTAGTTATGCTATTGCTTGAGCTCATTGCTCTTTAGAATTTAAACAAATGCTAAACAATTAAAATTTTCCTGAACCATTATTGTTGCTTTCCAGCAAGCCCTTGTGCAAACCATAAATACAATTAACGTGAGTGCAGCTTATCTTGGTTTGAATGTAGGCTAGGACCAGTTTAACAATCCACTGAGGATTTGCGTCATTACAGCTGCAATGGTTCACCTCCGTTCATGGACTAAATCCCTCATTGTGACCAATGCCTTATGTTTAGGAAGTCTAACCTTTGCAAAGGAGGTTTGATTTTAGGGTTTAGAGCAAGTATTATGTATAGCTTCTAGCAGAAGACCTGCAGTCTGAATTGAATTCTAATTCTTGTTTCATTTATTATTTGTTTTGACCCTGAGCACTTGACCAGGCTGTGTCTTGAATTTCCCCATTTGTAAAACCAAAATTTTGAGTCTTGGCCACCTCCTGGGCTTAGAGTTTGTAAGGTATTTTGAAATTCAGAAATGAAAGGCATTGAAGGATATTGTTTGGTACATTTCAAGTTTACACAGCTTTCTTAATGTCTTCTGTATTGCTTGGGCAGTCAGTGCTTTTCATATGGGCTATGGTTCAAGTCATTAAAATCCTTGTATCTCTCTTTTCAGAAGGGTTTACAAGAACCTTATTTATTTTACTATGACAGTCCATCATGGCAATCTAAGCACCTGCTGTACTTTCCTACGTACTTGGCTATGGTTGATTACAGATGTCTCGTTATAAAGGAGCTTTTGTCCATACTCTATTTTTTAATCACTTGACATACTTTTTTCCACTCATTTAAATATTTAGTAGTTCTTAAGGAAGCTGCTTTTAATGTAAAGTACATGTAATAATCATTATTTGGGTTCTATATTGGAATATGATGAGAACATATCAAGTGATCATCAGAGCAATAATGCTCATTTTACTACAACCTTTGAAAAATGCTTTCGTACCCAGCCAAGATCTGTTTGTCCCTAAGCCAACTCATTTCCCCCCTGAGCTTAATCTGTATGGTTTCATTTTTGGTACTTGACCTACTTCGTAGAAGTGTCTTCAAATGAAACTAAATTAAGTACGAACAAACCAAAGCCTCACTCCCCATTTCTAAATCTATGAGAACTCATTTAAAATCATTTAGAAAATAACAGTCTCCTAAGAGACAGCTTGAACCATCCCATTATGCTAATTTGCAGGTTGTGTTATACATTACATTTAATTCCAGCAATATCATGGCATATCATAGTCTAAATTATGTGTGTCCCTTAGATAAAACAATACATATATTTGTCATATAATGAGGCAGAAGGAGTCAAGCATGCCCTAAATGTTAGCTGAGAAGTTTGGGGTGCACCACCTCATAGGAGCACCAAAAACTATGAGCAACTCAAAAAAGCAAGTTTTTCAGTGAAAATTGCCTTACATCCTTAACTATGAAAAGACTGGTTTCTCCATAATGTGTGCACCCAGTATTTAGAACACGGTAGAAGGTACACTCTTGTTTCTACTGTGGCTACCATATATAACTCTCTACAGTGGTTTAAATCTGCTGGAAGTAAATGAAAATACCCACTTTTGCACCAAGGCTAGGCTAAAAACACAACCAGGTAATCAAAACAGTCTAAACCTCTCCTTTCTTAAATATGCAGCCTCCTTCTCCTGCTGGACCCACCACCATCCTTCTGTATTCCTGTGTTTGACAAGGTATGTAGATGATCTCCTTCCTCAATTCTAACAAACTTGTATCAGATTTGTTCACCAGAGTGCCCCAAGGGATGATGAGGTCGAACGGTTATAAACTACTGCAAGACCGTTGCAGGCTGGACATAAGGAAGAATTTCTTTACTGTCCGAGCCCCCAAGGTCTGGAACAGCCTGCCATCAGAGGTGGTTCAAGCACCTACATTGAACACCTTCAAGAGCAAATTGGATGCTTATCTTGCTGGGATCCTATGACCCCAGCTGACTTCCTGCCCTTCAGGTGGGGGGCTGGACTTGATGATCTTCTGAGGTCCCTTCCAGCCCTAATGTCTATGAAATCTATGAGATATAAGAGGCCCAACTCCTTCAAATTCAAATCTACTACTCAATGGATGCATCAACATGTGCAATTAATTCTCAGCAATAAACTCTAGCACATATCATGCTTTGGGTTGCACCCGGGACCGCAGCAGGTCAGAGCAGCCCTGACTGGTAGAAGGTCCAGTGGATCAACCTGCAATGGCTGGTCCAGTGGTTCAAGCCCAAAGCTGCTCCAGCTCAGCTCAATGTGTTCCAGAGGCTCTAGATGAGGCACAAGGGTGCTTCAGTGTGGGGCTAACCAGCAGGCAGCGACCGCATTGAAGCACCCTTATGCCCCAGCCAGCTGAGCCAATGTCTACACGTGCATTGCTGCACGCAAAAAAAACTCCACAGCAGGAGTTTCTTAGTTTTGTGCACTCTAATAGAGCTGCACGTTTAAACACCAAGATGTTTACTGTGGAGCTAATTGGGCAACTCAGAAGTAAACATCTTGTGTAGATGTGCCCAATGTGACTTTATTTAACTTACTAAGTAGCAATTGTGACACAGGTAAGAGACTTCCAATGTGATTAAAAATCATATAGGCCCCAACATCATTTGAAAAAAGGTAGGAAGTAAGCATTTTTAGGGGAGGAAGAAGGTTGTAGTGTGGAGTCGCAAAGAAATGAGGAGTCATTGAGAAAAGAACACGGGAGTATTTAATCACACATTTTTAATCGCAAGAGAGAGAGAGCACTAAGTCAATCTTTAAGAGTCTTATTTGTGAGGTAGGAAAAATATATATGCAACCTCAACCACTTCTCCCAACCCCAATTTAAAACATTTTAGGAAAAAGTATTTTACAATATTCTTTCTCTCTCATTTCTGCTTCCAGTCCTCATTTTTGCAAAGTGGTATGTGGAAGAATTCCATTAAATACCTAGCAGCACCTATGCTGTTTGAGAAGGCACCATGCAGTGCTATATTTTACCTTTTGTATTTTACATGTCTTACCAAATGAATCTAGTGAATAAAAATTTAAATAAATTCCTGCTGATACCCTTCCATTTTTATATAACACAGCCTATTATGCGCACAGCAAGTAGTTCTTTAAATCACATGAGAACATATTGTACAGAAATTCTCAAGAGAAACACTGGTTAACCAATTTTCTCATGAGCAGTTCAATGAGGAAACATTCCTATACCATTCCAGATTTGCACCCAGCATGACCTAGTAGATGTGACCCATTTGCACTCAAATTTGTTTGCATTTGCCTCCTGTTGATATTTGTATGAGCTGTTCCTGAGAAACTTGCAGCACTGTCTTAATGTTGGCAGGGGTTTCTGTGTGACCAAGTGTCATGTGGGATCCCCATAGCACAAGTAAATGAACCAGTCTCAAAATTGACAGAATCAATTTTCATTTCTGAAGTCAGGCAGGCTTTCATTTAAAGTGTATTGACTCTGTAGAGAGATAATAACAACGTTGCTGCTTTCAGTGAAAAAGCACCATTACTGAGAACAATGCATTCAATAAATGTATGCCAGACCTTCTCTTCCCCAGACCACTGTCCTCTTACAAGCTGGGAGCTCTCCAGAAGCACTTTGTCTGCTACCTGTCCAGCATTACAGTCTGGGAGTCTTGGGCCCAAAAAGAAGCCAGTATATTATTAGGCATCAGCCCAAAGAATAGGGAGATGATGAGGAAGTGAGTATGATTCCTCCCTAGAACTCTACCAAGACATGGGCCAATGAGCTGGCACAGTCTACCGTTCATCCTGTCAGCTGGAGGATTCTTGCCCACAGTGTAGTCACCATATGTTTGGCTCCTGATCATGCAGCAGACAGTCTTTGGAATAATATACTGAAATCAAACAGATTTCTCTCTCAAGAGCTTACAAACATCAAGTATTTTCAATTGTTTGCCAAGCTTTAAATAGACAAAGCTGGAAATGGAATGAATCAGGTTCTAAACAAATTGCTTCTCGGCCTTTTATAGGCTAAGATCATGTGATACCCCATAAATAGAAATATATACAAAGATGGAGCAAAAGCATACCAATCACAATTGGATAAAAGGGAGGTAATGCATTCTTATTGTGATATATTTTATTATACCAACAACACAGTTGGTTGAATAAAAGATATCACCATAGAAATCCTTGTCTTTCACATAATTTCTGGACCTTCACGGCTACATTATTGCTCTAATGCTACTGTAATTGCATAAAATGCATTGATTAGCTGATCAGATAATGACTCTGTTAGGGCTGTGGCTGGTGGGGATGCCTATAGAGCTACATTCTTCCAGCTGAATACCATATGTCCTCTGAAGCATTTAATGTCAGTGCACAGTTACAGCATGATATTATTAAATATTTGATCTTGCTTTTTCCTCCAAGATCTGACTTGTATATTCTTGTTCCTGAAGTGAAAAGGAAGTGCCTAAATTTGAGCAGGATCATGCCCAAATTAAAAGACTTGCTTATCTAGTTCCTATTTTTTGACTGAAGTAGAAATAACAGCAATTCTTCTTTGAAGTTTTCCTCTGAATGTTGATGATATAAAACATTCCCATACAACGTTTTAATATTCTAATTAAAATATGTGTTACATGGTTTGACATCCTATTTCATTTCCTTGTAAGCCTGACTGAAAATGCTATCATGAAAAATTTACTTGTTGTTTCGTTTTGAAATACTGTCCTCTTTTACAGAGGTTTCCCTACTGTGGGAGAAATATTTAAGGGCCTGGTTGACATTATAGACATTAGGGCTGGAATGGACCTTGGAAGCTCATCAAGTCCAGCCCCCTGCCTCAGGGGCAGGAAGTCAGCTGGGGCCAAAGGATCCCAGCAAGATAAACATCCAATGTACATGATAAATGTCCAAGTTGAGTTTGATTAGAGTCAATATACAAATTTTAAAATCTGCTGGTGAATATCAATAGCATTTAGGCTTTTATTAAAGCTGTCATAAAAGCATTCCAGAATTCAGAAAGAATAGTATCACTAAGATTTACATATGTATTCATACTCTCTCTTTCAATGTTGATTTACATCTACTTAACCTCTGGGTATATTCCATAAAAAAGCTAAATTAACTAAGATTAAGATTGCTTGAAAAATATAAACCTCTTATGCATGTGTGTAGCTAATCCTATCCATATGTTATCTCTTTAGAACACAGCATATTCTACATACTTATATATATATTTATTGTTCATAGAGAGCTTTATATTTTAATTCTTGTACATGTACAGTAGTCGAATTGTCATAATGATCCATTATGTCTTTGTTTTATATACACTTTCTCCTTCTAAGCATATATTTTAACAACTTAGTTGAGAATATTTGCTATGAACATATTCTTTTAAACAATCAGCATAGTTTTCCTGTGATATAAATCAGGGAATGACAGAATTAACAAAGAAGCTAACAACTGAAAATGGAGATGACCTGAGTAGGATGATAATTTTTCACTACTGCATTGTGCTCTTAAACATAATTTGCAGCATGTTCTCTAAGACTAGTTTATTGTGTATTTTACAAATGACTTTCTAAGATATTCAGAGAATAATATACAAAACAGGAACATGTGACGTATCTACACTGAGCAAAAATAATGTAATGGTTTCTCAGTACTCTACACACTAATTTTCAGTAGTGTCAGATTCCCATGACAACTACTGATATTTCAATGACAACTGAAAGTGTAATGTATGAATGTGGCAGGGCACCTTTGGTTCCTGCCACTTTAAGGGCCAGAACAGGCAGCACAGCAGCCTTTAGGTGGATTCACTCCCAATCAGGAGTCACATGACCAGCAGGAGGCTGACTAATTGGGAAGTGGAACCAGCTCCCTGATATAAGGATATACGAGCAGGCCCTGAGTAGTAGGGCCAGCAGTTTCCTGCAAGCAGCTGGAGAAGCAACATAGCCTGGCTGGAGCTGCTGCTCACATAATACCTTTTGAAGGTACAGAGCAAGAACTATGGGGATCGTGGAGGTTTCTGGTCCTGTGGCATGACCTAAAACTACAGTTTGCTGGGGCTGGATGATGTGGTGGGGCTGCTTTTGGCAAGGCAGCTTCCAGGAAATGCCACAACTGTGCCAATAAATGGTGAGGATGGGTTGCCAGAAATATTCAGCCCCTGCTGCCTTGTAGGTTACCCCGTGGAGGGGAAAGACTAGGGGAGCACAGCCTGAGAGAAAACCACATGGGACAAGGCCCACTGAGTGGGGCTTGAGGCAGGGCCCAGGCCTATAGTATGGGGTCTGGCCAAGGGTGCAGGTTGTCTGCAGGCACCTGAGATCTGAGTGGGCCACTGGCCATGGGGGCTAGACACATCTGTAGACAAATGAGACACATGGGGTGTAAGGCCCCATAGCCCCAGCAAGACGGTAGTATAGGATCTGGCAGCCATGTAGAGTAAGGCCTTATGGGGCCTGAAGGGCTGCTTATGGGCTGACCACAGTAGCTGGAGTGGAGGCCCTAGTGAGAAGGCAGAAGGCCCAGGCATGATAGAGTAAGCCTGAGGCAGAGTATATACTTTGGATGCCATCTACAGGGCATGGGACATGGTATAGGGGAGGTTATAGCTATATATAACCCCCTAGGCATTATATCAGGGCATAAAATGGGTAGCCTCCCGTATTGTACATCAATTATTTATACATCAATATGTGGCATACTGCCCTAGACAGGTGAGCAGGAAGATGTTGGGACCAGCCTTGTGACTTCCCCCTGTCACAATGACATTGATACATAATGTTTTCCATACAGAGTGATATAATAGTCAGATCCATTGGACAGACTAGTGATTTTGTTGCATTAAATTCCATGTCTTACAAATTGTGCCTGATTTGTACATGGGCACAAATACTCCTTGTGTCCTCTTCCCATTTGAGCAAGTAGGCCTCACAATCTGTTCCTATTTTTTTTTATTCTACAAGATATTCACAAATTAATAGATTTTAAGACCAGAAGGCACTATTCTAGCTATCTACTCTGACCTCCTGCTCAGACCAATACATGGAAGCTTACCCATTGAGGACCTCCACCAGAGGTTCATCTCAGGTTCCCAGAATGAATGCTAGGAATCTTAACCTGACAAATGTTAAGCATTATATTTGTTTTACTATCATCCCATGAATACAGTGAAAAAAATGATAAATGAACCGTGTAGACATAACTGTCCCTTTATCCCTCCAGTCTAAGTATTAACAGGATGCTCCTGAGATATGTAATCTAATTAATCTAGGAATTTAAGTGAGCTTGATGGGTCAGAATAAACCCAGGTAGTCCTAATCCTACCAATTTCCATGCTTATGTTCTGATGTTATACAGGTAAAACGTGTCTACCAGGGTTTGTTAGAGGCGTGCTAAACTCTTGTGGCCATTTATCATCGTTTATATGATAATATAAATTAGAATATCTGACAGTTTTCAGAGATTATGAATTTTAAATGCCATAACATTATTTAAAGCAGCATGGACCTGTTTTAAGAGGAACATAGGAACATTATACATGTTCATTTCTGTCCTTCATGGTGTTAGGTTGAGTTGAAGATTGGTGGTTTGATATTCTCTTTTTTTTCATGCAGACTATCTTCAGCCAACTAGAAGATGGTATTCTTAAATCTAACTCCTTCCACTGCATCAGCAGTCATTTCCTCTTAGTTCTCCATCTGGGATTTTGATAGTTTTGGTCTAACATGTAGCCTTGAAGTAAAACATAGATTAACTGGTTCAAGAAGCATGACTCTTTCCCTTTAGTATTACTATGAAGTCTATGACACCTTTATTTTATGGGTATTATTTTTCAAAGCTGAAACATGTGTGCTAGTGGCAACCAGTTTATTTCAGGAGATGCTTCTGTTTGTGAAGAGGAAAGTGAGCAATTTTTCATGGAGACCTTGCTGTTTGCCTGTTCTGAAGATGTCTGCACTAATCTAAAATAAGTTCAGGTCCAGAAATATTAAATGGCTTTTATACCCATAGTCACAAAATGCCATGGATTTCCTTTCAGACAACTAAATGCAATAGTCTTTGATTTGATGTAGGGTATGAATATTGCTGTTTCTGTCATGTTATTATGAAAGCACCTTTGGGAGGCTGTGTTCCATATTCACTTTTCACAAGAAAAAAAACTTCCTTGGTTCAAGGGTAACTCATGATTTTCCTGTGCTCTGATTGAGGGTTAAGATAATTCCCTTACTATGCTTGAAATAAACTCAGCAAAGTAGGTAAATGTTATGATTATAGAGTACCACTTGCACATTACATTTGGCAGAAAACTTTTTAAAACCTATGATTGGCTGAAAATCTTAAACTCTTCCAGTAAAATACTAGTGAAATAATGTGCAGTATAAACTTCTGAAGCAGAAGGGAATCATCTTTTCATTTGAATATTTGTATTGTTGGACCTCCCAACCACTGGCTTATGCTGGCAACAAGGCTAAATTAATCTGAAAAGTGGGTTAAAGAAGGGAGTATGCCTTGGTTTGGTTTTATTTTGAGTTTCAGTTAAATAAGGTATTCTTTATTGTGCATCCTCTAGTCCTGTGTTTTTGTAGACTGTTTCTGTTTCATCCCAAAGATACCTGTATTTATTGAAGGATTCATAAATGCATTATTGTTATTCACTATTAATTGGAGTTACCATACTAACATGTTTTCTACACTTTTACTTCCTCTTTTATTTACATGACTACTTGAAGAAAATTTAGGGGAATCAGATTTTAGATGAAGGCAGAGCCCTGCACCAAGAACACAGTTAAATGCACAATCCAAGCCTTTTCTAGTTAGCCTGCAGTGCTGGGAAAGAGTACATATTATATTACAGCCCCACTAAGGCATGACACCATGCTTTCCATAGTGACCCCTCCATCTGTTAAACTTTTAACTCAATTTAATTAAACCATGAAATACAGTATGGGGTTTTTCTCTTGCATTCCTGAGGTGTGTGCATGCATTTTGTTTAGTGATCTTCTATTTAATCTTTAGATTTCATCATTATTGCCAAAGCTTAAATCCAAGCCTCTCTTCACAAATCCAACCTTAATACAGTCTTGAGTAAAAAATTTAGATATTTTTTCCATATTATGTCCCATAGCAGAACTTGTCCTGCTGAGATAATTGAGAAAAGCATAAGGTTTCAAGCATTCAAACATTTGAAAAAAAACTAGGGTTCTCTGAGCACTGGGAAAGAAATGTGATTTTCTGTGGATTTTGAACTTTTCATAAAAACCTGGAGAATTTTCGACAAGGGTAAATCTTCTGAGGATGGATTTTGTTTTGTTCCTGTTATTTTTGTAGGTTTTATTCCTAACTCAGTATTGTAAATATAGGCACGCTGCGGGTTAGAACAACATTATTCACAGCCACATCCTCTGCATCTTCCAAACTTGTTTATGCTAATGCCTACATTGAAGAGTAACACTTTTTACAGTGAAAACTAAAATATTTAAATAAAAAGAAATAAGCTCTGTTCAATAATACAACTCAAACCACTGCTACCCTTGGATCTCACTTTATGGTATGCACTTTGGTTTGAGTGCATGCCTCCCAGAAGTGATAGGGGCTCCTATGTACATGTGGGCAGCCTGCTGTGACCCATTGGAAATCCAGCATGTTGGAGCACAGCATGGAAATTGAAGTGCTCCCTCAGCCTTCTGCGTCATTTGTATCAGCGTCCCTGCACTGAAAAAATGGTGGTAGGGTGCTTTGAAATAAAACACATTCAATGAGCTTTAGTGCAAAGTGCCCCGCCACCATTTTTTCAGTGCAGGAATATGTGGGGACACCGATACATGTGGTGTGGGGCCACTGATACACGTAATGCATGGGCACTTTTAGTTAGCGTGACTGCTAATTAAAGTGCCTGAGGCTGCGTTCCAAAGCACATGTAAAAATGCCCTAGAAGTCTAACTAGGACCTGAGGAAATGACTATTTCCTCTAAAACTTCTGTATTAAAAAATTGCAACTAATGCTGCCCCTAGTAGCAATGGCCATTAGCACAGAATGGATGTTTATGACACCAGCTTTTTAGCTACCAAACACCAGGATTGTTCAATACAAGTATGTGAATCAAAAGTTTAAATTGGTTCCATTGTTGACAAATCTGCTAGAAAAATATTTGTGGGGAAAGGAGTTACAGCACTGGTTTGTCAAATTTAGATTTTTATCTACCTAGTACCAAAGGGCCGTGTTCCCTTCTAGAGATCATAAACACCAAGAAGTCTAAGCTGGGCAGGGGTTAAAAGAGATTTTTTTTCTGTTTACCACGAACCCAAGTATTTTTAGTAAGCACTCTGTGGCTAAGAAATGCAGTTTGAGGAGCTGTTCTGACCTTACTGCAATTCAGATATAATCTGAGTAAACAAACATTTCTGCTCCTAGAGACTTTACAAGTCACATAACTGGTCTCATTACTTGATAAGAGTCTTGAGCTGAAGCACAGACCAAATATCATTACCCTTTGTTGGTACAACCCTTCCTTCCAGGACAAGTTCAGGTATTTTATGACATTTGGATGCATAGTAATGCTGAAGAAAATTTGCTTGGTTCTATTTTTGCTTCAAAGCTCCCTTTGCAAACTACAAGTTTTAAATCATTGAGACTACCCATGTGAAATGGCTAAGGGGCATAAACTGATTTAAGGATTTTAAATTTAAAATAGGCTGGTAATCCCCAAAGGATCAGAAATGTGAGTAAAAAAGAGTTTATCCAGCTGCCCTGGAAGGTTGTATATGGTGTCTTTGTAAGGTCTGAGCCTGAAGACCTGATATTGCCTCCTCTAGAAACAGGGAGTTATCTGTGTCTACATTTATTTATGAAGGGGGAATACTTTCCACACAGTTTAACCTGAAATTTAGTTTAGTATTGCTGGCACTTATTTCATGGCAGACAGGGAGGAATTTAGGTTTTTTTCACTGACCTGAATATTACAAATTTAAAAAGCTACTAACTATTGTCAAGAGCTGGTGTGTGATGAATTTCTCCCATACTTTCTAATTCGACTGACACTCGTCCACATTTTATAACCCCCTCCTGCATTTTTAGAACAATCCATGAAACTATTAGGCAATGGGTAGCTCCTGATTAGATACTTGCTACATTGGCACAATGTTAATCTCTTGTTTTTGGAGACTATGGCTCTGAACAGCAGTAGATGGCCTGTTGACTAGTGAGACTGCTTCATTTTCTCCTTAGTTCCACTTCTGGTATTTTAGTGGCATAGAACAAGCAGAAATAGCTTTACCTCTTCCCAGTCTAAGCTTTTGGTAGCCAGAAGGGACACAATAGGAAAAACAAAAAGGACAGAGAGACTGTGGAATGCAGAATGAAGCACTGAAATGAAAGATTAAGGGAACATAGGAGCTTAGACAGATGAAGGCAAAGGGAGAGTGTGGGACCCTACAGAATTCAGGCCAACTGTACTGAAATGAAACAGGAGAAATCAGGAGTATCACCTAGATATGATAGACTGATTTCTTCTATATAAATATTAACAATAGATAGAAATGAAAAGGTCATAAAATGTTCAAATGAGGACAAAGGGAATGCAGGGTGAAAGAAAGATAAAGAGAAAAGAGATAAAAGGATGAGATGCTTTCCTTTCGTGGAAAATACAGAAAGGGGAGAATTTAGAGCCCCGTTATCAGAGAGGCATCCAGGGGAGAACTCTCATTCCTGTCTTGCAGGAGGAGAGAGAGGAAGAGATCTTCTCTATAGACACTAGAATGAACAATGACCCTTCTTTTCCTGAAGACTTAGCAGATCACTGGATGCTCTCCACTCAAGAACAGAGCTGTAGTCAGGGCAGGAAATTTAGTGGCTATGCCTAGAGGCTTGAATGTAGGGAGTGAGAAAGATCAAATGAGAATCTAAGGAGGAAAGACTGAGGCTGGGAGAGGGAAAGGGAAATCTGAGAATGGAGAGATAGGACAAAACAGGTCAAATTAAGGGGAGGAGTGTGAGCAGAAGAGTTTGTGACCTCTAAAACCTAGAACAGAATGCAAGATATTTGAGTTTTTATCTAAGCGATACTAATAGACCCCTTCTAATGTTGTTACAGCTTATACAAGCAAAAGTGTTCTTTCTGGTATAGCTTAAACCAGTTCCCTGGAGGGAATTAGCTATACTGGTGTAAAGATTTTTTTTTTTTTTTTTTTTTTTTTTTTTGCACCAGTAGGACTATATCAACATTAAGTTTGCCATCATGGCTATGCTGAATAGAGGTACATTTTTTTTCACAATTCTAACCAACACAAGCTATATCCATGCATGTTTTCAAATGTAGACATATCTATTTCTCAAGTGTCATCAGTACCCATGATGTTTCACCTTTCTCTAGTGCTAGTCCACCTAGAAGACTGCAAACTGCTGCTGTAATTCACCTATCTTAATTTTTCTGTTTCTCAGTTGCCCATCTGTAAAAAGGTGATGATAATAGCTTGACAGTTTACACAGGTATCCTGAAAATGGATTCATTGACATCTCTGACATACTCATATGCTATAGTAATTAGCATCCTAGAAAAAACCATGAGGAAATGAATTATTATACTGTTAGAGTGACATATGACTGGAACCACCCATCAAATAATTAGGAGAAAACAAAATATTGAGGGAGGGTGGAGGGAGAATGAAGGGGTGTGGGGACCCCCCACATACTCCCTGACATTACACAGCCCCCACTGCCAGCAGCAGGTGGGGGCACTCAGAGTGCTCAGGACCCTTGTAGACATTTGTGCTTGGCCATGTGCAGCTCTGGCCAGTACTGCATGTGCGGGTGAAAAGCACAGTCTATCTAGCCCACCTCTATTGCAGGGGCTCGGCATGGCAGGCATGCAGCTCCCACACTTGCATGGCAGTGGGGGAAGTCCCACAATGGAACCAGATGTCTTTGTCGCTCCCTGCCACACAGGTCCTGGGACTCCATCGGGAGTGGAGGGAGCCCTACCCTGTGCTTCCCCATGGAGTCTTGGGACCTGCATTGCAGAGCTGGGGAAGGCAGCCAGCTCTAGCACAGGGCTTTCCCAAGTGCCATGTGAGTATGGGAGCTGCACACGTGCCACGCAGAACACCACAATAGAGGCGGGCCAAGAAGGCTGCACTCCTCACTCCCATGTGCAGCACTGGCTGCAGCCATGTGCCACTAGGCACTATTGCCTGCTGCTGCTGCTGGCAATGGGGGCTGCAGGCCATGTGGAACTATGTGTGGAGGGTCCCCACACCCCTCCACCCTCCCTTACACCCACACCCTGCCCAACCGAGTGCCACACTTCCGCTGCTTCCCTGGGTGCGGGCTCCATGCTGCCACCAACCCCAACCCCATGCTCCCTACCCCCACCCAGCTGCAGCTCCCCCCCTGCCTCTGCGCCCCCCTCCACAACTCCCACTGCTTCTATGTGTTGCCCAGAGTAGGCAGGACACTGGGGAAGCCAAGCAGGTCACCTGGGGTGTCCATAGCAATGGCAGCAGCATTCCCACCTGGAAGATGCTGCTGGCTAGGCTGGGCCCTTCTGCCTATGAGGGTGGGAGCAAGGCACAATAGCTATATTGGGGGGTGTATGTATATGAGGGCATCTCACTCCCACCCTCATGGGCAGAAGGGCTGAGCAGGGTACAATTCATTGGTTGGTGCCCACAAGCCAGATGAAAGTGCCTGGTGGGCTGGATCTAGCCTGTGGGCTGTATTTTGCCTGGCCCTGCTCTATCCCAACTACATAGGTGGTCCAATAAAAGATATTACCCTAAGAAATCCTTGAAATTCTTTAGGCTATGTGTTCAATTCCCCAAAATAAATGCATTTACTAGGCCCTGAGCTCCAGTTTATTTACTTGCTTAGTTTTTCAAAAATTAGCTACTATGGGTTTACATTGGAGATGCTTGTAAAGGGCTGAAAAGGGGTCTCAAACACCAGTGTTCTGTCCCAGCTCCTGGAAGACTTCTGAGGAGGCAGGCATGGGATAGACCTTATAACTCTGCTCTGTTCCTTGAGTGTGAAATTGGCTCATCTCCAAATGTAGAAAATAATTTTATATAAATCTTCATATGAAGGAAGTTTGTCCTTAATTGGGGGTGGGGTGGGGATCTTGATTAGGAACTTTTATTATAGTTTTTCAGTTGTTTACCATGTGAAAATAACAGAAAAGAGTTTAGATTTCAAGCTCTTGGGTTTTCCATTATATAGAGCTGAAACAGCTTAACAATAGCTCTTTCTGTTTGGTAAGTGCAGTAGAGAGTGAGAGAAAGGAAGACACGTGAAAGCATCTATGAGTTAGTAGTGTATAATGTGGGCACACTGCTGTCAGTAAGTGGTTGCCAGAACTATACATCTTGGAGTTTCCAAGTGTATTGCTCCCATATTCCTATGAGAATAGCAAAGAGACAGACAGAACTGGAATAATGAGAAGAACATAAAGCACTGCATGAAGATTGCTGGGTACTAGGTTTAGGTAATGCTGTGTAAAGAGGCTGAAATAGAGGGACAACATTCTGAGTATCCCTTCTTTTCCCTTATTGAGGATATTATAGTGTGATATTGCTGCCTTGAAGATTGATGGGTTTTTCATTGAAAAGTGCAGGTTTCAAAAAAGCTGGAGGGAAACTACAATTATTTTAGTGACCTAAGGCTTTGACTTGTCATATCAATGTGGTATGACGTGATTTAACAGTTTGTGAGCTCTTAATTCTAGTTTTGGTTTCATTGACTCTTTGAATAGCCCTACTCCTTTTAGTACCATTTACAGTATCCGTGCATTCCGTCTCCTGTGCTAAACTTGGAAGTCTGGAACCTGGGGAGTACCTCCACATATGGGACAGATATTAAAGAGCACGAGCAGTTTAATTACCTTGCCCTCACAGACAATGTAGACTATAGGTCTTTTTTGCTGTAATATACCCAGGAACTGTTGAAAATCATAGCATGTTGAAGAGGATATTGAATAACAATTCAATATACAATGAAGTATGTTGAATAAGGATAAGGGGAATATTTGGAGGATGTGAGATATAGAATATGGGGCTAGATGGAGTGATGTTCAGTCCTAGTATCATATCTGTTCTTATAGTCTTAGGGCCTTGGACATAAGGGAGTGAGCTTTGAAGCCCAACACTGTGGAGCATGCTGGAATGTTGCTTGAACTTAGCAGAAAATAAGAGGAGTAGTAATTTGAATACCATAGAGGTAAATCTTATTTTTGAAGGATCCCTCCCATTTACTCTTCTATGACCATCACTGCAAACTTCCTAAACCTGACTATTCCAGCATTCCAGCTGAGAGAAAACTGCTGACAGAAACTTTCAGTGCCACAGCAGCTAACAATGGATTAGTTTTCTTTTACACTGGGTAAGAATGTGCAAGTGGACAGTAATCACAAAACATCTGATTCACTTTAGATCCTCCCACCTGTACCTCATGGTAACTGCTTTGTGTAAACTGCCTTTACACAACTAAAGAAGGTTGTAGCAGTACAACACAAGGGGTACTATCCTTCCTGGGGACTCATTTGCTTCTGAAGTACTCCCATTGTTATTGTGACTGCCAAAAATGAGCCATGAGCAAGGTTAAACAAAGTAAATGTAAGCGTGACAGATGTGCGTGCACTATAGTATAGTGATACCAAGCTAGTTTTAAATTAAGTAGGTCAGGTATTGATAGTAGTCTAACCACAGCAACATAGAGCTCAGCATGAGCTAATTTAGCCTGGCTATGTAGTTACATTGCTGTCTGAACATATCTGAGATAGAGGCCTAACACAGAACTGGTATAAGCTGGTGCCTGTAATGTAGCTGCAATGCCTTAGAGCAATTTTGCTGTCATTTATACTAGGGCAACGTAATGGTAAATATGTACACATGAAGTCAGAATTGGACCCAAGGTCTTAAACTAACTTCATGCCTCTATTTTAAAATGAGTGAAGAGATTCTGCACAGCTAGTTCACCTTGCTACATAACATAATGATGACAACACAATATTGTGTTCAGTTTAGTCGGCAACGTTGGAAGTTGAATCATTTGTCCACTTGGGAATTTTCTTATTGCCTGGAAAAATGGTGAATGTTGCCTACCTTCCTCATTGGTCTTCTAAGGCAATAAGAAAATGGGGAATGAATCTTTGAGCAAGCATGAAAATAAAAAGAACATTTTAGGCTTCATGGAAGTAGACAACTCTTTATTACAAGTATGAAACATTGCAACAAGATGTTGGATCAGTTATTAATACTAACGTCTGGATAATGTGTCAGTGGGTGCAAGCCTGTATTGTGACATCTGGAGTGTTTTAAAAAAGTTATGGAAACAGTGTCCCTGCCTCATTTTGTTTACACACATCTGTGGCAATAATCTGCAATGTCAAACACCAACAGTGCCAGCTATATACACTTAGGAAAACATGCTTGCCATGGGAGTACAAAAATAAAATTTATTTGTTAAATTACACATAAATATAAGGTACAAATGTATTTTTAAAATACAGATAAAGATAATCACACTTGCATTGTGTACATATGAAAATACAGGTTTTTTTTTAATATTCAACATACACAGACACATTTATGATAAATGCAACTAATTGGCAATGCCAGTTCTTTTCATTCTGGTATTTTTCCAGTTTTCCATAAATATGGAAAAATATGCTTTTAAAAACCTCTAGTTCTGCCGGACATCTTGCAGCAGCTTGTTAATTTCTGCTACCAGCTCACTAGCATCCATTAGTTCATGTTTACCATCATTGAGGTGGTTAAGCACATTGTCAAAATCATCTTCTTCGTAGTTTTCTGGAATTTCCTCCATGGCTGGAAGCCATTTAGAAGAAGGCTGTGCACTTGAGTGAGTCCCCAGAGTAGGCCCATTGTTGTTTGCAGGGTTTTGGAAATGTGTACTGGCTGCCCATGCTGCTACCCCTTGTGGGTAATTTACAGTTTTGGATGCCAAATGTCCCTTCCTGCGCTCCAGTGAGTTTGACCGATCCATTTCATTGCATTCTGTATAGTTGTCCAGTGAAGGAGGCAACAAGCGCTGGAAGACGCTGCTCATTTCAGAGAGGAGAGATGAGGTACATGTGTCCCCTGAATCTTCCTCACCCTGACAATCTTTACCAAAGGTTGAAAAGCTCTTTTTCTTCTCACTAGCATCCGCAGCCTGTGAATCTTCTTCTAGTGCTTGCTGCTGCTGCTGCTGCTGCTGCTGTTGCTGTGATTGAAATTCCTCCCCTGGAATAAACATGTTACTTCTGTAATCAGAAGATGGAGAGGGCAAAGGTGGCATCCAGCACTGGTCAGAGTGTCCCAGAACTCGGCATTCCTCTGTGCATAGCCTCATTGCTGTAATCAAAACCAAATTCTATGTTTAATGTTGAGATTCAAATATATTATTCACATTTACAGGGGTTAGTAATAGTACATAATACAAGAGCTGAAATTCAAAGTTCCATCCAGGGACTGAACTTTGCCAGAGACTAAGGAAGTTTAGTGGCAACTATAAATTCTGGATCCAGATATGTATATAGATCCAAAGTCTTTAGTGATATTATTTTTAATCCACAAGCAACAGTTTTATAAATTGATAAATATGAAAATTATGTGATCTTTTAAAATGGGCTTATGATGAACATTTGAAGCCCAAATTTAAAGCAGACTGAATAAATTAAAGGCACAGACAGAAGTGACAATTTTCGCCTGATCTGGACACAGAAAGTGGTCTATAGCTGTGACCAAACACAAGTGCTTAGATGCAGAGCACTTAAAAAATGTTTGATTGGATAAAAATCTGAACCCTCATTGCATGAGGGATTAGATAAAGATGTTTCAAAACATAGTGTGTTCTGTAACTTCTGTCTGCACTGCCTCCCAGCCTTGAGCTGTTTTCAGAAGGAGAGGGGGGAAAGGGAGCAGAGGGAGTTGCGTCTGGGGTTTTGTCAGCCCCCGCTGCAGGGTGGAGTGGGTGTATTGGAGCCTCCCAGAGGTGGGAGGGGGGCGAGACTCCAAGTCACCTGCCTCACCCGCCAGCACCAGTTGAGGAACCCCTAGAAGAGCTCCCTCTACTCCCTTTCCCCACCCTCCCATTCCAAAAACAGGGACAGGCTGGGAGAGAAGAGAAGCCCCTAAGGGAAACCCACTGCAGGTTGGAAGCCAGCAGCAATATTCCCCTCCCTCCTGGAACCAACACTAAACTGCTGTTTGATCCAGGGCATCCTGCAAAGGGTTCTTAGTTACAGTGGGGAACTGAACTTCTGTCTCCACCCTAAAAGGCACTGCTCATTCCTTTCATATAAGGATGCCTGGTGCCTAGTTACATTTCTACTAAGAAAGCAATGTGAAAGGGGACAAGAGTATTAGAGGGAAGTGACAAGGAAAAAATGGAGGGAGAAGAGAGAGGAAGAGGAAATAGAGAAAGTTGAAGTTTTCTTCATCTTTTGACACCTTTTTGACTCAGCTGGTAATATAGTACTTTATCAAATGGGTAAATTAGAATTTAATACAACTTGGGACATTTAGGCCAAATTCATGCTTAGTGTAATTCTACTAACTTCAGCAGAGGTATTCTGGAGTAAGTGGGGCTGACAGGCCTAGTACCTCCAGCTGTTGACATCTAGGGCCTCTACAGACAACAGATAATAGTAGCCAACATTTTATGGATCTGGACCAGTGAGGAATACTGAAGTAAGAACTGTCACTCATTCTTCCTTCCCTATTTTTGTGATGGTGGGTAGGAAAGAGAGGCAGCATACAAAGATGATTGACCAGCTACTCCTACTAGAGCCAAGTTAGATTGAATTGGCAGTCCTACCCAAAGAGGTACTATACCAGACAGTATCCATCCTATAAAAAAATCTAGAGAAGACCCGTGGGAGTATAAGCCTGTGAAGGCCTTCCTAGAAGTCAGTAACAGAAGAACATAAGGCCCTGTGGAAAGAGGAGGTGCCAGGAAAAAGACCAAACTACCACTTCTAAATGCAGGAAGATGAACTGTCCTTTTCAGTATTTTGAAGGTAATGGGAATTAGCTAACATCTTTCAGGATTTGACTTTTATAGTTTTGACTATACTGCAGGCATTGCTGCAGCTACAGAGCAGTGCAGACATACGGAGCTCAGCTTTAACTAGGTAGCTTAGGGTCCTGTAAGCAGTCTAACCATGCCAGCATTAATCTCATCATGGGCTGTGAAACCTACCCAGAATCTGGATAAACACTAAAGCAGTACACCTGCTCTGAGCTCCACACTGCTGTGACTAAATTGTTACTGATATCCAGATAGCTAATTTATGGTTAAAGTATGTCTGCACTACACTGTGCTCACAGCAATGACTAACAGCATAGGCATATTCTATGTCTATATAATGCCTAATAGGAATATTGGAATTGTCATCATCATGACTGTAGTTCATTGAGTTCTACAGTCACTCTCGAAAAAGGCCAGTCCCCGAAATCTCCATAATGAACCATCATAGGATACCACAATGATCTCTTGTTCATAAGAGAAGGTGCCCTCTATTCCTTTTCAGTTAATTGATACTTTATGTCCTGAAGAATAAAGTTTTATCTCCCTTCAATTTTATATGCCTCTAACTAGTCAGTTTTCACAATCTCACCTCATAAGTTTCCCCATTTCTTTAAACATTTTCCTATGGATCCCTTCAATTTCTCCTATGTCATTTCTGAAATGCGGTGATTGGAGAGGAATACAATATTCCAGGTGAGAATGCTTCACTGATATATGTATCAGTTCTCTACTACTGTTACTCTTATTTCTCTGGTATGTTTAATAGAGATTCTAATATTTTTAATTTTATTTTTAATGCCTTTTACAAGTATAAAGCTGACCAGAAGTAGAAATAGTTGGAGGTCAAATACATCATTAGGTGCTGCAAATGAATTACTGATGGAGCAGCATCCAAAGGATGAGCATTGAAAAAAATATTGGTGGTAAAAATATTGGTGCAGATGCCTGAAAAGCCTTAAAATGCTGAATTCCTACATGCAGAAAGTCCTTAGTGTCTCACAGGTAATGTCAGTAATCAGTGTGGTTATACCAGCTCTAGTAAAGTTTTGAAAACACCTCCATCTGCAATCTATAACTCAACCTATGTTAGTTCTTATGTTCATGGAAACCATGTAATACAGGTATGCTTGGTCAGGTGATTATGCCTGTAAAATCCAAGTATTGTAAAAGGGTAAATTATTAGAGGACTTTAGGTTCCATTGCTTTATTACCTTTAACACTAGCATCCAAAATTGTCTCATTGAAACTAATAGTAGTTTTCCCATTGATGTTAGTAGAAGTAGGATTTGCCTGTATAAAACAATACTGACATTTTGAACAAATGATCGGAAGGCTCTTTTAAAATGTAATTAGTACCAATGGTAATGTTAGAGTGATGTTGTAGCCATGATGGTCTAGGAATTATGCAAGAGGCAAAGATTTTTTGGGCAATATCTTTTATTGGACCAACTATATGACTGGCATAAAGTTAGGAAAGCTTTTGAATGCAAAGTATTCTTTACCAGGTATGGCCTCATGCCTTACACTGGAAAGCTTATCTAACTTTATTCCAAACATGTAGTTGGTTCAATAAAAGTTATTACCCCACGTGCCCCTGGAAAAAATCTTTGGCTCTAACGTTCGTATCTATAACACTAAGATTTCCAACCCTAATTTTCTATGATTCTAAGATAAGACAGATACACTTAGTGCCATAGACTGTCTTTAAGTTAGTAACAAAAAGATATAAAAATGTTTACAGAATCTTAAAAATATGGGTGAAGATTTAGAGACAGGTACCTAGTGAGAGAAAGGGAGAAAAAAAATAAATCTTTCATGGGATGTTAAAAGTCCTTTAAAATCCCTCAGACTTGGGGCTTTTCCATAAACCCATGTGGAAAATGGTTTTATCACACTCTAGTTCAATTTAGGCAGTAAATACTCCAAAAATTGTCTCTCTCAATATTTTCTTTCTGTGATTTGTGGTTGATGGTAAAAATATGGATCCATTTTAAAATAGAAGTCAGGAAAGGAGGTAGTTGAAGTTTAGAAACCTGAAGAGTTTTCTTTTCAATTTTTTTTTTTTTTTTTTGGAATAAACTTGTATTGATTTTTGTTTTATCTGAAGTGGTTCATCCATAAGCAAATGGATATATCATGTAGGGTTCTCAAAAGTATTTTGGTAGTCACCACACAATTATCTCTGTAGCAGGGGAAGTTTTACTACACATCAGTGAGATCAGTGTTAGGCTAAGGCTGAAAACTTTTGAAAATGCCACCCATTGGTTTCATATTTGGAGATGTAATTGTAGAACTCAAAATGAATAACAGGCATTCCAGCTAATCAAGCATGTAACCACTCCCTTTTCCCTGACAACCCCAAACCATTCCAACAGGAAGTAAGCTTTTACTCCTTTACATTGGAAGCCATGGTGAGGGCTTCCAATGTAAAAACTGTTGAATGAATTGTGCCTAACAATGAATTATATTGAAATATACTTAGGAAGTAGTTGTCAGAAAGAAAAAAAAGAGTGGGGGAGAAGCAATTATATTCCTGGGTTGGAGAGTTGAAGGAGAAAACAACCGGAGACACTGGGCGCATCTACAAGAGATGCTAACTGTGCAGTAGACTAATAACACTGTGCAGTAGCACAACACAGACACTGATAATAAGCTATTGTGCAGTGTTATTAGGCTATGGCATAGTAGCATCACTAAAAAAGGCATTAGCTGGTGCTACTGAGCAGTAATTGTTTGCTGTGCATTTATTTAGTAAAGTGAAAGTTCCATTAACCGGCACCTTACAAGCTGGCATACTCTATTAACCGGCAACCAGCATGCCACTGTGGCATTTCCGGTTGCGCCGAGCCCCCATGGCACAGGGCAAAGCAGCCTGCACTGCCAAGCCCACATGGCCTGGGGCATGACAGGCTGTGTAGGGCCCACCTCCCTGTCCCACGGGGCCCACACCCCGCAGGAGGGTCAGCAATGCCGCGGGAGGGGTGGTGATGCCCTGGATGTGGCAGGAGAAGCAGCAGGAGAAGCGGCGGCCCAAACAGGCAAGGACACCTGTTCGGGCCACTCAATTAACTGGCATGCTTTGTTATCCAGCATCCCCCATTCCCGGGGGATGCTGGATAACTGAGCTTTTACTGTACTTGGTTATACAAGTACTAAATGAAATGTGCAGTAACCACTGAAACCTACATGCCTTCAGCTAGCAGGACCTAAGTGAGTGGGATTTAGGGTGGTCACCATAGAAGACAGCCTGGTTGTCCTCTGTCCTCTACTGATATGAAACCCAATGCCTTTGTCCTCTATTTTTCGCCTCAAGAGAAAAATAGGGGAAAATAGAGGACATAAAGGTGCCGCATTTCATATCAATAGAGGATGGAGTAGCAAAAATCTGGAATGTCCTTTATAATGGCCACCCTAGTGGGATTCCTGTACCCAACATGGACTAAGGGAAAATGAACCTAGCAAAATTCACAAAATAAATGTTAATGTTTTTAAAAGACACTGAAGCCAAATTTTGAATAAGCACTGTTTATGCTCAGGGAAAAAGTTCTAGGAGCTTTCTCATTTTAAACCTAGCACAAGGGCCAGGCCCACCTGTTTCCCTCATGGGTAATATTATAGGGGGAAAGGAAGTGGCTAGTTTATGGCCCAATGCTTACCCAGCTCCAGTCAATAAAAGTAACTGCCTATAAAAAGGAGCTTACTCTACCATCTGAAGCAGCCTAGCATAGTAGCCACACTGCAATTTAGAGCTTCCCATCAACCCCAGTGTGTGCCTAAACTATACTGGAATAATCTAGCCCTGTAGGAAATGGTCTTGATATGCAAGAATAGAACCTTTCCTGGTACTTTTCTATCTAGGTATGTACATCTGAATTTTAACTGGGCCTTAAATTCAGTTTCTAAGAATTTCGGAGTACGTCTAGTGGTTGTATAAATATTGGTCTTCTATTAAAGATCTCACCTACTCCCATGCCTAAAGTGATTCTTCCCTTTTTTTTTTTTCTTCTTTTGTTACCTGTGACCCCACTTGAATATAGAAATGTTAAGGGAGAAATGTTATAACTCCCTTTTGGATTTCTCCCCGCAAGATTTCTTCCTCCTTGAGTGACTTTTTCCCAACAATCAGAATTACAGGATTTCATTTCCAGCACCAATGCCATTTATATTAATTGAGCAATAAAAATTAACCTTCAGTGCAAGCCATAGGTTTACCTATCTAGAATTTTTAGTCCATCATATATTCTATTTCAAGCTCTAAAAACCTGGGTTCTATGAATCAGATCCCACGATGGAAAATTCTTCTGCCAAATTACAGTTCCATGTATTTTTAGCATGCCACAAAAGGCTGGCAGCACATAAACATCCACCCAATCATTAAAAAGCTAGGGATACAGAAGAGTTGATGCTTTCTGGGGAAGGGGGAGGTAGAGCTGGGTCATGGTGTGTAAATAATAGCAAAAACCAGCTAGGCACCACTGGGCAGATTTGCAAGCTTTTACCAGCTGTGTAATGGCTGGGGTCAATATATTGTAGAACAGAGGAGAGAGAGGAAGAGAAAAGGAAATAAAAACCTTGAAAGCTAAAGAATGACTGCTTCTAATGCTAACTATATCAATGTGACAGTCAGGGAGCACAGTAAATAAACTATTCAACTTTCATTGTGCTCTTACCTGCAGGAATTCTCCCATCAGTAAGGAAAAGGTCACTGAATCCTTCCCCAAGAAGTCTGTCAATTGGAGACTCTCTTCCCAAATCATAATCACTGTCTCCTGCTTCACTATCGCCACGGCCACTGTCTTTTAAGCTAAATTTGTCCATATCTTGTAGGGCATATCTGTAAACACAAATAACAAGGGAATGGAATTATGTTTTGTTATTTCTTGTTCACTGTGTTTTTCTCTGACAAAAATGTGTTGATCAAAATCTAGTTAAAATCCTCACCTGTAGCTTCTGGAATATTTGTTTCCTCTAAAACTTGGTCTTGGCTGATACTGGCCTTGATGAAGCATTGAGAGAAGCTGAGAAACCTGCTAAGAAAAAGAAAAAAAATCCTGATTCCCGGAAACAAAAGTCTAATGCCTGTATAGAAAAGGTGGAATAACTTTTTTCTGTAGGGGGTTTTTTTTCTTAAAAAATTAAGTAGAGCACATTCATGTGCATATATAATGCATTACAGCTGGTTATTTACAGTTCACAATATATGCTGCAGAAAACATCTGAAGGCATATCACAGTTAGAGTAGTGAGTGTAGCATATTAATCTTAGCTTTCATACTAATTTATACTTAATTTATACACACACACATATGCATAAAAATGCATACATGCTGCAGACAGGTTATATTTTTATTTTTGTTTTGTGATCCCTGGAACTGTGTGATCTTTTCCTATAAGAAAATCCCATTAAAAATGTGGTATGTGCATTGAAATCAGTTTATAGTCCATGGATTAAAAAAACAAGATGGACTGTTTTAAAGTCACTCCAATTACAATGATACACATCCCAACACCATATAGTAGAATAGGAAGAGTTAGTGTATCAGAGTTATCCCATATTTTAAGGATTTTCCCTGTCTTTTGTACAGGTAAATAGTTTTTCATGTGTTTTATGTGTGTCTGTGCACAGGAGAGAGAGAAAAAGAGAAAACCGTATGTTTCCTAAATCAATAGTATCTATATTGCACTCAGTTCTTTCAACCTACAAGATAAAAGAAAGGAAAATAATATTAATAATTAATCATATGTTTACTCTTCTCCCTCGTGACATTGGATTCCTTTAAGATCAATTGACATTGGAATGTTACTGCACTGCTGCAATGCCTGAAGAAAAATCTATACTACTTTTACGATGCATATAGCTATCCATGTCTCACACACAGCATATAGACTATATGCCAACTCATAGAAGAATGTGTGTATGAACAAGGGAGTGTGCATGCACAACAATACAGAATCTTACCTCAACAGCAGGAGTAGCATGGGTGAGTTCCAATGCGAAATTCTCTGGCACATGATTTGATGAGATTGTCACCAGACTGTTTAGTGATTGGTGACTATGGTGGCTCTGTCGACTGCTCAGTTGCCCTCTTTCTAATGTTGGAGAGGATGAAGGAGAAGCTCTGTGATGAGATCTGATGGGTAAAGTGCCATTCACAGTTGGCACAAGGGTAATGTCCCCTTTGTGTATCTGTCTTGAGGGTCTTTTTGGGTGGTGCTGGTAAGTGGATTCTGCCACACGACAGTTGTAGGATCTGGTGTCCTTTTTCTCTCTATTGCATCTTGTAGCAAAGATAACCATAATGACCAACAGCACTGCACATATTGATCCTAAGGATATAATTGTTATCATAGAGACATCCAGGGAAGGTTGGCTAACAAAAGGAGCTTCTGTACTTGAAAATGAATATACATATTCAAAAACAGTACATTTCAGAAGTGCTTTGGTGCTAAGTTGAGGGCTGCCTTTATCCTGAACAATCACAGAAAACTCCCATTCCTTAGATGGAACAGATTCTATGCTGGCATTGATATGGATGTCACATGATTTGGGGTCCATTACAAAAATACTATTTTCATTGTCAGCTGCTATAGAACAACTTAGTTCAGAGTTCATACCAGAGTCTCTATCTATGGCCTTTATCCTGGTGACAAGGAAGCCACTTCCAGCATCTTTAGGGATTGAGATTTCTGCAGTACTGTTGCGCAAGGCAGGACCCACAATTTCAGGGGCATTATCATTTTCATCAATGATAGTTAATACAACAGTGGTATTACTAACAAGTTGCTGACTTCCTCCATCTCTAGCTTGAACCACAAAGGCAATCTGATTTACTTCTTCATGATCGAAAGTTCTGAGTGCATAAATTGCACCATTAGATGGATCAATAGTCACATAGGTGGTTATGGAACTTCCCAAAATATAGCTCTCCAAAATAGTGTAAGTCACCTGTCCATTGTCTCCTAGATCTGGATCTGTGGCCACGACAGATGTGATGTATGCTCCTGGAGAATTATTTTCTAAGATAACAACTTCGTATCTGTTTGTCTGGAAGCGGGGTGGGTTGTCATTTTCATCACTGATTTGGACAGTAAAGTGTTTTACTGTGGAGAGACTTGGCATTCCCCTGTCTTCTGCTATTACAGTCAAGCTGTATTCAGATCTCTTTTCTCTATCTAGAGTGGCATTAGTCAAGATTAAATAGTTATTTTCATATGTCTTTTGAAGTTTAAAGTGGCCATGCCCATGGAGCTTGCAAACTATCTCTCCATTCATTCCAGAGTCCTTGTCTTGTACCCTGACTAGGGCAACAAAAGTATCCAGAGGTGACCCTTCTGATATGTAAGCTATTTCCTCTTTCTCAGGAGACATCAAGTTTAAATTAATTTCAGGTTTGTTATCATTAACATCCACAATTTTTATTATAATTTTGCAGTGAGCTGGGATAGAATTTGGACCCAGATCTTGAGCCTGCGCATCTATTTCATAGGATTTGGTGGTTTCATAGTCCACTTGCTTGAGGAGGGTCAGATATCCTTTTTCTGAATCTATTTTAAAAGTCTCTATAATTTTGGAAGACACATGACTACTGAATGAATATACAACTTTACCATTAGCGCCCTCATCTGGATCAGTAGCATTGAGGTCTATGAGCAAAGTACCAGCTGGTGAATTTTCTAAGAGTTGAATTATATAAGACTGTTGTTCAAACACAGGACTGTTGTCATTAGAGTCAGAAATACTTATTTTTAGGGTGGATGATCCAGATCGCTGAGGCACCCCCTTATCTGAAGCAGTGAGTTGGAGTTCGTAGCTTGACTTCAACTCCCGATCCAGTTCTCTTACCACAATGAGCTCTGCATACTTAGCACCATCAGTCCTTGATCGCACTTCAATATTAAAAAAATCATTTGCAGCAAGTGAGTAAGTGTGAAGGGAATTTTCCCCAACATCTGGATCAAAAGCACTGTCCAAAGGGATCCGGGTTCCTACAGCTGCACTCTCTGAAATTTCAATAGGTATGAGAGCTCTAGAAAACTGTGGGGAGTTGTCATTAATATCCAGCACTTCAACTTCAACATGGAAAAGCTGCAGATGTTCAGTAGGCAGAGTGATCACATCAAACTCTATGGAGCAGTTTAAGTTTTTTTGGCAGAGTTGTTCCCGGTCAATTTTAGCTCCTATGCTGATCTCTCCATTATCCTCCCGGACTACAAGTAAAGGAGAATTCCCCCTTTGCATGGCTCGAAAACGAACTGAAGAAGGGTTTGGCATTTTAAATAAAACATCAGCTACATCCTCTGATAGTCTTGCAATTACTGATCCAACTCTCTGCTCCTCAAAGATCCTGTATTTCAAATTCCTGCCCAAGACATCTTTGTTGAAAGATATTATCATCAGTGCAGAAAGGAATATAAAGTGCATTTTACTAATGATTTGGTGCATTTGTAAGTTCTTGCAATTAATTTCTCCAAGCAAGTTAAAAAGCAAATATTTCAACTTCCTTTGGTATGTTAAACCCAGAATACATTTGGTTCTTTTAAACTTCACAATGTCTCTTATAATACAGTAAAGTATTAATATCTTACTAGCTCAGAAAACTTTTTTTTTTTTGTATACACACCGTGTCAGGACATCCAGATACAATCTGTATGCAATCCAATCTCTCTCATTTGTTTGCCTGCTCCTCTTCCAGGATGAAATTTGTCACATCAGTGTTTTCTTCTTCTGCAGTTAGAATCCATTTACTGCAGGGTGCTAGCTGAATCTGCAATGTATCTTTTCTGAGAGATCCTCTTTCCCTCTCACTGCTCAGCTGCAGACTAAACACCCTTGATTGCTGACTCCAGTCTAAAATCTGTGCAACTTCACTTCAACTCAGACAAAGCTTTTGCCCGGCATGTGTTGAATTCCTTCCAGCCAATCAGCTAGCTTCCAAATCAAAGGACAGTGAAGTCACAAAAAAAGAGCTGGAGGAAGGTGGGGGGGAGCAGCTCCTCCCCCAGCATTCACTTTCTGTGAGTGTGCCACAACAAAGAGGAGACAAATTACTAAAGAAAAACTTTAAATCAACTACTTGTCCTCTTTATTTATATGACACATTGAATTGTTTTTTGTAATTTTAATTAGTCGGCTTGCTTCTACCAAACGTGATAATTCTCTTGATTTATGCACTTTTAGGTCCCCCTTTTAACTAAACAGCACATTTTGGGAGGGCATTTGCTTAGTAAAAGACTGTAAGGTGACATGTCTCTAAACATGCCAGAGTATTCCCCACCCCCTCTTGCTCCTTTTTTTTAACATTTATCCACTTCTGCTTCTTTTTGTGTAATCTGCTTTCCTTAATGTCTTTGTTGCTAAATGGAGCACAAGCCCCTATTTCATTCTTTTAGTCCATTTTCCTCTCTCTCTCTTTTTTACAGTCAATATTTGCAAACCCTTGTCCTTTAACTGGCTCCTTGTTAAAGGGTATTGCAGTGTTTTGTTCTATGTGCCACTTCACTTGTCTTTTTCTTAGCTGGGTTCTTTTAGTGTGTGCTTTTTATTTTGTTGTTCCTGAGGTTCTTAAAAAAATCCTTTTCATTTTAGTTAAAAAGAGCAGCTCATGCCTCTGCATAACAATTTCTACTAGCACACCCCATCTATATGCCAAGTGTCTAAAACAGAGAGACAACCTGAAGGAGTAAATGGCCCATAAACAGAGACAGTTTCATCATATCTCTTCTAAAACTGTTTTCACATACATACTGCAACACATTTGCACAGAGAAATCCAATGTCTGAGTTGATGATGTATTTTGTGCACATCAGAAATGCTATAGATTATTATGTGAGCCTCATGCTGTATCCAGGTCACAGAAACTGATACATTCTTTCTCATTTCAAATACAAGTATTTATGAATATACTTTCTGCTCCCCTTCTCTGCTCTTCTTTTAAAATGTATAATTCAATCCACAATCTTTTAGCTTTCATTTTTCTTTACATTATTCCTCTGTTAACTTTATCCACTTGCTTATTTGCTCCTTCCCATAATCTTACCATCACTTCTTTCTCATGTACTTTTTCTCCTCCTTCCACTCCTCCCCTGCGCCCCCTCTCCCCCCCCCCCCCCCCCACCTGGAAATGTAAAAAGTAAATCTCTGATTTTTCCAATTTACTTACTCTCCACAGAGCTCAGCCAAAGTCACTAAGAAGGTTCTTGTCAAAAAAGAAAGCAGAGGAGGCTCAGCGTGAACTCTCCTTCTTTTTAAGCATTCAAAAGCATTTTATAAGCCATTGTCTCTTTTTTTCAGAAACCAGGACCGTGTGGCAAATTGTACAGAATAGAAATGCCTATAATGAATGTATTTAGTATTGGGTCACGCCGATGAACATTCTGCCCCCATGAATAATACTGTTTTACAAGTTTGCAGCCCTTTCAAATTGCTGATCCCCAAACCCTATAGGCAAATGAGAAAAGCTAACACAAGCAACTGGGACTTTAGAAACCCATAGCCATCTGGCCTAAATCTCCAACAATCCAAGCCAATAATTATATCAATTCAGGCTTTAGTGAACCCCTTTGCAAACACCAAAAGAGCAAAGAAAGGAATTAGTGGCCATTCTAAGTTGGGGTGGAGTGAACTCAAAGATAATATAATTCCTTTAGTTCATGGACAGCTTTCTTGAAGCTTTGATAAATCTTTCTAAAACATTTTTCCAAAATTCCAAGTGCAACTTCTTTTTTGGCCATAATTGGGGAACTAGGCTCCATTAAACTCCCTTCTTAATGTCCATTAACAGTATTTTGTTCTTTAAAAAAAAAAAGGTCACTGCCCCTTTTTCAAGAAGCGTACAAGAGATGAATAATTCATAGTAAAATGCATTTTCAGCGGTGCATATTAAAATATTTCAAACAGGGTGCAAATTAATATATAGCTATAGGAATGTGTGCTTATGAGCCATAGCTTAAGGAATTTAGAAATACTGTACTTTTGTGGCAAGTTTAGTTACGCTTGTTTTATATTGCTTCCCATATTAGTCACTCCATATTCATCAGAGCAATATCTGTGAAAGATTAATCTGCAGATACTGCTATACAGAAAAGTTCCTATCAACAGTTGTAATAGTGCTGGATTTTCCTTTAAAATTTGGCCTCATCAACCGGGTTACTACTAAAATGATCAGCAATATCCATATTGTGTTGCAACTCATGATTTGTGTTTATATTACAGACAAGTGTCTTAGCAGCTAATTGGTTTATATCTTCTATTCTGAAATAAAATGATGAATAAACTGGTAAAAACACTTTGTAACAACATTCATTGGACCCCATGTCTGAGAAGGGAAACATGATTTTATTTAATGCAACAGTACTTCTGTTAGTCATTCTAGAATAATACTTTCTTTAGTTTCATTGGCTTTAAGGTGGTTAAGAACAATCACAGCTCTTTCTAGGCCTATTCTTCACATATTCAGTGAAAGAGTTTTGTTTGAATGTCCCTTAAACTCCAATCCACCTTTGACATGGCAGACTTTTCTTACAAAGAAGGGAGAGATTTCCACGTGCATCAAGCAGACATGTCTTACAGAGTGTGGTATTGTGTGTGTTGTTAGGCACGTGAGTGGAGTGCTGCTAAACCTCCTGGAGAGTAATCTTAGTTACTTCTTCCCTCATACATGTCTATTTACAATAAAAAATTAAGACTGTGCATTTAAAACTAAGCATCATAGCTGGAAAAAAAAAACTGACTCCAACCATGACTTCCTATCACCTACATTACCAGAAAACACAGTTAGCTAGAGGTTTAATTAACTTTGTGCTAAGCCAAATATAGCTTTGTTTCTCTGGACTATATATTTTAAAGTCTGTCTCAGTTCTCAAAGGAGTTTTGTTGAGCATTCAATAAAGCAGGATCTGTTTTAAAATGTATTGAGCGTTAGGTACAAAACATATTTTGGCACCTAAACCTAACTAGACATGAAGAACTTTTGTTTAAAGAAAAACAGCATCCTATCCTTAACAGCAGCAATAATATATAAACAATTAAATTATCATGCTTGTCCCCAAAATGGGTTGTAATCATGTTCAACCTGATCTTTTCCCTTATATAGTGCCATATTACATATCATGACATAGTATACTTCAGCACACAAGGCTTGACAAGATAAAATGTGATTTGACACATTTTAGAATAAACGCGAAAGATAAAACTTGCTAGATCAGAAGTACATTTTAAAAGATCATTTCCATCATAATGGATGTGAAGTCTTTGTATCGTTCTATCTTTTTTGTTTTATATCTTTTACAAATGTTTCCCAAAAATGATGTATTATCACTGTCTTGTACCCTGCTTTTAGATTTGGAAAAAGCGAATTTAAAGTGGATACAAATGATTCTACCTGTGATTCTGCATTGGTTTAAAGAGCAGAATGTAGTAATGGTGCAAGTGCAACATTAGTAAGACACATGTTGCAATGATTTGCGTGAACTGCAGAGGGAAGTTATGCAGCTGAGTTAAGAAAAAGTCCAAATTAATTTGAGCATGTCTGAATAGAGTATGCATTGAGAACTGGCCTATTGGTATATTTTTCTTCTGTTCTGCTAAACAGAACAGATCAGTACTTGCCAAGAATACAACAAGTTGGACTGATTCTTCCACACCTTGCATTATGTCTTACCATTTACATGTCTTCAAAGCAAGTGGAAGATTTTTCTCAATCAGACTTTGCTCCTTACATTCTGGTCTGGGTTCAAGTACTCTAGGGACATGTCCAGATGGGCACAAACTTGCAGGACTGCACGTTTCCCATGGTACAAATACCAACGGCACATATTTGTGCTGTTGCTTTTTATCCCAGGGCATACCCCTGCACATGCACTCTAGCATGCGGCAAATTGACCCAGGTGGGATAGAGGAGGCTGGGGCTAGCACCTGTGCTGGCCCCAGTAGCCTTACCTGGGATCCTGGGGGCCTCCTGGGGCAGCAGCTGTGCCAAAACAGCCACTCAGAGCCTGGCTGGAAGCCAAAACATGACTCTGGCTGGCCTGGCTCCATTTCTGGCAGTGCACACTGCTGCTGCATGTGCTACATACCTTTTTTTAGCAGCAGGTTTTTTTTTTTTTCTTACATTTCATAGATTTAATAGCCATTAGGGCTGGAAGGGACCTCGTAGGATCTCTTGGTGTCAAACTAGCAGCATGGTGAATGGGTGCATGTGTGCTGTGTGTGCTTTGAGGTGCTATAAATTGCATGTGTGCACTTGTCTGAACATACTCCAGGGCTTCAGCCCATGGCAAAGGGCTTCAGCCCAGCACTGTTTCCCCTGCTACTTGGAGAGACAATAGCAGAGAGGATCTTCCTATACTCCTCCAACAGTGGCACACAGCAACTCTCCCAAGTAGCAGAACTGGGTCTTTTTCCCTTGTAGCAGCAGGAGAAATCCCTAGAAACCTCCTCTTCCTTTCAGAAAGGTAAGGAAAACAGTGGGGAGAGGATGGGGGAAGAGCGTCTTAGCTCTTTCCAGCAGCTACTTAGGGTTGAAATGTCATGTCCTCTTTCCCTCTGCCAGGCACAGAGATATCTTCTTGACCAGTGTTGGTGGTCTCCCCAGTACAATGGTTCTTGGAGTCAAGATGCCTTTGAGATATGAGACAGATCACACTATCAGATATTATTGTTTCAGGTCATTCACAGACTGAGGTGACATGACATCAGTTATATTTGGTTCCGGTTTGCAAGGGTTCTTTACAACAAAGGTTAGAAATTTACCTCTGATTGTATTTAAATGAAACGATGGGGTGTAATCTAATTGCATGACACCAGGAGCCAGAGCTTTAAACATCAGCTGAAAATGCCTGTTTTAATCCACAGCTCTTCTTACTGTGACAACTCTTTTTGCACAAGTATAAATAATTATGTAAGAACTGTGACCTGTTTTTCACATACTAATTATAAAGGAAGTATTTCTACAATAATATTGTATTAAATACTGGCCGTGTCTACGTGAGATGCTTACTGCACAGTAGCTCGTTAGTATTGCACTGTAGTATCACTGGGTACTAACCATGACACAATGCTGCTGCACAGTAGTAACAAGCTGCCATTCTGGGATGCTACTGAGAAGTAACACTGGTTACTGTGCAGTCCTTTAGTATTTGTTTATGCAGTCAGTGTCTTGCATAGATGTGGTGGCTACGTACTAGACCTTTCACCCCAATCTGACTATGTATGTCTGGGTGCATCTACGTGAGAAACCTTAAGGCACAGTGGACTGTTCTACTGGGAAGCAGTACATCACAGCAAAAACAATACTAATGCTCTAGTGCACAATTGAATTAGTCTACTGAGCATTAAGTGACACAAAAAAGCTCTTCACCTTTGCTACTGCACATTAGCACAGCTACTGAGCCTTTATCTAGTACTATTAGAGGTACTAAATGCTCAGTCGCAAAGGCACATTAATAAACGTGTAGATGCGTCCTCTCTGGTGCAAGTAATCTTGCTGTATAGTGGCACAGTTTCAACAACTGGAATGAAAACTATCCCCATCCAGACCAACCTCTATTTTGGTGCTTAGGGCATTCTCTTGAGAGGTGTAGTTTTGAATTCTATCAGGCGGGGAAGGGATTTAGAACTGGGTCTTTCCCTTCCTGTGATAATGCTTTAGCCATTAGGCTACTGTATAAAAGGTAGGCAACATTCTAACCCGCTCAGATAGAAAGTTGTTTTATGCTGGATTCAGTGCTGCCGAGGTTTGTTAGGCATGGCCACACCACATCTTCTGGGCTGGGTCCTTTAGGATCCTAAGACAAAGGAAGGCTCAGCCTGAGGATCCTGGATTTACATTGGAGATAAATGCTATGTTACTCACCCTTGCTGTGTGAGAGGTAGCTCCTTGCACTTATAGATAACAGCACCTAGGTGACATCACTGGTGAAAAGGTAAGCTTTTCAGGCTTGTAGAGGTTAGGCAAGACTTTTGAGGATCACATTCTTCTGTAGATGCCTAAGACTTTTTGTGGATCTGGGTTTAACGTCCTAAGATGCTAACATCAGAAGTTAAATTGCATGATGTTTCTAAGTGCATATACATATATGCCTCAAATATACACATTCTGTTCTCACTATTATAAATCTGCAATAACACTGTTAAAATAAAAAGAGTTCTGGTGGAACAGGATGAATATTTGGTACAGCAGGTTCACAGGACCGTAACAGTCTGCAAATTGCTATGGGATGGAAATATCAGTGAAGTCTCAAATGCTTTGGTGTGTATAAGGAGAGGAGAATCCAATTACCCCTTCCCCGCTATGGAACAATATACAGTTTTACTCTAGAACACAGCAGATGTGTATTAGGCAGGAGCCATCAGTGAAGGGGTCATTCTTCTGCATTGATTTTACCATTTCTGCATTTTTTGGTGGGAAGGGGCCCACAATGCGCCTTTCCTGCTCTCTGCTTTGCCCTGCCTAAGCTGGGGGAGAAGGGAAGGGTGGATCAGATCCCCTTCATCACCACATGGGCCCAGCCTGACTCCCCAGTATCTCAGCTGGGGGTGAGGGGGAGCAGTCCTGGACAAGTCCATGAGTTGGGGGGGGTTCAGATCCACCCCCCTCCCCCACCTCCATCTTAGGCCAGGAAAAGCCCAGCTAGCAGCATGCTTCTATTTGCTTAAACTCTCCCACTTCCCATCTCTCTCCCTGCTGACAGCCCTGGACCTGGGGGGGCAGGGCTGTGGACACAGGCAGTTAGGCAGCCTTTGTGGAGGCTGCTGCAGTGCTTCCCCTGCTGGCCAGTGTCGGGACCGAGGGCGGTCTAAGGCTATGGCCAGTAGCCCGGACTGTCAGGTGGGATTTTTCCATGATGGAGTAGAGTTAGGCACGGAAGCGTATTGGTTGTACAAAGAAAGCTTTACTTACACTGCCGATGGTCACAGTGAAGGAAGGAAACTTGCTTGAGTTACAGTTGCACACAAACAAAAGTGAGATCTCTTCCCGAACCGAACCAAGATGAGTCGTCGATGTACGACTCCACGAGTGCTTCATACAGGGGTACGTCAATAATTCCACGATGACGGGGAGTGGTTAGAGTTTGATCAGGTCCCTAAGTCCTCATCTAAGACACACGCAGAGTTTGCTAGGCTCCACAGCGTGCTTACAGTTCCCCACGAGATGGTTGAGGGGTCCTCCAACTTGGGCGGAAACTGCTCTAACCTTTTATGTGGCAAGCGAGCCAATTGCCAGCCGCCACGTAGGAATAATTTAGAATTGACCAATAGTGGGACACAAATTTGCATGTGTGTGGCGGGAACTCTTTTGCACCGGGGATTTCTCCCTGCAGCTGAGAAATCCACCGTGCAAAGAAAGCTCCATGTGGCGGGAAAATTCCAATGTGCCGAGGCACTAAAAATCATTGGGTTATGACAGCCAGGAGGGCTAGTGAAGGCAGGTTCAATTCTCCTCCTAACCCAACAGACAAACATCTGTTGGGTTGGGCTCTAATTCATGGCACTTTATATAAAGTTCCATGAGTTAGAGGGAAAGCCTAAATGTCTGTCTGTACTCATAATCACAAGATACCAGCCAGCCAATTGTGCCACCTTAGAACACTAGTTTATCCATTGCAGTATCTTCTAAAAACCTATTTTCTGCTGCTTCAGAGACAAGTGGGAAAAATAATAAAATACAGGAGCCAAATTGTATACCTAGAAAAATATATATTTCTTTCTCTTCAGCCAACAGGTTGACACTGTAAAGCATGGGATTTGAGATATAGGGGGTAGTATTTCTATAGATAAGCAGAGTCATTCATATCCCCACCTTCTTGCTATCAATCCACACATTTTACTATCTCTAAAGTCACTTTAGAAAAAGGAGATCTAGTCAAACATTAAATTATATCAGACTTGCAAAATCCTACCACCAACTGCTTATAGGTGAGAAATTTTCTTGACAAGTGAGTTAAATATTAGTTTTTTTATTATCATTCATCATAATGGTAAAGGGCAGGTGAGCAGATTTTCTGCTGTGTGAGTAAATTTTCATGGCAGTTTTGCAAGGCAGCATTATGTACATAAACAGAAAGTTTAACTTTTATATATTTCATATGACATAAATATTATACCTAGATTTTGAGTGCCTTTCTGGACAAATAAAATGTTTATTTCTCAGAATTCTTTGAAATTGCTGAAGAAGGAAATGCATGGATCTTGTGGTTTACCAAGTCTTTATTAAAAACAAATGCCTATACTATGACTGCTTTTTAATTGTGTATAGGAATAATTCTTCTGGCACAAAATATGCTGGGAGCTGCACTGTTTGATCACTCTAATCCAACTGTAATTTTATTTACTTATTTCCTTCTAAAGCATACAGAGTACAATATCTGTATTTGAACTCTTTTTATACACAGTCATCTTTAAGAGCAGTACATGTATTTTATCACGATACATTTCTGAGTTTAAAAATAATAAAAAAATGTTCAAAGCATAAATTGTTAAAATAAAAGACTGGTACAAATTTCTATTCCACAATTCTCAGGGAAGCAGAGCCTCCTGAGGAAAGGTGTGTGTGTTCTATTCTCACCTCATCATCTTTTTCTCAACACCTTCCTTTCTGTCTATTTTGCATCCTTGCAAATGCACACTATTATAATATTCCTCCCTTCGCTCAGTAAAAGACTGAACGCCAGGAGTAAAAATGGCTCATAACCTTCTCTCTGTTTCCCTAATATAAGAGATAGCTGAACAGTGGGTTGGTTTCCTATTATAAACTAGGGGTCCCTGGGCTGTTCTAGTTTATACCTATGGACCTCAAGTCTTAAAGGACTGTTACAATCGGATTGAGGTCAGTGGTGTGGAAGAACATCTAGTTACATCTAGTTATATAACTTTTTCTGGAGAAAGCTTCTTGTGTTGTGTTGTAGGGCAGGAGGGACAATGATGTAATAGCCCCAATGTCATCTGAGGATTCCCATAAATCGATGAAGATTTCAGGGGCCTCACCTTGCATCTCAGATATTGAGGGCCTCACCTTGCATCATGCATGAAAAAGGTTGATTCTTTTGCCTGGATATTGTACTTTGTATGGCCTAGACATACAACAGATTAACACCTGTATAACTTTCATTGGTGTTTTATACCAGTACAAATTATACTTGGATCCAGAGCAGAAGAGTAATCCAAACCAGTTCTCCCATGGGAGCTATGACTTTAACTGCTACTGGAGTCCTCACCATTAGGCAGCAAAGTTGTATACAATAGCCTGTTTGTATTCAGCAAGCAGCTACCCCAAGAAAAGTGGACACACATAACACATATACTATACCTATACCTACACTGTTCAATTTCTGTTGGAGTAACTCTACACCAGGTTCTAGTACGCTACACTGGTTTACGGATTTACATTGTATGCTTTTTTAACATGAATATAAAGAACATTTTCATGAAATATTCATAAATATTTTCATTAATTCAAAAGCTGGCTGAAGTTTGCATGTTTCTATCTAAATTTTAAAGTCTTTATGGGCATGTGTAGATGAAACAGGGGCCCCAAATTGAAGCAGTGGGTTTTAAAAAACACCGCTTTAATTTAGGGCTGATTAACCCTCCATGTCACACACACACCCTGCTGGCTTACGTGCCTCTCTGGCGAGCTGCTGGCAGGCAGAGTGGTTCCTGGGCTGCAGGGTAGGGCTGCTGCTTCCCTCCGTGGCAGCAATGGCCCCCACACAGATGGCACCTACCTGTAGCCACCTGGCTCGGTCGGTCCTGAGGGGCACCGCAGGCACAGAGGGAAGCACTGGGTCTCTCGAACAGCTCAGACAGGCAGGCAGGCTTGGGGGGGGGGAGAGAGATCAGGCTCACCGTTTTTCTTGGGTGGAGCCTGCCTTCCTGGACTGCTGCCAGGCTGAATGCAGGGCTTCCTGCAAAGATGTGGAGCTGCATGGAGCTCACTGCTTTGCTCCATGGCTGTAGGGGCAGCAAACTAAAACTCAGAGGAGTTTTAGTTTGTTGTACCCCAAGTCATGTAAGGTGCATTACATTGCCAAATTTCCTACAGCAGCTGGAATTAATGCACAATACGCCACCGAGGTGTACAAACACCGGCACCATTAAAGCAATGCGAAAGCATTTAGCCCACTTTAAAGTGTCGTGTACATATGCCTCTCATTTTGTCTACATATGGCCCATGTGACCACGTACAAAATGAATCATAATTTTGAGACACTGTGGCATGTATGATGGATTTCCTTAACATTTTTAAGTAGTAGTATATATTATCATTGCTGTATGGTAGATACCAGCTATCAACTTTCTCCCATTTGGTCTCTTCCCAGCATTTATATTTGTGAAATATTTTATTTATTATTTCTTCTAGGCTTCAATTATGGCTACCTGAACCTAAACCTTTTGTTTGACATTAACATATTCTCTTCAAATCTTCCTTTCCACTAACTAGCTAATAATTACCTTCTTCAAGATCCAAATGTAAATCTCTTTTGGCCTATATCAAAAGGATAGAACATCTGCTTTTATGATACGTCCAATCCCACATCAAGTGAAGACCTTTCCAGAGGCCTGGAATCTGTGCAAAAGGAGGAGCAAGACATCAGCAGGCCAGTGAGCTTTGAGTAGGAATCCATTCAAAAGAAACATTCATTGTTGATCCATCTGCTCCACAGAGATTTTCAGGAAAATGTAAACTGCTTCTTTATACCCTGATTTAATAATTGGACAGTTTTCCTTTTTAATACTCTTCTGTAAATTTTGCCATGGGAGAAAACAAACATTGCTTTCTTCTTACCAGATGGAATATGCCATTTAGTATATCATCCAATCTAAGTTTAGACAATCTTACTTGTATGCATCTGGAACAAGGTTGTCTCCAGCTTCAGAGAATTAGGGATAAAATGTAGACCTCAGATATCTTCAGTGGTGCCAAAACTCTGCTCAGCATAACTGAGGGGAAATAGGGAAGAAAGGTGGCTTAAAGGCCTCTGAATCTCTGGAATCAAGCCACTGTATGGAATGACTTTGAACAGTCTTAGGATCCTTTTAAATTACACACAATTTTATTAGCATCAGAGAACTTCAAAACTATCCTGGAGCCAAAGATCTGATCCAAAGGACTCTTAATGTTGATTCTCTATATATTGATAAATGGATTTGCATAGGTAAAGTCTTGATGGCAGAATATTTGAACATCTTATCATTGGGGCTTTTAGCAAACTGATTTTACAAAAGATTCCCATCGAAGGAATCAGTACATTAATGGCCTCCATATTGTTAAGCCTTCAAACAAAAATCAGACCCCAGATTTTGCAAACAAGGACCAAATATGTTGTTTTTTTATTTAGTGATGAATATTTAGACAGCACTATACTTAGGTCATCTGCACTTTTTTAATCTTAATTTTTCTGGAGAGAAATGTGTTCCTCTGTTTCAATGTCATGGGAAAACATGTGGAAATGTAAACCTGCTGTAGGAAGCAGTCACAGTGGGAGATTGTAATGGGAAAAAGGCAGGATGGTTTATCAACAGAATATGTAACATATACTGAACATCCGGCTTTCCGAGTAAGTTGTTAACAGTGCTTGATACAAATGTTTCTTTTTAAAGAATCAGATGTTCCTTCTTTTTTCAATAGCTGCAGTATGGTAAAAATGGTGCCATAAAGTCATTTCGAGAGACAGCAAACAACTTTGTTATCGTAATAGGCTTTTTTTCTTCTTTTTTTAAACAATGGATCTAGCAGGTGGCATGTGGCTGAGCCTGGGTCTATCACCATCTCCAGGGTGCCAAGACGTCCCTCAAACTTTCTGTGGGAGGAATTTGTTGGTGGGATTTGGATTGTAAAGGCACGCGAGCATCTGCCGCCTGCTCAGTCTCATTACCATTCACACAATTAACTCCTGCAGCTCTTGGTCCAGCAGCCAGAGCCAGGGACTCAATTTTACTGCCTCTTTGACAATGCTTATTATCATTCATCTGAACTTAAGAGTTCCACTGCTTTAAACTCAGAGCAAAGTTTTATGTGAAAACAGGTCACACAGAGAAAAGCTCCAGAACCAAAAAGTAAATTGACATGATAGTTACTAATAGCCTAAAATCAACGTATCCAAATACAATGCTATAAGTAAAAAAAAAATCACTCTTCATGGTAATGGATTTTATCACTACTGCATAAAACACTCCACATTAAGAAAAGCATTCTACATTTTAAGCTATTATATGCTTTTCATAAGCATCTTTTTAACATTATCCACACTGACTAAAAATATTATTGCAGGTATAGCATTCTGCTGCTCTCCCCCACTCCCAAGCACTTCCACTGTTGCTTCAAAATAACCTCCTTTGCACTGTATACAAGATAAAAGTGTGTTTTCAATATTTAAGGTAATTTGGACCACATATTTAGTAGAGTCTTTGTTGTTATTTGAGTTTGGGGGTCTTATGGGGCGGGGGGGGCTGTTTGGTTTGTTTGGTTTGGTTTTGTTTCTATGAATAATTTAAAAGAAAGCAGTTTAACTTGATTTATTTTTCTGGCATGCCTAGCATATAGAGAAACTTAGAAAGACCCATATTAGCCTGTACTGAATTACATAAATATCTAAAATAAATGCCATACGTTCTTTTAAGTGTTGTAACTCCTGACAAATGTTCATAAAACTGTAGTTGTTCCCATTTCATTTTTACTCACAATAAGGTGTTGTGTGATTCTTCCTTTCCGGCCTAATGTGCTTTCAGTGATAGCCAGAGCTCTCAAGACGTGGAACATAAACCCCTTGCCAGTAAATGGAAAATGCATCAAGCCACATTTTTTAAAAGCAGAACCATTCAGTTAAGAAAAAGAAGAGATTTAAACCAATCTTTCCCTAGTATGAGAAAGGCTGCTTTATTTGGCACAACAAAGAAAACATTAGGTAGTCAGGCCAGTAGTTGTGATAATCCAGGCACATTTTGAATGCTACGCAGATGATCATTTGTGCTTTTACTGAAGAATATTCAGTGTAGAGAGTAATGCATTTACTTCAATATATTGACCTCCATGTAGTATTAGCATTATTATATTTGAACTGCATTAGGTGTAAGTATGAAATACATGTATGAAATTTACTTCCTAAAGTTTTAAAAACTTAGAGATCTTATCCTCTCTGTTAATTGTGACTACTAATTTATTCTTTTGAAACCTGCCACTTTCTATTTTGAAGAAAATCTAAAGTGAACCTCCTCCGATCTCTGTGATGCATTTAGACACACACATTGTGCTTCCAAATATGGAGATTGTTACCATTCAGTGCCAAGCATGTCATGCACTATGGCAGTGTTTAAGCTTTGTGAACTGTGGGTGCAACTATATGTTCAATTAATGTGATGAAATAAACTCCAGAGCAGTTCAAACTGAAGTCAACTGTTCCCAGGCGGACCGTCTACACTTGCACCCAGAACAGCAGCAATTTGAGCAGGAGCAGAGCAGGCCCCTGGCTGGCTGGGCTGACCGAGCACAATTTATACCCACAGTCACTATCTACACAAGGGTTTTAGCACAGAAAAATACTCTGCCGTAAGATAGTACCATCTTGGACAGTACTATCCTAGGGTGGAGTTAGTTAGTTTACTGCACCCTAATACCAGCACCTGTGTAGATGGTGACACTTTATTAGTGTCTACACCACAGTAAAGCAATTAGTCTACACCTAAGTAAGAGCAAATCAGATGAGGTTAACTCTTGGAGATTTATGTAATGTAATTCAAGTGGAAAAGAAGCACAGGCACCTATCAAAATTAATTTGCTGAATCCCCTTGAAAGTAATGCATTTCAAATAAAGTTCTCCCAAAAAGGAAGATGAAGACTTAAGTGCCTAAAATAGGAATCAGGAGAACTTCAGCCATGTATTTCCATACTTTTTCCCCTCATACCATTTCACAAACTTACTAGACCCCTGTCTGTTTGTTATGAAGGTTCCCTAGGTACCTACATTTGCAGTTCTGCACACAGACACCATTGCCATGCCTGAGCCATTAAATGCCTAGCTCCTAGATCAGCCCCAGAAACTAGGCAAAGTAACACTTACTTCCCCTCTTGGACCAATCTGGTAGGTAGTCTTAGAGCACACTTAATACATGCTAGCACATCTGCACAAGATTTAGTTTTGCCACCAAAGGTGGAGGAAGTACTGGTGCCACCCTCTCTTATATATTAACCTGTTAGTTAAACCACACACAGTGGGATACAATTGCCTTCTCAGCCTGAAAGGGTTCAAATCCACAACTCCAAGGCCTGTTTAATGTAAAGTACATAAACATTGATCTGAATCTAAACCAAGACTCTCCCTAACCCTCTGCTGAGTGCTTTAAACACTAGACTACAAAGTCATGCTTCCTTTTTGGTCTCTCCTTGTTGCCCCATGAATCTTACCTTCTTTTCTTAACAGCTTCAACAGCAGGAGTATAGGGTGTTTATAATGCTAGCCAATAGCCTGGTTGTTTTGGCCTATTCCTGGGAAGTTGCCAATGTGAGTGCAAATCCCTTTTTGCTGAGGAGGAATTGAACATGGGTCTCCCATTTCCTGGATAAGTGCTCTAATTAGGAGGCTATGATATAAAATATTGGCAATGGCACCCACACCATCATTTTAAAAAAGGATAGCTTAGTTCTTTGAAAGAATAACTTTAGGGGCCTACTGTCAGAAGAGTATTCTGGATTTGGGATCTCAAATGGACAGTACTGGATCTAGGAATGGGACAAGGAGGGTGTTCCCCATGTTTTGGCTGTGCCATTCGCTGCCTGATCACTGCAGGTTTTGGGTGAGCAGTGATCACCAGATAATCTGGACAGAGTCTGGCCAGAGCCCCTGCTTCCATGGCTAGGGGCAGAAATTACACATAAACTGGTATAAACAATCAGAAACTGGTTCAAATCTGTAATACAACACAAATTCAGTGCACATAAACCACTTTCAGAATGGCTGAAACCAGTTTAAAATAAACCTGGATGCATGTAGCGTCAGACTTAACTGATTTAGGTTAAAGCAGTTTATTGAATTTCTGTCTCAGATTCCATCCAGATTCAAGTTAACTCACAGTCCCCCAGCATCCCAGGAGTTTTGCACCTCCCTTGTGAACTCACCCTAGCTTTGGCCCGTTCAGATCCGTTCAATCTGTGGAGCTTAGACTAACCTGCAAAGATTGAATCCATTCAACCTCAGGCTTTTTGACTGTCTGTACTTAGCTCATACAGCTCCATAGCCCAGGGTGTGAGCACTACTGTTTTTTGCTCATTCCCTTTCTCCTCCTCCCTCCTTCTGCCTGGTGAATGAGGCTGCAGGAGAAAGGAGGGGATGAGTGGCAGCAGCAGCACTCATCCCCTGGGCTCCAGAGCTGCCCAAGAGCAGGGGTACTAATCAGACCCCTGCTGAGAGCTCATGTGCAGCACAGACCATGCCACCTCATCCATGGGCACAAAGAAACATTGATCCACTCATGCAAAAGGATGGAGGCATCAGTTTACAGCTCTGTTTCAGGCATCTATTTCCCTCTTGCCTCCCCTTGCTGCTATATATGTCAGGGATTGGTGTTGGCTGCAGACAAAGCTGGGGATTTTGACTGGGGTGTGCCAATGCTCCTACTGGGAGTTAAACCTGACTGAATGACTGTTCCTTAGCTAGAGGGTTGGACCAATTGCCATATTTGGAGTAAGGAAAGAATCTTACCCCCTGGTAAGATTGGTACAGATTTGGGGTAGGGGGGGTTGCCTACCTTTGTAGTGGGGAGCATGGCCCTCTTCTTGGGATCTCTTGAGAATATATTAACAACCTTTACAGTAGCAGGACATTGGCCACCACGGTCCCCTTACTCACCTGGAGCAGGATAGGGTGTTAAGTTTTTTTTTTTGTGTGTGTGTCAGTGTTGGTTGTGTAGTTTTACTAAGAAGTTAGACTATGGATTTGTATAGGATGGTTTAGATAAGGATGATCCTGCCTCAGACAGGTGGTTGGACTAGCTGACTTACAGAGTCACTTTTAATTCAGACATGCAAACCAAAAGAATAGTACAAAATACAATATAAACTCTATATACACACTAATGCTTGAGTGTGTGTGCATCTATATAAACACACATGCACACTTCAGCATTAGTGTGTGTATGGAGTTTATATTCAGGGGTGTACTTGGGAGCTGTGTGGGTCTGAGACAAAAAGACATACAAAAAACTAGAACTCTTGGTTCCAAAATGATACCTTTTATTAGACCAACTGGAAAATGTCAAGAAAATTGTCCTTTTCTGCAAGGTTTCGGGATCAAAGTCCCTTCGTCAGGCTCTGGGAAAAGTGTAGATGGTACAAGATGGTAAAAAGTCCCCATAGGTAGGAAATAACCTTCATTTTTGCACAGAGGGAGCTGAAGATGGAAGGCTGTCCCTCTGGGTCCATGAGAGTGTCTTTGTGAGCTGTGTTGAGTAGCTCTTTGATGTGTTGATCAGGTAGAATTCCTTCCCTGGAGGTGTCAGATGGCAGGCAGGGAGGCAAAAAAAAAAAAAAAAGTCTTTGTTGTTCTGCAATGAAGTTTAAAATCCAAAATCGGCTAAAATTCAGCATCTTCCATGTTTCAGGGGTGTACTTGGTAGCCATGTTGCTCCGAGACAAAAAGACATACAAAAAATTAGAACTCTTGGCTCCAAAATGATACCTTTTATTAGACCAACTGGAAAATGGCAAGAAAATTGTCCTTTTCTACAAGCTTTCACGATCAAAGTCCCTTCGTCAGGCTCTGGGAAAAGTGTAGATGGAAGGTATTTCCTACCTATGGAGACTTTTTACCATCTTGTACCATCTATACTTTTCTCAGAGCCTGATGAAGGGACTTTGATCCCAAAAGCTTGTAGAAAAGGACAATTTTCTTGGCATTTTCCAGTTGGTCTAATAAAAGGTATCATTTGGGGACCAAGAGTTCTAGTTTTTTGTAGAGTTTATATTGTATTTTGTAATATTCTTTTGGTTTGAATATCTCAATTAAAAGCGATTCACCTGTTAAAAACAGAATTTACTGATGATTTCTCATTCACTTCAAACTCTAGATTTCTATGTTTCTACGGAGTGCAGATTAAGCTTGTGGGTTATGACACACTCCTATGCTTAATTTGTTTTACAGGCTGCCTTTTGACAGATCCTTGATCAGCATGCTTTTGGCTTTATTTTCTTTAAGGGTTCCTCCCAACCTTTGGATTACCCTTCTCAGGTGCCTGGCTTCTCCAATGCATGGGAAGCTTGGATGATCAACTCTAGATTTCTGTTTTTATTTTATAGACAAGGACCTAAAATTAACACTGCAGTACCTAACATGGAAAATTCTAAATGTTTTATTATCTTAACACTCTAAGGCTGTGTCCAGATGAGCGTGGATGTTTGGTTCCCCAGGGACAACTAGTGATGGCGTGCCTTGTGCTGCCGCTAGTTGTCCCTGGAGAATGCTTGTGCCACGCACACTCTGGCACATGGCAAATTACCCTGGGTGGGGTAGGGGAGGTTGGGGCCAGTGCTGGCCCCTACCTCCCAGCAGCCTTATCTGAGGTCCTGGGAGCCTCCTGGGGCTGCAGCAACTCTGGCTGTCCAGGCTCTGGTTTTGAGCAGCATACACTAACCCCACATGCACTACTCTGCTTTTTTTTGCAAAGGTTTTTTTGACCCCCAGATATCCAGGGGTCAAAAAATCCCCATGCTGCTCCCTTTTAGCACAAAGAACAGCTGAATGTGCAGTACATGGGCACATACCACAGGGGCACGCTTGCCTGGACATGGTCTAAATGTCTTACCTACTTCATTGCATATCCTAATTGTGTGTTCATTACAGCCCCAGTTTTTGTCATGGAAGACTTCTGTTGCTTTACCACAAAAATGTGCACTATTTGTATGATTATTTGAAAAATATAAACATAGATAAAGTATGGAGAACATTTGCTGTCATTTTTTCTAATGTTTTGATAATTTTTCATCCATTAGAAAGGGAGATTTGTTGGAGTTAATTATCAATTCAGAATTTAAAAAACAAATGTGTCAACTGTGAGCCTATTCCAAAATAACATTAACTTAATGGAATGTGTTCTCCCTCCAGGGTTTATAAATCTGAAAACACCCTAATCTTTTCTAAAATGCTATGTTTCCAAATGCTATGTTTGTAACCCAACTCTTGGAACAATTTTAGTATGATGTAATGAGACTGTTGGCACCACCTCCCTTATAAATACAGTTGCATAGTAAATGTTAATAGTATGATGACAGGTACTTAAAGCATGATCCTGAAAACTGACACACAAGTGACAAATACGCAGTGAACTATATAGATGCATGTGACTTCCAGTTTGATAAACTGATTTTTAAAAATTTAGATGAAAGCAAAATGAATGTAGTAGACATGACTTCTGGACTGAATCACTAACAACTCCCTTCACAAAGTTAAAATATTTATCATTTTTGTTGCTAAGTGCCTTTTCTAAGGCCATCCTTGCTATGAAGATATTGTTCTTCTGCCTTGCCCCTACAAAGTCTTCTTGAATCACAATATGAAGCCATTAAGCAATGCAGAATAAGTCAAGCATGCACAGTATGGCATATGGGTAATTTCCATTAAAGAAGTTCAATATATGGATAAAAGTAAAACTTGATAAAAAAGGAATGTCAAAGTCTGAATGGTATATAGTTATTGAGATTAAGTGTTTCACAAGTTAAACTCCATGGGAATGCTTAATATTATTGCTAGGAACTGTTCTCTTAGCTCCACCTCATCTTTTAAATACTAATGCTGAAGTATATACATATATACATACACACACTTACATAAGAATGAGAAATGATCAGCAAATTCTATTGCTAGCAGCTGAAGAGGTATGCAAACCAAAAGAATATTACAAAATACAATATAAACGTTATATACACACTAATGCTAGAGTGTGTGAGCATGTGTGCGCATGTGTGTATGTTTATACACACATATTCTCTCTCTTTCTCTCTCTCTGGCATTGGTGTGTGTATAGTAGTTATATTGTATTTTGTAATATTCTTTTGGTTTGCATATCTCAATTAAAAGCGATTCAGCTGTTAGCAACAGAATTTCCTAAGGATTTCTCATTCACTTTGCAAAAACCAGGTTGTAAAATGACTTAAGGATGTTACAGTAAATGAAAGTTAGTCAGGCATTGATGGTTTGTTTTTATGGTATCTTCAGTTTTCTTTTAAGCTTACTTTGGATAAAACTGTTCTTTAGCTTTATAATTATTAAGTAATATTTAATTTGCCATTTGTCCTCAAAAGCCATGGTAGAGAACAGCATCTGGCTATGGATAAGATGTCTCAGTGTATTTTTGTAGCACTCTCTGCCATAGAGAAGGCTACCTGCAGAAGGGAAGGGAGAGCAGAGCTGTGGGATGCTAGGGGCCCAGGAAGCCCCCTGTAACGCTACATGTAACTGGACACATGAAACGTGATGCTATAAAACGCAGTGCTACAGAGACATTTCTTTTGGAAAAAAGAACATTTTTGTGGTAGATCCACCATTTTTTGTTGCTAAAAATGGCATGAAGGTACACATACTCGTTTTTTGTAGCACTAAAATGGGGTATTCAGCTGGCACACGCTACAAGGACATATGTTATGTTATGCTTACAGTTTTGGAAGATTCAGCTCAACGTTCCTTATAAAATTAATTGTAGGAAGAAATCTGGAAGTTTTACTTATCTATACTGTGTACAGTCTGGGTTTGTATTACTGAATGGCTGTTCAGATAAATCTTTAAGGAAAACATCCATATTACATACATATCAGAAAGGAAACTTGAAACCAAAAACTGTTTTTTAAATAATTTTAATTAGGTAAGATTTATATACCCTTTCTATCCTAAACTCTGCTTGACACTGACTCAGGTTAAATGCCACTCAGCCATGAAGAGTACATTTTTAATCAGTCAGGCAGTTAGGAATTTAGCATGACTACACCCCATTGCTAGCACTTCAGGGCAGCATCATTCTAAAACCTGATGTATTTTGATTGTACAGCTGCATCTTACCTGTCAAAACAGCCCTGTGAGATTTCTACATTCCCTGGTAGTTTAGCATATTCCCCCTGACACTGGTGAATGGTCGGTATTTTATCACTAACTGCTATATTCAGTCATGGTTAACTGGACCATGAAGGATCACTGAAGAAGGAGTTATGTGGGTGAATTTCAGTGATTCATAAAATGTATATATTGTTAACTGTGTGGGTTGCTCTATGCAGCATCCATCTTTGGTAATGTATTGCCAATGGACCAGGCTTTGCTCTCCCCAGTGAGTTACTATGAAATATATTCCCACAAGTGAAGAAAATAATGAAACATATATTGTTAGAGTCAATGGTAACAGATAAGAGTGTGGTCTATACTATGAGTTAGATAGAATGTAAACACATTCTTATCTGTTACCATTAACTGTTACAAGCCTGGAGTAACTCCATTTATTAAAATACAGTCTCTCTGTTTAAACTGGCATAACCTGAATTAGATTCAGGCTCTGTATGCAGCAACAGCCCATCCAAAAGAAGTTTTATTTTTCAGAAAGGAAGAAAAAAACCTTTATCCATATGAAAATCTCAGAAAAATGACTGAATTTGGTCTCAACTGTGATATAGCCATAGAATTTTTATAATTCACGCATTTGTGAAATGAAAAGGAGACTTCACAGGCGTTTGCCTTTGAAAATGACTAGTTCTGATCTTTTTTGCTTTTCATGTTTCTGGGTCTGGTCTATAGTGCCCCTATATCACATCAGAGGAGCAATGAACAATTTTTCATAGATCTTTCATAATGGATGAGATGGGAAATTAGTTTCATGGAAGCTGAGCACCCCGGAGATTATTAGTTTTTCCATTTTTTTTATATATATCTGGCATCCCATCATTAGCATTATTATTTTGTAGGGCAACCAACCTACTGTAAAATCTATTCGTGAAATGCAATAATTTTATCATTTATAGATGTTGATATATGATATACATGTTTTTTCCTAAAATTGTAAAACCATTAAATGTTGACTTAGTTTAAATCAAATACATGAACTGCATATTTAAAATAAGAATCATACTTCTATCCTAGAAGTAAAAAAATAACAAGAAGGTCAGTTGTCACATAAAGGTCCCAAATCACTTTCACATCAAGCCTTGTAAGGGATAAACATAATCTGAGCTTGCTAACAGAAAAATACTATGCACTTATTTTGGTCGGCCTTGCAATAAAAAAGTTCCTAAAATAATACCAATTCTCACTCTTGCAATTCAAATTAATCTTTATATGTTGCAATTTGCATTTCCAAGCCCTCTGCTAAAAATGGTCATCTTGGATAGGATTTTTTGTCGTTTGTGATTCTTACCTAGTATGGCTCAAGCTATATTATTACTATCCTATTTTAACATTATTTTCATAATCACATAAAGGATTTTTCTTAGGATTCTAGGAAAGCTCATGCTTCATAGAAAGGACATGCATCCCAGAAAATGCCCCAAAATTCAACACCCAGAATCTCCCCCTAGTGTTTGGGAACAGTGAAAAGGAAAGAGTATGTGGGTTTCCAAACCTACAAACCCTAGAGATATATGGGGAACCTCACCCCTGTGATACAGAAGGCTTCTCAAGAGACTACACCTCTGCTATTCAGTGTACTTCTTCATAAGACTCAAGTTGCCGTCTTCCCATCCTCACTCTATATTTACCATAGACCCTTAAGAATTATGATAACTGAAAAGATATTAACTCTCATATTAACAGGAGACAAGAAAAGATCATCCTACAGGGAGCATTCTCTTTCTTACTTTCTTTTTCTAGCTCTCTCTCTCTATATATATACACACACACACACACATACACACACACACACACGTGCATGCATAGTTACACACACATATACATACTTCATGTCCCTCTGAAACAGTGTAGCCCTGGCCTTATGCATGAAGCTCTAATTTTCACCATAACTATATTCCTCATAACTACCATTCAATGAATGAGCAGTTGCTCTACTTCTAGGGTGACTTGATATGTGTAAATGTTATCCTCAACCTCCCCATAGCAACATACTTGTGAAGCAATCTTTCCCCACAGGCCTTAGATGGACTGGCATGAAGTATCTTCTGCACTATACAGAAGGTGTACCCCAATATAACTAGTGAGGACTGAACTGCCCCCCAGCCCTACCAGAAGTATATTTTGAGGCCAAGTACCACAACTGTATAGGCAGCCACATGCAAATGACCAACAACGTGTACAGTTTGTCCACTTTTCTGAAAATTTGGGTAAGTATATCAAATTACATTAAGTAAGAGGGAACATTTAAATTATTCTTAGTTATGTTATATACTGACCTTATACAATGGTTTCCTTAACATTACACTAGAAAGTTATCTTACTGTTATGCTGGATGTCAGTCAGTAGTTGGCCTCTGGCTTGATGTTCTCCATGTTCTGGGTAGATTTCTCCACACATTGTTATAGACCAGTAGTGTTCCTTGGGTAGTCCTGAAGACACTCCCAGAAGATCATAAACACTGCCAAAGAGAAAAGGATATCTTTTCTGATTTTTGAAATAGTTTTACTTGTCATAGTAAAACCTATGTGGGAACATAAGATCTCCTCAGTCACCCATTCCAGTCCTCAAGTATCCCTTTCATAAATATCCCAAGTTCCATAATAAAGGAGGGTTTTTATTTTGCTTTGTTTTGTTTTGGGGGGAGGCTTCCTGCTCTGATAGTTAGAAACCTAATTCCCAGTCTAAAATTATTCATGGCTTATTAATACCCAATTTTTTGTATTGCTGTTACCTTTTAGCTGAAATAGACTTTTCACTCTCTAGTTTTTACCCCATTAATGTATTAATTATATACCCTCACAACCTTTATTTTACTAGACTAAACAAACCAAGTTCCTTTAGTCTTGCCCATTATGACCCACTAGTCATAATGGCCCTGATTATCTGAGTAACCCTTATCTACATTTGTTCCCAGTAGAGTTCATCTTTCTTGAACATGGAGAATTAGAATCAGACATAGGATCCTAGATGAGGTCACTCCTGCACCTTCTGCAAAGGCACTAATCCATCCCTGTCTCTGCTAGAAATACCTATTTTTTTTACTCTCTAGAATCACATTGTCCTTTTCTCAGCTGCACCACTTTGCTGGTTTATAGTCATTCTGCCATTAGCTTGTCCATCTAGGTCCTTCTCTTCTGCAATTGTTCCAAACTAATGAGCTCCTATCTAGGAGGAAGAAGGTTGTCTTAATCTTTAAGTGTGATTCATCTACTCAAGTGTGGAATTCCTTCCCATATCTTTTTGCCTCTCCAAGTCTCTGAGCTCCTGGTTATTAACTGCCCTAACCAGTTTCCTTAGACAATCAGGATTTGCCCTGTTAAAATCAATACCTTAATTATGGAAGAGTTGATGAATGGAGTTCAAATGTGTCAGGGCTAGTAAAGAAAATGATCAATATTTAGAAATGAAAATTGAAGAAAGTTTTAGCCAAAAAGAACAATGAATAGATGCTCAAGCATAGTACACAGGATGGGAAGGAGCTATTTAAAAGTAAAAAGAATAATAAAACATATATAATACCTATATTTCTCTTATTATTATATATTTGTAGACAGTATTCAATATCCAAATACATACTTTAAAGAAAAAATCCAAACCCATAGTAAACTAATGAAGGTAAATGGGCAGGTGGGAGAAAAAGACAGGTGATCATATGAAGGGCAAAGCAATGCAACATGAGACACTTTACTGCACATTAGACTAATCTAATGCAGAGCAAAGTATCACCATCTACACACATGCAGCAATTACTGCTCAGTAGATTAGTCTAATGCACCAAAGTCAACCTAGGCAGCAGCGGGTAACAGGGGGTAGAAGGAGTTGTCTTGGCTCAGCAGGATGCTGCCTCCCAGCCACATGGAGATTGGGACCTGTCCAGATCTCCATGTGGCTAACAGGCAGCTACCCAGCCACTGGGACAGCTCTCCCATCCACATGGAGATGGGGGCAGGTCCCCATCTCCATGTGGATGGGAAGCAGCTTCCCAGTGGCTGGGACAGCTCTCCTAGCCATGTGGAGAATGGGAAGGTCTCAATCTCCACGTGGCTGGCAGGAAGCTACCTGGCAGCCGGGACAGCTCTCCCCTCACTCCCCCTGTGGAGATTGGGACCAGCCCTCTACCTCCAGCCAGCTGCTACCTGGGATAGCCTGGAGCTCCCACTGGCTGCTGTAGCGGACGAAGACCAGGGCCAGAGAAGCCCTAGACTGAACTGCTCAAGTCCAGAGCAAATTTGCTCCCAACTGGCGTATATTCAGATACACAGAAATCGGAACTTTTCTGTAAAGAAAATTCAATTGCATTAATTGCAGATGTAGACATGGCCATATAGCCCTTATTCATCTGTATATTGTATGATTTGGCTACTGAAAACCACAAACTGTAAGACAGGTGGAAGTAACGGATATGGACGACAAAAGAAAATATTTGTTTTGGTGTTGTTCCTGCATCTTCTATCTTCTACTGGTTGATTATCCTTTCTTTATAAAATCAATCAACTCAATGGATTGGATATTGAGTAAACAGGACAGAATGTATATTACTTTTCCACTTTAGCTAATTTAGCCTAATTGTATAGCCAAATAGTTATCAAAATAGATTTTTTCTGTACAGTATTTGTCAAAAGCTTTAAGACTTATACCATATATTCTTTAGCCAAGTCATGTAGACCCAGATCATAGCCTACCTAGTAGCCCAGTTTCTAAAAATGTGGTCATTCACGTGGTGCCTGCCCAAGTAATAGAGGAAAACAGGCATGATTCAGCTGAAGCTTTCAAAAATAGTGACTGAATGAGTAGTATGGTTTAGAAGATTAGAGATTGTGTTGCCCCTGGCAATTCTGCTTACGGAGATAGGAAAGATAATGTACAGGTTTCTCTCACCAAGCACTATCTTGCAAACCATGGTTTTGAGTAGCCACAGTTAATATTCTGTATAAAAAAGTTTGGCTACCACAGTATACAGTTTTGAGTAACCATGGTTTTCCATGCCCATGCATCAAATCACCAGCCCCCTGTGTCTCTCCTTCTCCCCCCCACCACCACAGCCCCTGCTCCCCAGATGAAGGTGGCCCCCAGGCCTGCCAGAGGTGCGCATGGTGGTGGGGAGCTGCCCTACTCATAGTGGCAGGGAACAGCAGACCCACTTGCCGCTATTCTCTGCTGACCTGCTTCCCTCCCACACAACCTGGCATGGCAGGGAGCAGAGAAGCCACATGGAGATCTCCTTGCCTGTTGCTGCTTGCACCACACTGCCCGGGGAACATGCTTCCTGTGCCTGCTGCTGGTTTGAGGGGTGTAGCCCTGTGCTGCTGCCCTCATTGCAGCCCCATGTATAGGAGGCGCATTTCCAGGGCAATGTAGGGTAAGCAACGGCTGGTGAGGAGATCCCTATATGGCTTCTCTGCTTCATGCTGTACCAGGTCACGGGGGAGGGAAGCAGGGCAGCAGAGAACAGCAGGCCTGCTCATCACTGTGCCCTGCCACCCTACACAGTGGTGAGTGGGCCTCCATTCACGGTGAATGGAGCCTCAGCCAGGCTGGGTCATGGGACAATCTGAGCCCAGCAGCTCATCCACATTGTTCCACAACCTGGCCCAGCCAGGGCCCCATCTGTGGGCCTCTGACTGGCCAATCAGGTTGCCAGAGGCAGGCACAAAACACCCCCACCCAACCATTCAGACAGATGGAGGCAGGGAATCGCCATGGTATGCTATGTAGGGCTGGCCAGCTCATCCCTCCTTTCCCCTTTCCTTCCTCCTGGGTAAGAGGTGAATGCACTGGGGAAGACACTGCTGCTGCACCCTAGGCGTACTTTGTCCCTGCCCACTGGTGCATACCCCCTCTAACCTGTCTAAGCACCCCTAAGGGTACACATAGTTTCATAGTTTCGTAGTTGGTAGGGTCGGAACAGACCTGAGCAGATCATTAAGTCTGACCCCCTGCCATGGGCAGGAAAGAAGGCCGGGGTCAAACGACCCTGGCCAGGTGATTATCTACCCTCCTTTTGAAGACTCCCAGGGTAGGAGTGAGCACCACTTTGCTTGGAAGTTGGTTCCAAATCCTAGCCACTCTGCCAGTGAAGTAGTGCTTCCTGATGTCTAGCCTGAACCTACTCTCGGTCAACTTGTGGCCATTATTCCTAGTTATTCCTGGTAATTCTCAGGGGAACAGGAACTCTCCCATTCCCCGCTGGTCCCCCTGGTAAGTTTATGCCCCATTGACCACCCCATGTATTAAAGGTAAGTAAAAATGTTTTTATATACTATACTGTACAGTATTCAAGTCCCTAACCCCATTTTTCCCATAAGCCTTTAGTTTTACCAACCGCGGTTTTGCCAACCATGGGAACTTTCCGGAACCTAACTCCCATGGTTGGCAAGGGAAACCTGACTTAAATGTAACATACTTAACTAGTGAAAACCAAAATAATATCAACAGCCAATGAGTCAAAGCCTTAGTAGACCAGGAGCTTGTCTACCAAGGAACATTTTTCAGAGACTTGATTCAAAATTCAAGAATCCAAGTTGCTAAAAAATTTAGGACACTCAGTCAAGAGCAAATACTTAAATTGGGATTTCCAGAAAGAGATATCAAAAGCTTTGCTTGATATATACATATTACATTCCCCTCTCCATATTAGCTAAAAGATTTATGGTTATAAGTCTATTTAACTAGCAGATGTGAAGTGATTTCAGGATGCTTTGTAGTCATCAGGGAGAGCATGCCGATTCTTTTTCAGCACAATTTTTCTAAAGAAAATAACTTCCGTTGCTTCATATTAGGCAGCCCTCCTGGTCTATGTCTAGAACAATTAGGATTTCATCTCTTTTCAGCATATCAAAAAGAGTATAATCCCTAATTTATAATGAGAGAAGGTATTTATTGGGAAAACCTCAACTTCTAAAAAAAAAGAGAGACTAAGTTACATAAAATTATAAGGAACCGAATGTTGGTCTCAATTGAATCAGTGCAATATAGAAAACCAGTGTGCCAAAGAAGAGCTTATTCTCATCTACTTTGAATAAGGGGGGATAGATCTGTTAAGAAAAGCAGTAAATTGACTAAATATAATATGTATTGTACATTCAATATGTATATTTGACCAAAGCCTGCTTGCATTCCTTCTCAAGAATATTCCTTTAAATATCTAATTTTTTCCATTATAATAAATGGCAAACAAACTGAATTTCCCATTAAGTGCATACAGTTAAAAAAGATATCAGTGTTTTGGAAAGTTCCTTTTCACGGACCTTGGCCCTGAATTCAAAGGATATGCCACACAGACTAAGCTATGCTTGTTTTGATCCTTCTCAGTGGTTTCCCCTAAATTATTGAAGTATTATCACTTGTCAAATGCATTTCATTTAGTCTCTCTCAGTCAGTTCCTAGCCTTACCTTAGAGGACACATCTTTATAAGTGGGGGCAGACAGATCTAGAAAGGAGCTGGATTAAATTTGAATAATATTATATTTCTGCTAAGTGACATTTAGCTTAGTTAAACAGCCTTTGATGGTGAGTATTGGTTTCCCAGTTGATCACATATTTCCTTGTATACAACACATACTTATAAATACCCCTTTTGATTATAAAAAAAAAAAAATGAATTTAAAGTCACTAGACACCCCAGTTAGCTTGTTAATATACTTCAGGGTTGCACATTATCTCCTGGCATATGCTTTAGAGATTCCCTCTTGATCAGTAAATGCTCAAAGTTATTTCTGTAGTATGTACAGTGAACCACAGGAAGTCTAAACTGGCTGGGAAGGTTAAATAGATTTTTTTCTGTATTTGTCAAAAGCTTTAAGAATTGTACAATATATTTTTTATTCACAGCATGCAGACCCAGATCATACTCTATCTACTAGCCATCTAAGTTTATATAGCTGGTTATCAAAAAAAAAAAAAAAGTCTTGCATCAGGAGAACAACTCTACTTGACTTGGACATGACTTCCCATTGTCTCTGTGACAAGCTTTACACACCTTCAAAACAGGTGAAGGAGAAACTTTTACCTTTTATACAATAGCCTCAGTCCTAAATTTTTCATCATGGTCTTGAAGGATGGTGGACCAGTCATTCTCAAATATAGCAGGGTTGTTATGTTTATAAGTCAGCAACTGTTTCATTTGGAAAAAAAATTCTCCCAAGAATGAAGAAAGTAGTCCTCAAAAGTGGAGTGGGTAAATACAAATTTGGACTAAAAATGTGAAATTACTCTTTCTATAAAAGTGATTTTAAGTTTCATGAAGAGCCAATGTAGAGAACAGAACATGAGAGTGATGTGGTTATTTGCAGTCATTGTAACTGCATAGAGAATTTCCTGTGTTCTGACCTCATTGTAGCTTTTTTAGGGCTGGTTGACAGGCAAACATGGTACTTGAAGTATAAACAAAATGACTTGATAAAACTTCTATGAAAGATGTCAGCATTTATGACCCTTCTGGGAGAAATGTTCTGATGATGCATCCTAGCTTATGCTGAAAGTCAAAACAAGAACCCCCTTGGACTCTCATTAGGTCTAAAAGTCTGAAGCAGGAAAAAGTAGGAGAAAAAAAATGGAATAAACCATAGTCAGGAGAAAATTTGTTCCAGGGCTTTTGTTTAGTTAGCAACAAAGGAAATCCAAGAACTTGGTAAATTCTGGATATGTACATACTCTCTGTGCAAGCGTATAGAAAATTGCTTTAAAAGTATGAATACACAGCTGTATTTAAGAGCCTAGCATTAGTGAATCTTATCTTATTTGGGTATGAGGAAGGCTGCCAAGGATTCCATTTTGTGACATTTTTTAATATTTGATGTTTGTTTTCATTGTGGAAATATTTTTTTCAATTTTTATTTTTTTTACAAAAATAAAAAGATTGAACCATTCAACAAAAGCTCCAACTCGGTGATTAGGTCACTCAATGGTGATCCAAGAGATCCAGGTTCAAGCCTCTGCTGTAAGAGAGAGAATCTGAAGCTGAAATTTGGAACCTCCTCAGTGAGTGAGTACTACATGGCTATTCTAAACTTGGATCTTTTGGATCCAAAAACATCTAGTCTATGACAAGTACACAAGAAGTAGAAAGTCTTCCCAATGAAGCTAACAGATCAAACCAACAAGTTAGCCCAAAAATATTTAGATTTGGCAAAACAGCATGTTTCCCCCCACCCCCACAAGTCTTCTAAATGTTAGTGACCACTTCTAATGATCAATAAGCAGGATAATTAGGGGGACAATCTAATTGACTTTGATTGGAATAAGATCAGGCCCCAAGGAAAGTTGGTTGGAATCCAGACTTGTGATTGGAGGGAACTTTGATGAACTTGCAAGGTGTTGGTTGCCTTACAAGATTGGGTCCTGAATGATATATTGGCCTCGCAGCACACACAAGCTGACTCTTGACAACCAACTAGTTCTTGCTAACCTAAAGTTCGTGGGGAATAAATGTACATGATTGCAGCTTTTCCAACTCATACAGCTCTTTACACTTGTAAGGTTGACTGTCATTATTTTAAGTCTGTGCTGCTTTCCAGGTGGAAAAAAAAAACCCAGGGAGGTTGTATAAAAGACAAAGATTACTGGTTAAAAATTCAGATCGGCTTATATCTCATCCTTTCAATAATACTTGTAATAATTTGCAAAGCCAAATTATAATCAAACCATGGGCCAGATTCTCACTTACACCATCCTGAGTCTAGACTAAAACATTGACTTCAATATTTTTTTTTTTCCTGAACTGGGCCTGATGTTACAGGCAACAGAAAAAGAATAATTTTCATTATCATGATATATATACCAGAATAGCAATTACTCTAACATTATTATAGATTCTAATCTTTTGCTAGTTAAATCTTTGTAAAATCCTATTTTTAGTTCATGCAGTAGAACATGACCCAGTTTTACTATGTGCAGGGAATATATTTATCCCTGTAAATGTTATTATTTCTGAAAGAAACACATTGTATCCTACTCCTTGTCAAAAATGCAAAATACAGGAGATTTCATTTCTATTACTTGCATAGTTTTGCTGAGGATCATTTGGGTTCTGTTGACAATAGATTTTAAAAAAATGTCATGTAGATACAATGAACTAATTTACATGGAAGTCGCATAGATATTTAGTTACTATACCTGTTAAGCTAAACTTTTCAATAATACCTTGATGATTGCTATAAGAGATGTATTTGACCTAAAAATCCATATCACTCCATTGTGAATATGATGGATGTCAGATTTAAAAGTATTAGTTTTTCTAGAGAGGATGATACAGCAAATGGAGACTTGTGAATTTGTAAATTGCTATTTATCTACCATAACAACCACAAAAAAGCAGAGAGAGAGAGACAAAAGGGAAGAAACAGAAATTTGTAAGAAACAGGATCTAAAATGTTTTTAGGTGTTAATTACATTTGAAGTTATTGTATTAGGTTGAATTCTCTCTAGCAAACCTGTCAATAAGCATGATCTTTATTCTTTGTGTTGTATTAAGAAACATCTTTTCATGACACTTTGATAAATAGAATGAAAGAGCTAGTTACTTTAAATACTTTTTTGGTACTTATATGGCAAATCATATGCACCGTACACTATAGTGATAAAACCCACTCTCCAAGAAGGTTCAGTGAATCCATGCTTTTATTTTTATATAAACATTTGATATTAAATGCCACCATGAACTTCTCTCCTAAAAATCTTGATTGAATGCCTGACTGAATTTACACTGAAATTCTGAAGCAAATATAATCTCTTTTTAGCTGAATTGCACTAGCTTTCCTATTTGTAATTTTGATCATATACATTGTAGTTTACAATACCATAATTATTATTTTTCTTTAAATATATATGTTTCATTAGCACTACATTTAATTAATACTAACAACCCTATGCTATGAATGAAGTTTACATTTACATTAGGTCTTTTTCTATTCTGCTGAAAGCACATATAAAATATTACCTTTATTTTTATAGTTGTTAAAGAAAACAAATAAACTGGGATCTCATTTTTTAAAAACTAGCATGCTGATCTTGCTCACAAATCCCATATTATCATTATTATTATTGTTATTTGCAATTTGCTTACAACATTGTTCACAGGGTGGTATGTACCTTTCAGACAGGTATGGTTTAAGAAACTTATAATCTAAAGATCTTTTGCTTAAAACACTCTATCACATACCTTAGAAGCACAAATTGAAAATAATGGGCATGGCGGCGGGGGGAGGGTGTTAATTAGATCTGCTTGTGGGAGTGCCTCATGTATTCAGCATTCTGGGTTTCAAATTTGTGGTTGTGGTGATTTTGTTGCCCTGTGGGGTCAGGCCAATGCTCATGATTTCAATATCATGCTGTTAGACAGGAGGGTGTAATGTACAACTGCACACGCACACATATCGCCAATTCAAGCACATACACACCCTAATGATAATAACATGGACTCATATACAATGCACACATACATACACATATGAGAGTCCAGAGAAGAGCCACGCGCATGATCAGAGGTCAGGGAAGCAGACCCTACGATGACAGGCTGAGAGCCCTGGGGCTCTTGAGCCTGGAAAAGCGCAGGCTCAGGGGTGATCTGATGGCCACCTATAAGTTTATCAGGGGTGACCACCAGTATCTGGGGGAACGTTTGTTCACCAGAGCACCCCAAGGGATGACGACTAGGTCAAATGGTCATAAACTACTACAAGACCATTTCAGGCTGGACATAAGGAAGAATTTCTTTACTGTCCGAGCTCCCAAGGTCTGGAACAGCCTGCCACCGGAGGTGGTTCAAGTGCCCACATTGAACACCTTCAAGAGCAAACTGGATGCTCATCTTGCTGGGATCCTATGAACCCGGCTGACTTCCTGCCCTTTGGGCAGGGGGCTGGACTTGATGATCTTCCGAGGTCCCTTCCAGCCCTAATCTCTATGAAATCTATATGCACGCAGGTTAAACACTGTCTCAGGTGACAGTGTGTGTTTTTGTTGGTGCCTGTGGTACCTGTGCTTGGGGTGCTTAGTAACTAAACAGCAAGGACAGAGATCAGGGAAAAAAGGCAGTGTGGCAATAGCTGTGGCAGAGATCGGGGGAAAAGGCAGGGGGGGTGAGGCAATAGCAGTGGCAGAGTTCAGGGAAAGAGGCAGTGGAGATGAGGCAAAACTGGGGGGGTTTGCTACAATTTATCTAAAACTTGTTCAAGGTTTTGAAATGCGGGGACGTTGAATACAAGATGCTGCAGCCTGTAGGAGTGTTCTGGTTGGAACTCCAGCAGACTGACACATTCTAAACAGAATACATTGGAGCACATGCAAAAGTGCCCAATGGCCTTAGGTGAATGTGGGTGCATCTCCATGTGTGCTTTACTCTGGAGTATACTAATTAGCTCTGCAGTAAAACATCAGAGTCTACACATGTGCCAGTATTAGGGCACAGTAAACTAATTAACTGTGCTGTATGATAGTACTGTCGGGGCTTGCTCTGTGCTGGCTTAAATTACTACTGTCCTGGGCACACGTGTAGACAGTGCACTTGGAAGCAGTTGACTCCAGCTCAAACTGCCAAAATTTATTGCATCACATTAATTGCATGTGTCAATTCAGGCTATGTGTATATGAAAAAAAAAAAAGCTTGATTTACTCAATTAGGTAGATAGATGAGTTTGATAAATTGTTCCTGAATATAACAGTTTTGAGTAAGTGAGATGGCTCTTCACATGGCATACACAGATCTGCAATTTAGAATTTTGCTTTCTGTGGACTGCATCTTGATTTTTTCTATGTTTCTGTTGAAACATAGGAGAAAGCAACCATTTTGTATTCATTTATCAACTTCTTACAAAAGAGAGGAATATCATGTTCCTCTATGGGAACTAGACCAATATCCTCCCTTCTGTATTCTCCTTTCATCTAAAATGAAAGCCATTAAAAATATGTACATTGCTTACCATGTCCGAGTGCCTTCATCATCATGGCAGTGATTTCCTTTATGTAATAAAAATACTAGTGGAGCCATAAAAAAAAAAAAATGTTTCAGTGGTACAAACATATTAAGTATATTCACTGTTGTTGTGTTTGTACTTCTCTCTTACCAGGTATAGTACTGAAGTATGGCTGATTGAAAGTTTTGTTCTAAATGGAAAGTAACTCACCCAAGGACATGATGGTGATCCAGGCCAACCTTGACAGGCTCAGAAAATGGGCGGACAAAAACCTGATGGCCTTCAATGCTGAAAAATGCAAGGTACTCCACCTTGGGAAGAAAAACCCGCAGCATGCTGATAGGCTCGGCAGTGCTACACTTCCTAGCACCACGGCCAAAAAGGACTTGGGGTTCATGATTGACCACAAGATGAATATGAACCACCAATGTGATGTTGCAGCCAGCAAAGTGAGCAAAACTCTAGCTTGCATCCATAGATGCTTCTCTAGCAAATCCCAGGATGTCATCCTCCTGCTGAACTCAGCCTTGATGAGGCTGCAGCTGCAGTACTGTTTCCAATTCTGGGCTCCACAGTTCAAGAAGGATGTGGAGAAGCTTGAGAGAGTCCAGAGGAGAGCCACGAGCATGATCAGGGGTCAGGAAAACAGGCCTTATGATGAGAGCTATGGGACTCTTCAGCTGGGAAAAGCGCATGCTCAGGGTGGACCTGGTGCCTGCCTATAAGTATATAAGGGGTGTACATCAGGATCTGGGGGAACGCCTGCCCATCAGAGCGCTCCATGGGATGACAAGGTCAAACAGTCACAAACTTCACCAAGACCGTTTCAGGCTGGACATAAGCAAGAACTTCTTTACAGTCCAAGCCCCAAAGTCTGGAACTGACTGCCACCAGAGGTGGTGCAAGCACCTACTCTAGACTCCTTTAAGCGTCAATTGGACATCTATCTTACTGGGAGTCTGTGACTCCAGCTGACTTCCTGCCCCTGGGGCAGAGGGCTGGACTCGATGATCTTCCGAGGTCCCTTCCAGCCCTACTGTCTATGAATCTATGAAGTTAATACCCAAATAATTGGTATCAGTACATACAGTTTTTATTGGTTTATTGGTTTTATTAGTTAACTGATGGAAACAACCTTGTGAAGCCCAATTTACAAATGTCCACATCAATGTGAGGAATCAGTGTATGGTATGTAAGTCTAATTGTCTTTCTGTAAAATAACTCCTATTTGAAAATTAAATTTATACTGGAGTTTAACATGTAGATTTTTTTTTTTTTAAGTATTATTAAGTATCCTCTAAACCTCAATCAGCTTTCACAGAAATCACAGAGTTGAAAGTAGTTTGGGGGTGTGCTGAAATGTATTACAGTCTGGTTACACTGCTCCAGGGTGAAATTTGGATAGGAACTTGAGTTTTCAAGCTCTGAAGTAGTGAAGGGTGTTTGTGTCACTGAGCTGATACGTTTAGTGAGTTTAAGAGCAGAGATCTTAGCTCACCAGTTGCTGTGCCCTTTTTAACAATAGGCTATGAAGTGGCACAGCTAGCAGCAGCATCCACCACTCTTCCCCTTAGCCCCCAGGCTGGAAGACAAGTTCTCCAGTGCAGTCAGAAAAAGCTAAAGGAGATAGGAAAAGAGCGAGGTAAACAATGAGTAAGTAGGAAAACCTTTCAAAATTCATATAGGTCTCATATAGTATAATGTGACTTATCTCAGTGAAATGTGCACTGTAGGAAGAAAAGAAACATGTCACTGCTCTAAAACTGTCTTTTCTAATTCAATGCATCCATGTATTGTTATAAATCTGTTTCCCAGTTTCTAAAGATACAGAGACAAGAGAACAGATTTGACTCTTAGCTATCATCTCCAATAATGAAAGACTTCTCTCAGCTTTAAGCTGTCAGTATAATGAAAAAAACCCCAAAATTTAAACTAACATCTGCATGTATCCTATAGAAAACAGTTTCTTTTCCTTGTATCCATACACCCTTAGAAAGAGGCAATGCACAGTGGACTCACTTCTGTTTAGAGAGCTCTTTAAAACAAGACTTGAAATCTGTGTCACAAATCATAAATATTAATATGCCTGAATCATAATTCTAAGGTTACTGTGTACTGCAACAACAGGCTGTCTGAATTATATTTGGATTTCTTTTAAGTAAAACCTTATATAGGTATATATTATAATTAACAAAAAAATTAAACATATTACTATTTTTGATAGTAATGATTTATGCTCTCTTTCATAAAAAAAGCACATGTCTATATACAAACATCTTTATATTATATATACAGAGCACTTTATTACATGCAAAATGTCACAACCCAAAGTTGTGATTTGTTGTTTGCGTGTGCTTCGGCATCGCTAAATTATTTTTCCTGCTAAATTGCAGCCTCTTTGCACGGTAGAGCTCTCTGCTGCAGAGGAGAGCTCTGGTGCAACAAAGTATTTCCCGCCAGATTTGTAGCTTTCTTTGCATGGTGCATTTCTTATTGCATTTGAGAAGTGCTCGGTGCAAAGAGTTCCCGCCATTTGTATTCAGATTTGCGCCACATTATTGGCCAATTCTGAGTAAAGGCACACGTGGCGGCTAGCTATTGGCTTGCTAGCCGTACAAAAGGCTTGGGTGGTTTCCGCCTAAGCCGGAGAGAGAGGAAAACTGGAGAGAGAGAAGACTCGCCAGGAGGAGGAGACTTCGCGCTGTGTGAAGATCTCTAAGCGATGTGGACCCTTACGGACCCAACGCGCCTCTCTTAAGAAGGCAACAGAGGTCTAAACAGCCTTTGGCCTCTCCCCTTCGCCAAGTGCAATCCTAGATGTATCCCTTTCCTATAAACCCAAGCCGGATCTGCAGAGCCTTAACAACTCCGTGGTAGAGGGAACCGAACCAAGCCCGCGGAGCTTTAATAACTCCGGGAAAGATTAGTACCGTACGAACCCACGGAGATTCAGCCACTCCGGAGGGAACCGAACCCATGGAGCTTCAACAACTCTGGGGGAACTGAATCCACGGAGCCTCAACAACTCCGGGGAAAAGAGCTGACTTGTCGTAATCCTCCAACGGGGATTCAAGCGGAGCTGTGCCTGGAAAGCTATCCAGCCTACACCACTGCCATCTTTTGGTATAAGTAAACAATCTTTTAATCAACCACTATGCATCCGTAATCAATTCTAGTTCACCGCAGTCTTCTCTGGCCCTGCGTGCCCGGGCTGCTGGCCACAGCCCGCATGCGCAAAGACGGGCCCCGGCTCGCCCCCGGTCGGCCCGCACACAAAAATCTATGTTTAAGATGGACTAAAGGTGGAGAGTAATTTAAGGATAAAAACATTGCAGAGATGTTATTATCCCAAAGATAAACACTATAAACCTGGGAAATTTGGGGTTAAGATTGCACTGTTATTATAAAGACCTTAGTGTAGCTTACTATAACAGGGCATACTTACCATATACAAGGTCCATATTCACCATAAAAATCTCCTTTTCAGTGTATATAAAATAAATACTGTGGTGCACATTTTCTATCTTCTCTTTCCAAAGGATTATTATCATACAGAATATACATAGTTTAGTAGGTTAACATCACTACATAAACAATGAACTATCCATGAGCACTGTATCAAAGTAGAAACAGACTACCTCCATAGTAACATCTTTGCAGCTGACAGCAAAGGAATGTATTTTTGCCTGATGACTAGGTCACAGAGCAGACAGCTTATTTATATAACTTGATTTACCAATTTCCTGCATAAGGAATGAAACCTTGCTCTAAATTGTAATCCTTTGACCTCTAAATGGCCAGTGATTTATAGCACCACAAAGATAGTACACTATACTTAACAGTTTGAAGACACCATTTAAAAGGAACTTTTACAGCATAACTACATTTGTAATAATACACTTGCACTTCCAATTACAGACCATTTGCTGAACCAAGAAATACTTTTTATGTGTTTTGAAATGAAGAATTCACCTTTGTTATAAATATATTGTACTCAAATGGAAAACAGTTTTCAAAATATACATCCAAATTCATAACATCTAATATTCATACACCAAGTACTGGAAAGCGAGAGAAAGAGAGCGAGACCCATGGAAGTCAAATGGAAAATAAAATGATATATCTGATGTAAAAGCACACTATGTAAACAAGATGATGTCATGAAATGTGACTCAATTTTCTCTGTAAGTTAACGTTACTAGCTGTTCTACTCAATAAAGTTGTCCAGTTAGGTGATTTGAGGCATAGCACCAGATGCTTTTAGTTTCAATAGCCTTTTTTGCTTTGTGGAGTTGTTTTGTACTTAATTTAGATGGTTTGTTGTAGCTAATTTATCTTGATGTGCCTTTAATGCAAGTAAGCTTTTGTTTTACTTCTCCTCATTTATTTATATGGAAAACTTGTCCTCTCTTCCACAGCTACCATGGTTCCTGTTTATATGTCCTGTGTGTAGTGACATAAAGGACAGTAGGCTTTAATGCAAACCTGTCTTTGTGGGCTAGAATCCATGACTGTGGGCATGTCTACACATGCGCTTTAATGAGCAGTAGCCTATTTTACTGCGCATTAAAGCGTTAGGTAAAAAAACCTGTGCAAATACACTAATGTGCAGTAAAATAGGCTACTATGCATTAAGCATCTCTAAAAAAGCATGTGCTTTTGCTGCTGTACATTAGGGCAGTCTAATGCACATTTATTTAATGATAAATAAATGAATAATGTTCATTTATTTAGTGCTAAATTTAATGTGCATTAGGAAAAGTGCATTTATGAACATGTAGATGCACTGTGTGATGACTACTTCTGTGTGGCTAAGAAAAGCAGCTTAAGTTTAAATGAAAGCAGATGTGAGCCAGTTGTTGTATGAAATCTGCCATTATTGTCCTGCCACAATTAAAGACCTGATCCAAAAAAGCCTGAAGTCCTGAAGAAATTTATACATTAACTTCATTGGGATTTGAAATAATATATCTGCTGCAAGGTTGTGTCCTGGGAAAAAATTCTCCCAGTCCACCCCACAGAAAGTTTTATCACATAGTATTCCTTTACTGAGTCCCAGTGTGGACATCTCTCTCTGTCTTACAGAAGTATAAATAAATAAAGATAAATGAGGTACCTGTCTTAAACCCTGGCTTTCAAACTATTTAATGTTTTGAATGTACATAATTAGGAACTTGAGTTGAAATTCCTATGCCTGTTTCAACAAACAACTCATTGGGCACATCTACATGTGCACATTTACTGTACAGTAACTGAAATTATCATTCAGGTATCAAATTTATGCCCGATTAGTTACTGCATAGTAATGCACATGTATATGCCTTACCACACAGTAACATTGTGTGTATGGACTGATGCACAGTGTTAATACATTTTAATGCCTGCACATGTAGATGCTGGCCTATTCCTGCTTACAGCTCAGTAAATTTAAACTGGGGTAAATGCACATTTAGACACACCCATTGATCCAGAGGACAATGAGGAGACTTCTGCAGGCTTCTTGAATTAGCTAATTTCTGCAAATGCATAAAGATCCAACAGGAAACAATGTCTATTAGGTTACCTTTGTGTATTAAGCTTGTGCAATAAATGGTGACTTATGAGCTTTGATGTTGTCTTCCCAGTTTGGGAAATATGATGAAGATGAAGCAGTAGTCCATACCAGTTGGACGCATTAGTATGGATTGAACTGATGGGAGATTAGGTTCAGAAAGGAACAGACATGAGATGAAGCATGGAGAAATAGAGGTAAGATTAATTAGCAAGCAAGACGAAGAAGCAATAGGAAAAAAGTCTTCAAACAATGACAGTAGAGCCAGTCACCAAACAGAACAAGGAAAGAGAGAGAGATAAAAACTTCTCCCTCCCCTGCTTTCTGGATATTGATGCTTTCAGCCTGACTCAGCATCACCCTTCTTATCCAGACTTTCTAACTCCTGTGTAAGGCAGTGATAGACTACACAGTTTTAAGCCAACCTGACAAAACAGTATAATTTTAGTGTTCCCACTAGAACATTTTCAACTAGATGTAATTTTGTCAAAATATTCTGTTTCATTGAAACTGAAACATTTGCAGACATGCATCTAATTGACAATGTTTTAAAGGAGAATGTTTCTGAGGACCAGGGTTTTCTGGTCACATATAGTTATAGCACAATGAACACAAATTCATTTTTGTGAAATATGCCTTAAACACTTTGTTTTAATTTCAACAACAAATAAAAGCAAATCCTGAAACCTCAAAAATTGTTTCAAATTGGGACTGTCATCTTCCAGCCAGCTCTTACCCCCACCTTTTATGAATTAAAATTGAAAATCCTTGTATTTTCCTTATTCTTCTCTTCCATCCTTCCCCATTTTCTGGAAAAGTGGAACCGTGACTTAATGCAGCAGCAATCAACATCTTAAAGGGTGGGAGAAGGGGTAAAGGTATATGCTACCACTTTTTACTTTTCAATTCAGGGGCTACAATCCTACCTAAACAGGAATAAGCTCACTTAGAGAAGCTTTAGAACTGAGGCAAATAAAAATCATATATATATATACCATAATTCAATTCTATAAAGATTTAGCAGTGCATAAGACTCATTTAACTATAACCAATCTTATTCCCAGGGACATGCACTCACATTTCAAATGTGCTTTCTTATTTGAACCAGATTTGCCAAAGTGAAAGAGTTTTTTTTCATTTGAGAAATTGGAAAGAAAAACAAAACAATACCCCATTCCTTTTAGTTTTCTCAAGTTGTGCTTTTGATGTCACCCCTTCCCTTTCCTTTTTTAGCCTCTGCTTGCTACATCTGGTTCCACTGTCAAGTCCCTTCTAGTATTCAGAGAACTGCATACTTGATGCTTTTTAAGGATTGTGTGCATGTATGTGTGTTTAAATTATATAGATTATTTAAAAGATAAAAGCATAGATCTAAAGAATGATATCTCTTATAATCCATGAAAGAAGGGAAAACTAGAAATGAAGTGCTAATAATAGGAACAAATAAGAATTTTTTGTTTGGATAATTTCAAGGACTAACAGGAATATATTTCCCCCCAAATATCAAACAACCAGACAATGCAGTGTACGCTAAATCACTAAGGCTGCAAATCACTAAGGCTGCAAACGGACATGCAATAAAAATGCGGGCTTTAACATAAGAAGCAGCGTGGTAGTTGGGCCTGGCTCTGCAGCATCTGTAGATCAAGCGCTTCAGTGGGGCTTTTTGGGTGCTTTTATCTAATAGCTGATTCAATCAGCTATTAGATAAAAGCACCCAAAAAGCCCTGCAAAGCACTGAAGAGGTTGGGCAAAATGGGTCTACCTTACTCAGTGCCTCTATCTGGGCGTGCCCTGGGCTCAGCCCAGGGATATACTGAGTTTAAAGCAAAGCACCATTGGCAGGAGAGGGGGGGCGGAGGGAGGGGTTACCCTGTAAGCAGCCTAAATGTTGATATGTTCCAACAAAAAACTTTTGGTAAACAGTTCAAAAGTGCCTAAACAGTAAACGAGTCAGATTTTAAAAGGTATTTAGGCACTTATTGATAAGCATCTACTGGGATTTACAGTAATGCCCTGGTGTCAAACTTCTATTGATGTAATTTTCAGTGGGATTCATAAACTGAAGAGCTTTTTTTAAAACAGGTCTATACAGTGAATTTACTGTGCCTAAGAGAGACATCATCCATGTATAAATATTACCCTTTTACCAGTATAAGGGTGCAGACAGGAATGCAGCTACCAGCTGTAACTCAGAATGATTTTTGCAAAGCGTTCTGAGTTACAATGTTACCCCAAACCAAACAGAAGTTCACTGCTGGTTCCAGGGGGTATGGGAAATGGGAATCTAGCTGTGGCTGGGAGCCTGCAGCCAGGTTCCCATAGCCATGGCTCTCTACCCACACTGATTTCAGAATAAAAGGGGGGAAAGGCAGCGGAGGGAGCTCATTCTTGTGCCTCCCCAGCCAGTGCTGAATGTGGGGTGGGTGAATTGGAGGCCCCCTACACCTCAGGAGGGCTGCAATACATCTGCCCCACCCTCCGGGGGGGAGGTGAGACTGAAAAACCCGTAGACAGAACTCCCTCTGCTCCCTTTCCCCCCTCCCATCCTGAAAACAGTGACAGGCTGGGAGCTCCAGAAACACAAGTCATAAAAGACACAATATTTTGTAACATCTTTATCTGATACCTCATGCGATGTGGGATCAGATTTTCACCTAGTTGAGCATTTTTTAAGCTGTTTGCAGCTGTGCACTTGTGTTTGGTCACAGCTATAAACTGCTTTTGGTGGCCGGATCAGGTGATAATTGTCAGTTGTGTCTTCATGGACCTCACTGTGGACACCTAAACAGCTTTAAAATCTGGGTTAAATGGCTTAAAATTGGACTTGAACTTAGATGCTTTTAAAAACATTACCACATAGACAATGACTAACACCATATTAAAGAAAGATTTAGATGTTCTCATCTCTAGATGGTTCTGGTCATAAGTGGTAAGTAAACTAGGAGTTAGGCAGTCCAGTCTGATTCATTCCTATGTGTACTGAGGATTTGCAACGATGCTTTTGCACTGGTGCAAAAATTTTTAATGCCACTTCATGCAGTGGTCTATGTGTCTCTATAACTCAAGAGCTATGTCAGCAGTAGTGTGGCATAGCTACCAGTGGGGTCTCCTCCAGGTCAAAGAGTCAAAGGGTAGGAACCAAACTAAGAGGAATACCCTGGTCCACATGGGGCTGGGGGTTGGGCATGAGGCAAACAACATCATCTTGTGAAAAAGGATAATATTATAAAATCAAAACTAAAGCCTTGGATAAGCATGAAATATTAAACTTGGAATGTTAGCTATTAACAGAGATGGAATGGTATAACATAAAAACTGATCTCGAAGGGATAGGCAAAGATATGACAAAGCGGAAGGAGATTGTGTAAAATAGGAGGAGATGGAAGGCTGTAGTTAAGGTAATTATAGGCCCCTTCATACAGTTGAAGATGAGAGATTTACACAAAACATACGGGCTTCAACAAAGTAGTGAGATTTCATTTTGTGCCAAACTCCATGAAATTCACTAAGGATTTGAAGGCACTCTTGGCTAAGACCGCAAAGGAATTTCAGTGCTGCACCTAGGATAATTAGTCACCAAAGGGATGAGGCATACAGGAGGAACATTTGAGGGGACAGCATTTTTATTTGTTAATGAAAATATTAACAAAAGGATCAGGGTATAAGAAAGAGGCATACCAAACAAAGAGCAGATTTATCAGTCCAAGAAATTTCAGGCCTAGCACTGCAAGGCCCAGTGCTACTTGGTTTCTAATTGCCACCCATTGGAATTCATAGCTTCAGGTTAAGTGTTGAGACTCCCCATACAAAGCAAGAAGAGGGATAAGTTCCTAATAATAGGATTCAGAGAAGCCAACAAAGTAGAACAAGCATCCACCTAATCTAAAAATTAAAAATGGATGAGGGCCTAAGCCTGCCCAGCAAAAGTATGTAAGTGGTACGTCTGAAGGAAGAACCTCTGCCCAAGATTTCCAACCATGAGCTTCTGAAGTTAGCAGGCCTTGTTAAATCAATTCTTTCATAAACAAGTGAAGAGAAACCCACCACTCCTTTATATAACACACATGTATAGGACTATTCAACTGAGATGGGAAGGTCTGTTCAAATTCACATTCTTTTTGTCAGAAACATCCAGAAGTATGCGAGCAATTATGCTACCAGACTTTAAACATCTGGCCCCAGTTTTCTCCCCCTATTTCTAGTCTGAACCCAAATCTATCCCCACTAAGAATTTTTGTACAGAAAAGCAAACAGCTGAAGCTGCAGCTAATAGGGCTATTTGGAGATAAAAGTAGTCTCAGGTGCAGATGAGTGTGGTGTTGCTGAGAGAGAATTATTTTTTGTCTTAGTGTTTCCACAGGAAGTTGAAGGTCATATCCTGGAGAATGCAGAGGTAAAATGTTAAAAGGCTTTATGATAATGCTAAAGCATACACTTAAGCAATTACAACTGCTAGAATTGACAAGACATTATAAACTCAAATAAATTAGAATTAAGGAAGAAACAGCATGGGGACTTTCTGATATATTCTTTAAGCTTCGGGATTGGGGAAGTATCTTAAATATCTAGGGAGGTTTAGTAATTCAAATCCCATATTTGAAAAAAAAAGCATCCTAAGAGGATACAGCAGATCCATAGATCTCTTTAAAGGAAAATATCCACAAAAAGAGATTATTAAATATAATTTAGAACTGTTCACAATTGCTGCAGACAGCATTGATTCAGAAAAATAAATTGTTCCTTGAGTAGAGTATGTTGTGATCAGAGGGCAGGAAGAACCTAGCTGATTTATAAGCATAAGAAAAAAAAAATCAGGTAAGTTTTAAGTAAACACGCACATTTCAGGGGCTTCCTGCTTATCTGAACTGAGACAAACCAAATCTCTGAATTTTTGAAAGCTTAGATGTGATGCAAGTTTTGGAATAATTTTTTGGTAACCGCATAAGGTATGCAGCATGAACGCTGACTTGAAACCAAGCATGATTTAGTGCACACTGGTGTGCAAGCAATTCAGGAAGCACTGTAGCTTTCCCAAAGACCTTTAATTTTATTTTACATTTTATCATACTATATAATGGAGCCATGAAGGTTATCTGAATCTGTGTGAGAAAACATAAGGTCAGATAAGCTTTATCAGTGCTGCGCCTATGAAAGCTCATTTAAGATACAGTACTTCTATATTCTTCTAAGATTATATTATGATGCTGCACTGAAAGATAACACGTCATACACTATCTAAAAAGTTTGCCATTTATTAAACTCAGAGTTGTTAGTTTCTAAGATTTCTTATCTTACAGGTTGAATCATTTCTATGCAAAATATCTCTGTCAAAAGGAACAATTGGGAATAGCCTGCCATTGGAGAGGGCTTGTCAAGAAAAGGATTTTAGAACACTTTACAGATCTTAATGAATCAAGCCTTATTGCATCTTTGTAGAGAAAAATGTTTTCTAGTTAGAGCTAGGGAAGAACAAAAGGCTAAGTCAGTGGTCAGCAATGTTTTGTGGCAGCAGGTCAGAATTACCTAGCTGGGGTTTGAAATGTGCCAGCACCAGGACCTGACTACCACAATTGCTGCTTATTACCGCTCCCTGCTCATGGCATGGTAGAAGCAAAGTCCCCTCTCCACCAAGTGCTGCCAAAGCACTCCAGCGCTGTGGGTCAGATTGAGCCCACAGACCTGTTTTGCAATTCCTGAGCTAAGTGACTTACTTAAAGTAAGGGCTGTAGGTCATAGCTCTGTTGGTTTAAGGACATAGGCAGACAAGGTTCTTTGAGTAAATCTGATGTATTTTATTAGACCAACTCAAGTAGTTAAAAAAATTTACTTAATATCACACATATTGTCCCAGTTTCCATGCAGTAAGGAAAGGTGTGAATCTATTAAAATTTCACACTTATGAAACTTGTAGCTTCAGTAGTATAGAGATTTATGGCTGTATTCTGGGGACTGGATATAGTTCCACCATCCTTTAAATAGGACCTGTCTAAGTTATGGTAGCTTCTTGTGCTGTGTGAAATGGCACCGTTCTGTTTCACCTAGAGTTTCGAAGTTTCAATGGAACAGCATTCTGTTTCAAATTTCATTTCTATTTGAAGCAGCTGTTCCGTTTTGCTTCGTTGAAACAATGAGGCTGTTTTGATGCAATTTCAACATTTTGCTAGATCAGGCTGGGGGTGGGGAGTCAGCCCAACTGGACTGCTCATCTGCAGTGCTAGATCGGACCCGGGGTGTGGAGTCAGTCTATCCCCGGCACTAGATAGGACCGGGAGCAGGGAGTCAACCCGATCTATCACTGGGGATGAGAAGTCAGCCCAAATGGGCTGACTCCCTACCACTTGCTAGATTTTGCACCAGGGATAGGAAGTTAGCTCAGTTGGACTGACTTTCCATCCCCAGTGCTAAAGTCAAAACATTTTGACTAGTCTCGTTTGGTTTTGAGGCTGTTTTGATGTCCTTTGTTTCGCTTTGATTTTGCCATTTTGACCTCGAAATGAGCCAAAACAGTGTCAAAATGAAGCTACCTGCAAAATTTTGTGCATCCCTAGTAGTTTCCTTGGGCTGAGCACTGCTCAAGGTGTCCTCAACCCTGCATTGTACCCCAATCCTTCCCACCCCCTCAAATACACTCCATCTTGGGATTTTCATGCGTTTCTCAAATCTTTCCACTGTGCCTCTGATGGTGAGCATGTGGTGACAATCAGGGCTTTTAGAGCAATTTTATTCTTCTCTGGCCTGCTATCTTGGCATAAAGAAGCTGAAGAGAGGGTGAGAATCTTCTCATTTCTCTCCAAAAAAATGTAATAGTCCTTATCAGGGAGAACATAGAAATTCATCATGTTGAACTTATTCTGGAACATAGGGAAGAAATTGATTATCATTCTGTGGACTACTCATTTGTCTAATTTAATATCCTGTTTGACAACGGATGCTCCCAGATAATCAGAGAAAAATATAAGTAATATGGTAGCAAACAATCATGATATAACTTGTAACAGTGTTCCATTTATCATTTGTATGGGTACGTTGAACAAAAATGGATAAAAGTCAAGAAATGTAGTTCAAACAAAACAGTTATGAGTTCTAACCCTTCAGCCAAACAGAATCATTTCCTTCCCACCGGTCACTTCTTCTCAGACACTTTTTTGAATTCTCAAAGGAGCATATTTGGGAATAAATAGTCATAGGGAAATTAATATGTTGCACATGAAAGGAAAGCCCTGGCAAAGCAACCCACATCAGATACTGAGTTTTAGTTGATTATTATTTTACAGCTACATTATCAGAGACAGGTAGGTAGTTATGTTAGTCTGAAGTCTGGCAGAAGTTCTGGAGAAGCTTCAGATGCTTGGGGTCCAAAGCAGCACATCTGGGTCAAAGAACTGGCCTCGTAGCCTTCCTGAAGCGGTTCCGAGCCACCTTGGACCCACCTCGGAGATCCGGCCATAGGGTATAATGAGGAAACAATAAGATATCTGTAACTTCGTTGTTTTTTGTCCAATTTGGATGAAATTTTCAGGAATGGTAGACTCTGCAGAGAGGATGAAGTAAACCAAGTTCCAAGAAGATCAGTGCAGGGTTTTGGGTGAACAGCACCCCAAATTCTTGAAAGCAAAACTCATGTCACGTCTAGGCGTTACAACATAGCAAGGTGAAAACTGCACAGGTGGTAGGTCTTCATGAGGCCATAAAGTCTGCCAAGTTTCAAGAAGATTGGTGCAGGGGGTTGGGGGGAACTGCCCCTCAAGCTGCAGACAAGCAAAACTGATGCCATGGGTGCTTATGGGACTGTCTGTCTGTCTTGGGCGGGGGAGGGGAGACACTACTGCAGGCCTGGCTGCTAAGCTACTGTGTTACCAGTTACCAATCAATCAATCCTGATTCACTCAGGGACCAGGGACTCAGGGACCAGCTCAATACACAGGACCTAGCTACTACATAAGGACTTAATGAGCATCAATTAGCACCTACAAAACCAGGATAAGGAGAAGAAAGAATCAATACAGACAATCAACTGCCCCAAGACAGAAACAGTCTTGGCACAAGTTTTGCCTGTCAGCAGCTAGGGGTGCAGGGCCCCAGAACCCCCCCTGCACGAATCTCCTCCACAGCTGGCAGGCATTGTGGCCACAGCAGGGGCTGCAGCTGTCACCCCGCTGCACCTTAACACAGAGTGTCAGCCATGGCATGAGTTTTGCTTGTCTGCAGCTTGAGGTGCAGTTCCCACCCAAACCCCTGCACTGATCTTCATGAAACTTGGCATGCTTTGTGGCCTCAGGAAGAGCTACCACCCCTGCAGTTTTCACACTGTATGTTGTAACACCTAGACATGACATGAGTTTGGCTTTCAAGAATTTGGGGTGCAGTTCCCCCAAACCCCTGCACTGATCTTCTTGAAACTTGGCAAGATCCATGCTCTCAGCAGAAGCTACAATTCCTGCAAGTTTAATCCAAATTGGACAAAAAAACCAAAGTTATAGATATTTAATTGATTCCCCATTATACCCTATGGCTGGATCTCCGAGACAGCTCCGAAGCTTTGGCCAGATCAAGGCGGAAACCTGGTCCGGAGCTCCGGATCGGATCATGGCCATCCAAAGCAGCCAGATCAGATCGCTACCAACTCACACAGGCCTAGTACTCACATTTTGGCTAATCTTCAGTTCAGAAAGTGGGAAAGTTAATGGGTTGTTGGCCCACAATTGCGTTTACAGGTTATATTTTAGCTTCCACAGTTTGTCACAACAGCTGGTATTGAAAGGGTATTGTTGTGACATACTTATCAATCCTGACCTTTTGTGAGAAGTCACAAAAGGCTCTTAGAGATGGAATGCTTGGGTTTCAGACCTGAATTCTTTGTTACAAGTACAGATCACAATTGGAATATGTCCTCTCTGGCAAAGACAAATGACCGCTGTCCTTTGCTATGCAAATGTTGACAGATACCCACTTTAAGTACTGTTTTAAAAGTGATAAAGGACATAAACAGTTGACATTCAGTTTAGGAAGCACATCAGGCACAAAAGGGCTGCTAGTCCAAATGAGAGTTCAGTTTGTGAATTTATCTATCCTTCCTCATGCTTCTGAGAAAGCTCATCATTAGGATGGGAAACATGGGGAAGGCTCTTAGCTGCACTAAGAGACTCTCCTGGGTGGTGCCTTCCCTTGGTAATTCACTCTTCTTTATCTGCAACAAAAGTGTAGTTTTAAGGTTTTTCCTGGTAATTGTTTACCCAAATTACTGGGACTGCATTAAGGGCAGATTGAAAAAATGTACTTGTCTGTTTATTGGTCCTCCCCTCCCCACCAACATTAATGAGATTAGACACTGAGCGCTAACTTCCCATTATTCTGAGGGTTTTTTCCTCAGACTGTCCTAGCTCTTAAGAGCCATGAATCCTATTTTTTTTAAAAGTATTTGCATGTTTTAAACATATGATGAATTCCAGGGGAGCCAGAATTAATAAAGTACCCTCATAGCAGGGATTTTTTTAGCTATTCCCAGAACAGTATTATCTAGCAGATATTAGATATTAGATCAGCTATAGTTTTCCAGAAGTGTCTCTTGTAGACCTATGTGTCATGTTTTTGTCTATAAAATATGGAAATTGCTTCCCAGGTTCTGGGCTGAAAATAATACCTGGGTGATATATTCAGGAGAGTGTCTGCATTTGTGTCTCAGCTAATAATCATGTTTATAAGACTGTCCTTATTGCTCCTGTTTTGAGCCCTGTTCCTATATGTGTATTCATCAAAACAGAAGAACAACACAACATTTTCAAGTTTTGAAAAATATACTAGCACCCACTACTATAATGTTTTGAGGAGCAAAGTGAACAAATACAAGTTATAGATTTTTTCATTAACTATTGTAAGGTGTCAGCAAGAGTAAGGTGTCAGGATAAAGAAAGATGAAGAAGAAATCCATAGCAAATAGCCATAAATTAATATAAAATGTGAACACAAAGTTTCATTTGTTTTTAAGGATAAACACAGTGCATTAAGCAGTATATTTTGCTACAGTATTGAACTTAGTTAGCTGACCCACTTTGTTTTATTATGCCTATTCACCAGTTATATAAACTGGCATTAGTGGCCATGTCCTGATGAGCATGCACGTGTGGTAGGGCATGCATTTCCCATGGGACAAGTAGCAATGACACATTTGTGCTGCTGCTATTTGTCCCCCTGCATACACACTCCAGCATGCAGCAAATTGCCCCAAGCAGTGGGTGAGACAGGGTAGCAGAGGCTGGGACCAGCACATGTGCTAGCCCCAGCAGCCTTACCTGGGGTCCTGGGAGGCAGCAGTGGTGGTGCAGGAGGGGTGCTGAGGCATCAGTGGTACCAAGCCAGCTGCTTGGAGCCTGGCCAGCAGCCAGTGTGTGGCTGTAGCTGGTCAGGCTCTCATTCTGGCAGTGCATGCCACCCCACTTTATTTAGTGGTGGGGATTTTTGACACCAAGATCTCCCAGTGTCAAAAAAATGCATCACGCTGCAAATTGGCATACATGCACCTATATGCCACACTGCTACCTGCAGTTTGTGGTGCCTCACATGGGTTTGAGGTGCCACAAATAGCTCATGTGTGCTTGTTGTGATGTGCCCAGTGAGAGTAAAAGTTGTCCTATAGAAATCTGGTATATCCAAGTGCTTGAAATGTATTTCTAGGAGTACTATCTTCACAACAATTGTTTCTGCAGATAAAACATTTTGAGGCCCCACCTTTGAGGTTCGTATTACTGTCCTCCAGACCTGTCTGTCATCTGATACCCCAGGTAACCTGCTACCGGCTGACCACCTGCATTCCTTCACACATTTCCCTCCCTCCCCCACCCATCTCTACCCATTCATTGTCTTCCAAACTTCCATCCATTTGCATTTTCATAGATCTGCATGCTGTAAATCAGCTTCTTTTCTACCTTGGAGAACACATAACACCAGTAGTCTCCCTATGCCTGATGATGGGTGTGTGCGCCCAAAAGCTTGCAAAGAACTTTTCCCCAACTATTTAGCTGGTCTAATAAAAGTTATCACATTTATCCAAAGAACCTTGCCTGCCTACATCCTTAGACCAACACAGCTACAACCAACAACCTTGTCGTCAGGACTCACTTTTGAAAAATATTTCAGATAACACTGTTGTACTAGGTGGGAGCAAATTCTATTTCATGTTATGTACCCAAATGGCAGCTTTCCAACCACATAAGTAGCATTCTTGGCACCTATTCACAGCTTGCAATTCTATTACCTATGTAGTACATTATACAGTTATACACATACTGAGTATAAATCCCAGGGAGGCAAAGAAGAGACTCTACTTGTGTTTTAGCTCCAATAGCTGAGTGGTTAGGACACTTGTCCAGGAAGCAGAAAATGCAGGTTCTATACCCAGAAAAGTTTGAAACTGTATCATTGACTTCCCAGACCACATTCCAGGCATTACCCAGGTCCTTCTCCAGCCCTTTTTTTCTAAACTGAACCACTGCACCTTGCATTTAGGCAATGGATCGGTATTTTCCACCCCACTGAGAATAACAGTCCAAGCTAGAATCCAGAGTCCACTTCTTTGCAGAATAGCTTCCATGTCACTGAGCCATATACTCTGGAGCTTGTTTTTTTTTCCTTCTGGAACTAAATATCTCCCATTTTAACTGCGTAGGAGGCTAGCTTCAACAGGAAGGCTGAAGAAGGGAACTGGATAGCGCCTAACTTGTAGCATACTGTTTGAAGCAGAAGTCAAAGACATGTAAATTCAAATCCCTTATATGTGAAAAGGGTCTAATCATAGCATAACAACTGTCATTCTCCCCTTTTTCCTCCCCTACCACCCACATGCTTAATCCATGCTTAATCTCAAATACGTGTTCCTAGCCTACTGCACATGCTCAGTAGCCATGTGGGCTCTTTCTAGCTCACGCTGAACAGAATCAGAAATCGTGCACAAGTGCCAGAAATACTATTTATGTGGAAACATCCATTTGGGCACATACAGTGAAATACAATTTAACCCTTTCTCTATAAAGCAATCAGCGAAAAATCAATAAACACCATTCTGAAGGCGGCAACCCCTGTGTACTGTAGGCTGTCATAGGAAACACGACTGAGCCTCAACAGCAATGATTACAGCACCCAGAATCCTGAATCCAATTTAAACTTAAAAAAAGGCTCCCTAATCCACATACATTTGCAAAATCCAGTACAACTACTTACTTGAATCTTTTTAGAAAAGGATAATTTTGCCCTTTTGCAGACCTTGAACATGAGAGGTGCCATTTCTGATTGCTCAGCAGTCACATTTTTAACCTATAATTACCTTCCTATCTAGAGTCCTGCTCTCTCTACCTCAAAATCCCATACATCAACAATATTTAATTTTCTACAGTTTAGACCCAACACTAAAAGACTGTACTGGTTACCTTAACCTGACTTAATCATTTTGGTTAAACTTATATCTCTATGTAGATATTTTAACAATATCTTAAACTGATTACATTGATTCACCTTGCACCTGTAAATGTACAGATTCAAGTAAAAACAAACAAAAAGTTAGTTTAAACTGGCAAAAGTGTGTTGCCACATAACTGTTAGGCTCAGGACAGAAGTAACACATAAACTGGTTTAAGTGATGAGAAATTGGTTTAAACCTGTAACAGAACAGAAGCTCTGTGCACATAAACCAGTTACAAAATGGCTGAAACTGGTTTAAGATAAATCTAGTTGAATGTATTATCAGACTTAACTGATTTGGGTTAAACTGGTTTATGAAACTTCTGTCCCAGACCCCTGCCTGGTTCAAGTTAAATCATAGTCCTCCAGCATCCCAGCATGCTCTCCAGCCCTGAGCTGGGCTGTCTGCTTCAGAGAGCTGGAATGGCCCTACCCCTCTGCTTCCTAGCTGAAGCAGTAAGGGCTGGCTGATAGGGGGGAAGGGGGAAATCCCAGCTGGGGATGCAGACCAGTCGGGGGTGGGGGGCGGGATTGCCCTCCCAGCAAACCCTGGCTAGGGTCTGGGCCCAGAGAAGGGGGTTAAACTCAGATTTACTGCTGGCTGCAACTGTGAACTGGAAATCCCAGATGCACCTGGAAGCAGGAAGAGGCAGTGATGAGCAAACCTGAAGAGTCCTGCTACTGTGATTGTGAACTGCAAATCCCAGAGACCTTGGGGAAGAGGAAATAAACACAGCCAGAGAGCTGTGTTCTAGCACCCCCCCACCAGCTTCTGGCTTGAGCCACTGCAAGCATGTGACTGCATTTCCTGAATCAAAGGTAAAGATCTATTCACTTCTGCTTCAATTTAATCTGTGCAGTTTAGACTAACCTGCAAAGACTAAATTAATTCAGCCTTGGGCTTTTTGATTGTCTGTACTTATATACTTAAAACACTAAGGCTGAAATCATGCCTTAGTTAAACTGTCACAGCAATGTGTGTCAACCAGCCTAAATCTGTTTTATGTGCAGGGTAATACTGTATGCTGGATAGCTGCTTAATGATCCTGGAGATGGACAGGAAAGGAGCATTGATATTGCTTTATAGATCTTAGAGTTCTTTAATATCCATATCTATAAGGCATGTTTTTTTCTGTTTTGTTTTTTTCTTTTTGGTTTTGAGAAGATATTTTGAGTATTCTCCCACATTCAAATCTTCATTCTATTATACATCAGTTGTCTCTAAGATCTCAGTTATGGAGCATTCATCAGCAAGACATTCATCAGTCAGGCTTTTTTCCAGTTTCTCTAAGTTTCATTTTTTATATCACTTGCAAAATGAAATGGGTGAGTATTTATCAGTCTTGGGCCCATGCCTCCATTTTCTCTCCTGGACTCTTTTCAATTATTTAAAAAGAGTGGAAGTGGGAAATAAATTCTGTGGCTATTAATGACAGTTTGCTTGTTCAGGTGCCAGGAAAGCAAAAATAGATTTCTTTGGATCTAAACAGCTTGTCACTTTTATATGCTATGACACAAGTTTGTGAATTACATCTAGTCAGTTTTGTGTCTCAGTTTGGTCACATTCATCTCCCTGACCACTAGTTTAATCACTGAACTTTGCCATCACATTTTTCATCATACAGAGACAAGCTTTCCTACTTTTGTCCAAAGCCTGGCCCATTGGCTGATCTGTTGACCCTGCAGCAGTAACAGAAACAAAAAAGTCTTAAAAACAGCAGCAGGACCAGCCAGAGAGGAGTACATCTCATCAGACTGGACAGTCTAATCTGCTCCTTAATCACCACATGAATATCCACTTTACCCTAGGTGATGTAAACTATTACTTTTGCCCTAAATTGGTTAACAGCTCACTATCTGTGCTGATCACCTCGAGAGCCAAGAATTTATTATTCCAGAGATTTGGTATCAGTTGGATGCATTTTGGTTTTTGTTTTCTATTTTATTTTTACATATGATTATATTTATTCAGTACCACACAGCATACTGTACTTTACAGAAATCCTCCTTGTTCAATGCATTTTATATATTGCTTCACATTTTCTTACTAGCACTGTTATCTGATATGTATCAAAGAACTAGAGCTCATTAAATAATGGGGGAAAGGTCATTTTTAATTAAAAAACAAACTTCACTTTGACTGTGGTTATAACGATTTCACATTTACTTTCATAAATATGTGAAAAAGCTCTACTGCAGTGAAAGCCAACTAAAGTATTTTTGTTAAATCTCAGATATTTATTGAAACTGATATTTTACTAATTTGTAAAATAAGAATCACAGTTTCTACAGTTTGGGTTAGTTTTGTAAGCCACGTGGTGGTTTTTTTTGTTTTTTTTTTTTTTTTGTAACAACATGCATTCCACCTTTTACAAGTTAATATATGCCATGTTGATAAATTAGATTACAAGAATTTCGAAATCCTATTATTAGGATTATTCCTGAACTGTTCCAAATTATATATTTATATCTTTGGTCAAATGATTAGCAGGCTAGGAAGAGATCAACTGAAGATATTAATAAATAATTTTGTATAAAATGTATATTCAAGAACTGCATATTAGATTTGTGGGTAACATGATGAAAAATGTTAAAGGATTGGTTATGACTATTTTATGAACTGTCAGTAGGTATGAATGCTTTAATATGCTACTATGTGCTTTTTTCCCCCTATTTTATCAAAATTTTGATTTTTTTGATGAAAATTTCATGAAGATTTGAATGTCTGATCATTATAACCAGCAGTAGAACTGTATTTCCCCTTACAGGAAATTTAAGAGCAGAACCAGAGGACTCTAACTGGTCCTGCTATAAAAGCCTATGCAAGAGAGAAGGTCTAAAAGAACCATCTTCTTACAAAAAGGTGCAGAAATGGACAACTTCCAAATAAGAGGGAGAAACTTGGGAAGTAGATCAGGGCATTCCTCCATGAACCCTAGCAAATGTTACACTTAAGGTGTGATTAACTAGTTAATCACATCTTAAGTAGTAAGTTGGCCACATGTTCAAGCAAGTAATGGTGGTATAAAACAGAGAATATTCCACAAAGTTATTTCACAATATATGTGGAATAACTTTGTGGCCGATTCCAGTCACACTTAAAATTGAATGTGTGGCCACTCCCAGAATGCACCTGTGGCTGGGAGTACTAGTCAGTTGACTGGCACTCTGTGTCATGGGAGCACCAGGCCCCAGACTTGCTATTTGCTGGTGTACCCTTTTGCATGAGTGGCATGGCAGGAGGTGTGATTATTGGGATCATGGATCAGAACCTATTGTGCCTTTAATGAACATCTGCCAAGAGCCCTAAAAAAGAAAAACAGTTGTCCCCAAGACCACAAAAAAAAACAATTTGGAATAAGTGAATTCATGTTATGATATGGTTGCTGTGTGCCCATACCTCTAGTCTCAACTCTTGGAGTGACCTAATTACATTACTGTTTTAGCTTGTCAAGGCAGTGAAATAGGCTGCCCAGGGAAGCTGCAGAATCTCCTTCAGTTGGGATTTTTAAGAGGAGTTTGGGTAAGCATTTAAAAGGGATGACTTAAGGATAGATTTCCTGCATTCATGCAGAACCAGATGATCTTTGATGTCCCTTTCAACCCAAGTTTGTGAAAGCTGTATAACCAAAGCAGTGAAATGCAGAAAGCCTTAAACAATGACTGTGAGAGGTGTAACATGCTCTAATGCCACTCAGCAAAGTACTAATTACAAAATGCCTCCAAATTCTCAGCGGTGGCAACTCCAACACTACACTATCAACAGACTCTGGTGGAAATGCTGGGTCTGATGAAGGAAAAGAAGTACTGCTTCTCAATTCATGAAGTTAGGTTTTTATTCTGAAGAAAGGGGGAGGCTGCTTATCCTGGAAAACAGCAGGTGATATTCACTGGGTAGATTATCTATGTTGATTTGGCACAATATTTACCAAGAGATTATGATAAATGCCATAGATTTCGCTCCATACCCAAAATATGAAATTGTCTAGTAGCTGAAATGTAGGAAGCAGGCTGTAGTTTTAAATCTTAATCTCCATAGAGATTAAAGCAAAATGGGACCATCTACTCTGAGCTCATCTGTATCACAAGTCATTAACTATCACCTACTTAACCCTGCACTAAGCCCAATCGATGGTGTTTGACTAAAACAGTAATATTTTTCAGTATGTGTATGCTGTATACTCTATAATAACTTGTAAATGATTTTAAAACAACATGTACTGTACCTTTACCAACATGCAGTGACCAGTTGCATAGTTATTAAGAAAACAAACCTATTCAACTACACACTACAGATGTTTCCACTGTATTCAGCCTCCAGTGTTGCCCAGTTTCTTCCCCACAAAAACACAAACTTCAGGATTAGATTCTACTTAGCCCTGGCTACACTGTTGGTCGTTGGAAGAATCTCTTAATTTCTGCTCTTCACCTGCATTCCAAAGAGTTGAGGGTTCCTTGTTTTTCCACTTGCTTGGGCCACTTGTTTTTCACATTGACACATGTCTCTGGCACAACCCCTGTCCCTTCCAGGCACTATTCAATGGAGCTGCCTAGCTGTCCAACCCATGCTTCATAAAAGGTGTATCAGTAGGTGTGCTGTCTTTGGACATCTGGGATCTCCATCTTTATGCTTATTATTAGCCATAATTTAGGTGATTCCAGTTTCCTAGTTTGGGCAGAAATTAGGAGCAAATCTTCTGTAATAAAGGGAAAAAAATAATTGTAATATTTCTAATCTGAAAAAACACAACCACTGTGATTCAAGCAGGAAGGCCTATTTAATGAGATTTCAAGACTAACTGTAAATTCAGAACCCTTTGATAATCTGAGATCTAGGGTATATGTCAAAACTTAATTTCCAGATATTTTAACATGGGCCCATGAGTAATCGCATTGTGCATTTTTTCCTACATAAAGTGGGACTAATAACTCCATTTTATTTTTAGGAAAAAAAGAACATTTAAACCCAATTGCATTGTGGAAAATATTAAAATAGAATCCTAAAATCTAGATGATCACACCACTGAACGTCTGTCTTCAAAACACAGCTACGCACCAACTAAAAAGTTCTAAGAGGAACTAGCTGGAAAATTTATAATAAAGTACAGATAGCATACCAAGATAAAACCCTGGATTTTATTCACATTGATAGAAGACACATTGTATTTATTGTTTTCTTATTCCTCCACCCTGGTATTCCATCTCCTTTCCTTTGAGATAATCAGGCTCTGGGGGAAATAGACTTGTGAATAGATGTAACATTTATTACCTCTGATTGTCCTTGATCCGCATAATACTCGTTTAGCTTAAATTGGATCTTAGGAAGTGTTCTGTCCCCCAACCTAGTCACTGATTGCAAAACAACCTTTCATTCAATCACAGCAAAGAGCAAATGCACGCCAACATCAAGAGCTAGAAGGAGCTGACTGCTGACTCACTCCAGTGGTGCCGCAACCTCAGCCAAGTCACGGTCCATTTTGAGGTAAAGCTCTTGCCCTCAAAACAGATGAAAAATCTGAGGAAGCAAAAAGATAGAAAAACCCAGCCTACAACCTACCTTCCCCTGCAGAAAGAGCTGCAGATTCTGTGGATAGATCTGGGGCTCTGAAATCACTTCAAGACACATCAATGAGCCATGGTAGAGATCTTCCTCAAATCAAGGAATTGACAACAATGATGAAAGCAAACAGTTGGTCCTCCAGTTCTTTGATGGTATGAGAGCAAATGGGAGAGTGCAAGGAAAAATCTTACTGTTCCTGAAGTAGTGCCATCAGACAGGCTTCACTGCTTCACATCCTGAAGCCAAAGTAATGTAGCCATACACCCAGCCATACATGCAGAATAATTAGCTTGGGGGTTGGTGTCATAGCATATTGGTTAATCAGCCTACCTCAAGCACCATATATTTTAAGCAGCATTGCCTCTCATTTAGGAGACAGGCTTTCTAGTGCGGCATTCCAAGTTTGAGGATGCTGCTACTGGGAGTAATACGTTTTAGTACGTGTGTAAGTCGGAAGTTGCATCCATCAGTATGTAGAGGGCCAATGAATGGGTAATAAACAACACCGTAAGCCTATGCTTGTAAAGAAGTCGCTGGGGGAAGGTGGCTAAGACTGCTTCCAACTGTCTCATAATTATTCCATATATATATTTGGAGCGACTAATGATTAGACTACTCATTAATGATGGATATTGTAAAGGACTTGTCTGTTTTGGGGAACTTTCCAAGCTGACCAAGAGTCAAGTTCCCTAAACTTGACCAGGGTTGGACTGCATTGCTTGGGTCACAAAAAATGATGTTTCCATTTGTTCAGAAAACATCCAGGAATATACCAGAGGAAGAAGAAGCTGGATTTGCAACCCAAGGACAGTGAGCTATCATCACCACAATGGTATTTGATGTCCCTGATTCCCAACACTGATCCTTTCAAAAGTGAAAATTAAAGGCCATGACCATCACAAGGCCTTAACCATCACAAGCTTTGCCAACTTTATCAGTCAAATGCAAAGTTCAAAGGTAAAGTATATTAATCCAGAGGTGCCATCATTTGGTCCCACTTGGCTCTGTTTGGCAATTCCTTCTGCTAACCTTCATAAAACAGTGTCCATGACAGACTAAATTCACTTTTTGGATGAAAGAAATTGTTTTTGGATCAAAAACACTCTCAAAATAATATTTTGATGAGTATAGCTAAAATCTGTTACTCAAAACAGAAAGAGAGAGAAAGATTGGATTTACTATAGTGTGAAAGCAAGCAGCAAACTTGTATCTAATGAGTGAAAAGGAGGAAACTTTCTTTTAGCTCACAGAAACTCATAGATCTAAGTTAAATTTCCTGTTGAAGCAGCAGAAAAGGAAAATGGCCCTTCCTTCTACTGATAAAGAAACTGGGACTTAAAAATTAAAAGTAAACTATTTCCTGAACACTTTGATAAATGCCTTGAGCCAGAAGAGCTTTGCAACTGCTGTGTTTTTGCCTTTGCCTGCAACTTGGAAAACTACAAATTGATAAGAAAAGGGAACTGCAAGCACTATGGAGAAAGAGGCCCATTATCTGCAGCGATTATAGAGAAGACCACTAACCTCCAGGGTGGAGAAGGAGGAATTGTAAAGAATTTAGCTTAGGAGGATTACATTTTCTTTAAAAACTTTTTGTTTTATTACTCAGAGAAGACACAATTCAGATGTATAGAACTTTGCTTTGAGTTAATCTCAGTCTCTAATCAAGTCATCTAACCTGTACCTTCTAAGAAGTGAAAGTAACCCATTTTATTAAAAACTATCTGGCTGAGGAGGTATAGAGGGAATTGACCGACCAGAATGGCAAAAATATTACAGAATGTTGTAAAGATTGTAATAAGATCATCCTGATATGGGCCATGTCTTGTTTATGTCTGCCAAATGAACTTTTTAGCAGTGGTTTAATGTGAGAATAAGGGGAAGTTAAGGAGAAAAGGCTTGCAGATAGAAAGATATAACAATTCCTTAGCTCAAGTGTGTGAAAGAGTGCATAGAAAAGGAGTGTAAGGAATTAGAAGAGAACTGTGTATTCATATCAGACAGAGAAACTCTCAAATGAAGGTTAAAGAAAACTCCAGGAACATCTGGAGTACAGATTCCCATAAGAGTGGTTTTGGGGTTGTTTTTTTTAAGAGGAAATGACTGATTCTTCAAGAAAGAATTTCTCTCAACAGTTGTTGCCCACTTGGTTGAGACCCTGTGGATAGCACCTCTTTGATATTCAAGCAGGACCCTGATTTCAAATTAACCCCCTGTAGTGATTGAGTTCCCTGCTTAAAGTGAAATTAACCATCTAACTGATGAAGAGTCCAATAGAAAATTTTAGTTCAAAATAAAAACTTGAACATTATCAGAAGAGATACTGCAGAACAAAATTAAAAAAAAATAAATAAATGACAGACATGTTACATTGAGTTGTAACAACTTTGGAGCCTGTTTGTGATAATGCTACTCACAGAATAATAAACTGTAATGTTGGGGAAAGATCGTCCATAGACTATTAGCTAATGTCTGCTAAATTAATTGTTAAATAGAATCCTTCGAACATGGGGAAACCCCAACTCTGAGGTCTTAGTAAGCCTACATGATATGATTAGCCATACCTTGACTTTTAGTAACAATTAGAGCATAAGATTGACCAAGTAGGTACTCAAAGAAACTATTTAAAAAAGAAAAATTCTATTAGAATTCTGAAAGTTCTGCAAAAGACTCTTGTGATTATGGAGAAAACATTTGCATGTAGGAAAAATTTCTACCAAGCGAGGAACTCCATTTACTTGTTTATTTTTTTAAAAAAAAGACACTGAATAAAATAGAAACTATTATATATTAACATAATCCTTCTATTCATAATCCAAGCTGCCATGCTTTAAAGCCAAATGGGATCTGTCCGAATAGCCAGGAAGCTGTATAGACTAAAGTGCAGCTCAGGTGTTGCCTTGGATGGATCAAACAAGTTTTGGAATTTAAAGTGGAGATAGGTAATCAGTGGCCACATCTACACAAGACGCTGACTGTACAGTCATTACTACATTTATACAGGTACTAAATGACTGCACAGTAGACCTGTGCAAAGTGGCTAGTATTCACTTCGGATTCAGATTCGGCCGATTCAGGGGACAGTGATTCGAATCACTGTCCCAAATTGATTTGGAGAGCTTCAAATCAATTCAGACCTTTTAGTTGGTCCCCTGATTCGATGTGGATTCAGAGATTCAGACACCAAATCATGCCGAATCTCTTCTGAATCAAATCGCCAACGCAAAGCTTTGCACAGCCCTTCTGCACGGTAACCTGAGTTACTGCACAGTAGCTCTGATGAACATCTTTTTTATGCCACTACTGTGCAGTAGCCTAACACTGCTGCTCGGTAGCATGATGTCATAGTTGTTGCCGTGCAACACAACTGCTCAATAGTATTGAGCTACTAACTGCTCAGTCAGTCTCGTGTAGACATGTCCAGTATAAATTGTATTTCTAGTTAAATTGGCAACAGTGCCCCTAGAATATATGTCCATTTTGATATAATATTTCCTTTATAAAGTTCAGCATATTTCTGCACAAAGCTATGCCTGCTGAAGATGCCAGAGGGAACTTGAAAGAGATAATATGCTGTTGGGAGGAGAACTACTCTTGGAAAGAGAATAACCAGTAACTAATAAATCTGTTGTCTCAGATGAGCCATGCTGCAGCCAATGTTTCATTGCTTAAGGGACTATAATGCTGGAAAGGTGTATGATAGCAGGAAGCAGAAATAAACCCAGATTTTTGCTTTCAAGTTAACAGAGGATGGGCCATCCAGAGATTAAATTTGCAGCAATCCTAAAAGATGTCAGAAGCTTTCTACAAGTGTTTAACTACTCAAGCAATTTATCATCAAGTATTCAGAAACTGTTCATGTACTCCTCAGTTTAAGGCAAGAAGAAATGTCATAGTTTTGAGGCCAGGAAGAAGAAAAGGCAGTGCAAGTGATTAACAAAAGACTATTTTGGGCTACCTACCTAGCATATCCAAAGAAAGGAAAAACCTTCTAGACCAAAGTGAATAATTAATGAGCACTGGGCACATTTACACATGCAATTAATTTGAGGCAATACACTCCAGTACTTATTGCACCAGAATTTATTGCTCCCAAGCACACTATTTGAATGTGCACCTGGGATCACAGCATGTTGAGCTGGGTAGGAGCAGCCCCAGCTATAAGGGGACCTGGGGGGTTAGCCTTTCAGCCTGGGTCTGTTCCAACCTGGCTCAACATGCTGCAGAGGGGCTGGATGGAGCATAAAGGTGCTCTACTGTGGGGCTAGTTAGTAAGCAGCCCACACACTGAAGTACCCTTGTGCTTCAGCCAGCTGGGTCAGCATCCAGCATCCACTTGTGGTGCTTTGGAGTAAAAAAACACCTCAGCTGAATAGTATTTGTATTTACAAGTACTACCCTACTGTAGAGTTTATTAGTTTACTCCAGCCTAATAGTCCTGCATGTGTAGACACAAGATGTTTACTGCAGAGCTAATTATTTCATAGACATTAGGGTTGGAAGGGACCTCTGAAAATCATTGAGTCCAGCCCCAGTCAATTAGTCTACTCTGTAGACTAATCATTAGACCCCGACTAGCCATTGAGGATCAACTCACAGCCTGGATAGGTAGCTATCACCCCCATCCTCTCTTCAACCAAGGACTTGGACTCTGTTTCTCTTCCCTACCTGGATTCCGACCCTTCTACTGAGTCTCTTTATCCTGTTACCATTGTGCGTGTGTGTGTGGAAACCAAGCTGTACAGTACAGTGTTCATTTAATAAAACTGTTATTTGGACCCCGAGTTGGGTTTTGCTTTACTATGGTTCGGCCCTGCTTGAATCTCTGCTCCTCGCCCCTCTAACTTCTGTCTCATTTCTCCCTCTCCTGCTTCTGACTCTCTGCCACCTCCGACACTTACCCCATGCTCCTGTGGCTCCAGCCATCCTGAGTTCCCCTTTGCCTGCAAACCCCTGTTTCTTTGCTATTGCCCCATCTCCACTGCCTTTTCCCCTGATCTCTGCCACTTGCTCTTTAGTTACCGAGCATCCCAAGCATAGGTACCACAGGCACCAACACACACACACACACACACACACACCAACCTGAGTCAGTGTTTAGCCTGTGTGTATATGTGTATGTATGTGAGTATTGTGTATGATTTAATGTCATTATCATTAGAGCATGCATGCCCTTGAACTGGTGATAGGTATGCATGTGCTGATGCTGGTAATTTTGGATGAGTTGGTAGTGTGTGTGTGCGCACCTGGTGGGGGTGTATGCAGCTAGAATGTGTGTGCTCACCTAATTGATTTGTGTGTGTGTATGTGCAAGTGTACACCACGCCCTCCTGTCTAACAGCATGATATTGAGATCCTGAGTGTTGGCCTGACCCCACAGGGCAACAAAATGGGTGTCAGAAGTACAGTGAATCACTCACTTGCGATACATGCTGGGCGTGTCCAGATGAGTGTGGCTGTGCAGTATGTGGCACTGCAAACATCTTCAGTGCCACATACCTCACAATCAGGTGTTCTCCATGCCACAACATTATGCTTCCCACATGTGTGCTGCTCCATTTTTTTTTCCTGTGGGTTTTTTTGACCCTTGGATATTCAGGGGGCAAAAAAAAACCCACAGGGAAAAATTAAAACAGGAGGAACACATACTAAAAAGCAGAGGTGGACAACCCAGAAGCATGCTGTGGCTGTCTGCCAGGCCCCGCCCAGCAGGATCACTGCTGCTGCAACCCCGGGAGGCCCCCAGGAACCCAATTGAGGCTGCTGGAGCCATCCCAGTGCTGGTCCCAGACTTCCCTACTCCCCCTGGGGTAACTTGATGCACGCCAAAGTGTGCATGGCATGGGCATTCCCTAGGTGCACCACTGCTACTTGAGTGTGGACATTTGGTTCCCCAGGGACATCTGGATGTGGCTACTGTTTCCAAACACAGAAATGGCTAATGTCCTGATTTTTCTTACATATTGTAAATTATCATCTTAATGATCTTACCTTTAAAAAGGAGCACCATTTACAAGGTAAATGTTTTACGCTTTAAAGGTAATTACAAATTAAGTGGCTGCTTAATATACTCCACTTACAATGAAGTGTGAGATGTTGGTAGGCAAGGCATGCTTGAGAGTATGTGACATGCCCAGCTAAATGTAATCTAAAACTTCCCATTGCTCTAATGGTTCTTAGAACAAACCTAAGCAGTTCTACAGGGGTCATAGTGTTTTAAATCATGACAGGGATGCAGTTGACCTTTCCCTTGTCTCTCTTGCAGTGTATGGAAAGAGTAGCTTTACCACGTCCATAGCACTGACCAGTATTTATCAGAATTAAGACAATGTTTGGAGACTATGTTTAGGCTTACTGGGAAAATGTAAACAGCAGTCTTATCATATGTGTACCATAGTTAATTCATAAGTAAACAAGGAACAAAGCATCAAATAAGTAAATTTATGTTTGATGATTTGAACTGTTCCAGAAATATCCATGTCACAGCGGGGTCCTCACAGAGGGCCGTGATCTCCCTGAGGCCCTCTCGCCGCGCTACTTCGGCCCGAGGGCACCCTCCATTCTCGCCTGCCACGTCTTGATGGAATATATGTAATAGGGAGGCTGCCTGGTGTTTCCTCGGGCCTGTCAGCTCCTGGACCCCTCATGGGTCTCCCCGTACAATGGGCGCTACCCAAGCGCCCTAGCCTTATGGGCTATGCGTGGCTCCTACCAGCCCCTAATACCACGCCCCAAGCCTCGCAGATGTAATGGACGTTGTTCGGTCTATACGCCCGCTTCCCGGGCCTCCTCTCTCATGTGGCCCACTCTGGGCTCCCTCTCTCGTGCCCAGCCTCTTGCTGGGACTCCTGTCTAGCCCACTCTGGGCCTCCCCTGCCGGTGTGGTTCCGCTCCGGGACTCTCTAACGGGCCTCCGGTCCTATGGGCCAACCGCACAGATACCCTCCCTGACTCTGGCTCACTGCGCTGCTACTCCCTGTCTTCTCAGGGGCAACCGCAGCGCCCTGCCTTGGTCTGAGGGGTATTGCCGCACTAGCCTGCGGCCGGGCTCGCTATGCCCGTGCGCCCACACTGGGCTACTCAGCAAAGCACCATGACGTTCCCCCTCTCTGGGGCTCGCCACGCCCACACTGGGCTACTCAGCAAAGCACAATGGCGTTCCCCCCTCTCTGGGGCTCGCCGCGCCCACACTGGGCTACTCAATAATACACAATGGCGTTCCCCCTCTCTGGGGCTCGCCACGCCCGCACTGGGCTACTCAATACTGTACAAGGGTGTTCCCCCCTCTCCGGGGTTCGCCGTGCCCACACTGGGCTACTCAGTAATACCGCCCCTTTCCTGGGGCCGGGGGCTATGTTCCCCCACACGCAATCCGGGGTCTCAGTCCCCGTTCGCAACCTACGGGCTGCGCCCGCGACCCACTGGCCGCGCTCCTCGCCTCCCGCTGCTCGCACAGTGGCGTGCGAGCTGCGCCTTCCCTGGCGCTATACAGGGGCTATGTTCCCCCACACGCAATCCGGGGTCTAGGTCCCCATCTGCAACCTATGGGTTGCGCCCGCGACCTACTGGCCGCGCTCCTCGCCGCCAGTTGCTCACGCACTGGCGTGCGAGTAATTGAGGCCTCCTCCAACCCCTACAGCCTCACCCAAGCCTCCGGGTGTAATAACACAAACCCAAAGCAAAACCACAAGCCCCTAGGCTGTAACATAAATGCAAGCCGCCTGGCCATAACTCCTCATCATAGCTCAAGCCTCCAGGGCTATCATGAGCTGTACTTGCGACTTAGGCTCCTTCCCATATCTCGGCCGAGGGAGCTCCTGCCTCTCCGGCTGCTGGCAGAGAACTGCCAGCCTGGCCTCAGCCCTGAGCTTTATAAGGGCCAGGCCCTGCCCCCTACAGGCAGCTGGCTCCCCTTAGTTGCTCCGGCAACCCACAGCTGTGCTCACTTGGTTCTGCCCGGGCTGTCTCCCTGGCAGTTTCTCCTCTCTTAGGAGCAGGGGTACCGAGGTGCCCTGCGACAATCCAGATAAATTAATTATTTGTCTGCAACTCAATAAAAGAATGGGGGGAAAGGCCAGAAGAAGTGTGGGAAAACCATTTATGGTACTTGATTCATATCCCAAAAAGGGAATAACCCTAGCAACTTGTTTCCTCTCTCTAGAATCTTACATTAAGTGTTAAAATGATAACACAGAGGAAGTCACTTGCAGTTAGGCAAATTGGAAAGATTGCTACAGGCTACTAGACAGGCTATCAGGGAATTGTCATGGTTTTTCATCTCAATGTTAACAGGAGAGAACAAATTGCTCCCATAGATAAAGCAATTGTTTATCATCACACTGTCATTCAATTGCGTAGGTCAATATTGACAGAGATTAAGGTGTAGATTCTGCATTATGTGATTTGTGATAGGTAAAAAAACACATATTTTGTTCCCAATATAGTGGTAGATCGTGTCCTATAGAAAATATCCTCAGGGATAGTTCACCTAATCAAGTATATGTAGCTGATAATTTTTAGAAAATTGTTCCTAAGTAGATCTGAATTCTGGTTGAAGTCACACTTTTTAGACAAAGGAAATATGTAGGAAATTAATTCAAGTTTTGAATACCTGCAAAATCATACCTATATTTCAAATAGAAGCATTGAAATATGTAGAGTTTTAAGGTATTCTAACCCAGACTTGAAACTAGTCCCTTTTTTTAAAGTAGGCTACAAGATTAAAGACATCAGCTGAATCTGTGTGGGGAAACATATTCCTTGATTGCAAGACAAAGGTGCCTTGTGGTATCTGTACCCCACAGAAGTTTAAAAAAAAAAATCCCAAGGATTTGAGGACAACCCAGGTAGAAAGTGTCTGGTGACTGATTTTCAACACTGTGAAAGAATCTATTCTTAGAACTCAATTCCCTTATTGCAAATCCATGTTTGCAGTCACTGGCTGCATCTACATGAGATGTTTACTATGCAGTCATTACTGCAGTCATTACTCATGGAGTCATAGATGCTAGGGTCAGAAGGGACTTCAACAGATCATCGAGTCCGACCCCCTGCCTGGGCAGGAAAGAGTGCTGGGGTCAGATGACCCCAGCCAGATACCTATCCAGCCTTCTCTTAAAGACCCCCAAGCTAGGGGAGAGCACCACCTCCCTTGGAAGCCTATTGCAAATGGTGGCCACCCTTATTGTGAAGAATTTTTTCCTGATATCTAGCCTAAATCTGCTCTCTGTCAGTTTGTGACCATTGTTCCTTGTTACCCCAAGAGGCACCCTGGTGAACAGAGCATCTCGGATCCCTTCCTGTGTCCCCCTAATAAATTTGTAGATGGCCACAAGATCACCTCTCAGCCTTCTTTTGCGGAGGCTGAAGAGGTCCAGGTCCCTCAGTCTCTCCTCATACGACTTGTCCTTTATGCCCCTACCATATGAGCGGCCCTCCTCTGGACCCTCTCGATTCTATCAACATCCTTCTTGAAGTGCAGCACCCAAAACTGGATGCAGTACTCCAGCTGCAGTTTGACCAATGCTGCACAGAGGGGAAGTATCACCTCCTTGGTTCTATTTTTCATTCATCTGCTGATGCATGATAAAGTGTGGTTAGTTTTGCTGATTATTTTATTACACTAACAACTCATGTTCATCTTGGAGTCCACTATGACTCCGAGATTCCTTTCCACTTCTGTGCTGTTAAGAGGGTCACTTCCCAGCCAGTAGGTGTGCTGGATACTTCTGTGCCCTAGGTACAGGACTCTGTACTTGTCCTTGTTGTACTGCATCCTATTGTGTACTGCCCACTTTTCTAACCTGTCCAACTCATCTGGGCCTGCTGACTTGAACACATCCAGTCCATCCAAGTGACTGCACCAAGTCAGTGTTGACAGTTGGTGGGCTGGTGTCTCTCTGATGTCCATCTAAGAACCCATTAGGAGACTTATTTTGAGCCCTGTTCAGGAACACTGAGGCAAAAAACTCATTGAATAGCTCAGCCTTGTCCCCCCTGTCTGTCACTAATTGCTCCTTCTTGTTCAGTAGAGGTCCTATGCTACCCTGCACCTTCCTTTTACTCTCTAGATACCTAAAAAAACTTTTTGTTGTCTTTAATTTGTGTTGCCAGCCTCAGTTCTGTAGCTGCTTTGACTTTTCTAACTGCCTCCCTGCAAGTGCGGGTCAAGTAGGTATACTCCTCCTTGGTAGCTTCCCCCTGCTTTCACTGCCTATATGCCTTCTTTTTTGCCCTTAAGTTCTCCTGGATTTCCCTGTTTAGCCAAGGAAGTTTTTTGGTTCCTTTCCCCCTTTTCCCTCATACTGGGATAGTCTCCCTCTGTGCCAGAAGGATCGCTTCCTTTAGGAATGACCGCCCTTCCTGGACTCCCATCTCACCAATACTTTTACTCCGTATGGTGAATTCAATTGATTGGTAGTCACTGTCCCCAAGGTGACCTCGAATCTGCAGCACCCCTATCAGGTCCTCCCCCATAGCCAACACCAAGTCCAATAAGGCATTCCCCCTAATGGGACTGTATACCTCCTGTGTTAGGTGAAGGTCCTGCACACAGGTTAAGAACCTATGTGAATGGTTGGATTTGGCTGACTGCCCCTCCCAGCAGATGTCAAGGTAGTTTAGGTCCCCCATGACAACCACATCCCTAAACTATACGGCTTCTGAGAGCTGCCTCAAGAATTCCAAGCCTAGCTTTTCTTCAATGCTACTGCACAGCAGTAACAAGCTATTGTGCAGTCAGTGTCTCATGTAGATGTGGCCACTGAGACTATTTTTCCTATCTTATTGTTGATTGAGGAGGACCACCATTACTGAGGTCTAAACAACCTTGTGTGTGCTTACATGATCACATGAGACTATGGCAGTGTTTGCTTAAGGTGCTGTTACAAGTTACGATGAAACCATTCTAAATCTGTGGAATATTAGACAGTCTTAAAGTTAGAACATTTTTTACATCAGTTTTAGTTTAAGGCTTTTAATGCCATCTCTGACCTGCACAACCATGACTTGCCACTAGAGTGCCTGGTGAGCAGAAGCATTGCCAGAGCCAGAACTCTATCCCTCTTATGCGAGTGGAGCATCTAGGGGTTAACCATGACAAAAGCATGGAGCTCAGGGAAGCATGCCTCCCTGGACTCCATGGTCTCACTGCCTGATGGTTCTGCTTCTAGTGAGGATCTGCCAGGGGTCACTTGTGGTGACAGCATGGACCCCATGGATTCATACCTCACCAGGCTCCATGCTCTCGCTATGTTTAGCTTTAGGAAGCTCTTCCCCACCCCCACCCGGGAACTTAAGAGCCAGGGGAGGGAAGCCATGCTTCTCCCAATTCTGGCTAGGTGAGAACTGCCCCAATGTAGGGCAAAAGATTAGCCTTCTGAGGGAAGGGCCATATGCTGTGTCACTGTCCTGGGGCCCCAGTTCAGTGTCCTGGGGTCTGTGGAGCCAGCAGCATGTTGCCATGTGGGCTAGGGTCACATCCAGTGGGAGCAAGTTGGGGTGTTGACTTGGAAGTAGTACCACCCTCTGGGCAGTAATGCTTGGGAGGGTAGAAATTTGTCAGAGGTAGAGGAACTGGGAGCTGTGCATGCCAGGATGCTGGGATGTGTGCAGATTGGGTACTTTATCTCAGTGGAACAGACTAACAATGGAGTTTGAACTTAGACAAGCTCAGAGATGACCCTCACCTGAAGTGGCATAACTTTAAGATGCTTTGAGGGCACTTAGCACAATTTATCACCCTTTAGTGTGTGTATGCTCCTGTTTTAAGTGCTTTAGAATTGTTTAAAGCAAGGGTGGGCAATTATTTTGGCTGGAAGGCTGTTACTGAGTTTTGGTGAGCTGTTAAGGGCTGCAAGGGTAGCCACACCCCTTGACAGGTGCCCTGCCCCCTGGTAGCCATCTTGAGACTAGAAGTTCTACCCCTAACCCCTAAGCTTTGCCATTAGAAGTCTCTCCCCTTGAACCCAAAAGTATTGTTTTTGGGAGGGGGCTTTGCCATCTTGAAACCAGAAAAAGAATTATGTATTAAAAATCAAATATCTACTATAACATATTTAAATTTTATTTCAAGAAATATTTTGGTCTTGATTTATGTGTGTTTGTTTAAATGTATATAAAAGAGATTGCATAATAGATCAAAATAAAGTCTTACTCTTGTATATTGTGGGGGGGCAGTTGGCGTGTGGGTGTATGTGGTCAGAGCAGCTGTATGTGGGGGATGTGAAGGTATGGGGAAGGCTATGGGGGTGTGGTTGGGTGTGGGGCTCACAGGGATGGTGTGGGTATTGTGGGGTGCGTGTGGGCCCCCCCACACATCCCCCCCATGGCACACAATCCCCATCACCACCAACAACTCCATTGTTAGTCTGTTCCACTGAGATAAAGTACCCAATCTGCATACTTCCCAGCATCCTGGCATGCACAGCTCCCAGTTCCTCTACCTCTGACAAATGTCCATCCTCCCAAGCATTACTGCCCAGAGGGTGGTACTACTTCCAAGTCAACACCCCCAACTTGCTCCCAGCAGCAGCAGACAGTGGGCCCTTGGGGCACTCATGATCTGTGGCAGGAGGCTGGTCCAGCTGCATGACATCAAGTGGGGCTCCCAGCACTGTAGATGGGAGCTATGGGAGCTGCATGTGATCAGGCCAGCCTGGGCCAGGAGGGCTCTATGCTTCCACGTGTAGCTCCTAGCTAGAGTATCAGGAGTCCCACTTGGTGGCATGGAGCCAGCCCAGCCTGGGCCTGATGGTGCGAGGCTTCCAACTGGAGTGCCAGGAGTCACATGTGGTGGCATGGAGTTGGCTCAGCCTGATCATGAGCAGATCCTGCAGCTCATGAGCAGAGTCCCAGGAGCTGCACATGCAGCACAAAGCAGGGTGATCACCTGTAGCTCCTTCCCTTTCCCCCAACTTCTTCCCAATGGGAGTCCCTGGGGCCCTTACCTTGAGTTTCAATCACAGGGAGGGTGCATTGGGCAACAGCTACATGGTCACCAGGCAAAAGCCTCTGCCTGACAGAAGCTTCCTACCTTGGGGCTGGGGCAGGGTGGGTCTAGCCAGACTGAGTGGAGTTAATTGTTTCACGACAACCAGGGCCCAAGCCAGAGCTTGGAACTAGAGCCCAAGCTGCTGCTGCAGCCTGTGCCTCCTGCAGCTAATGCCTCAGAAAGCCTATGCCTCCCACCAGCTTTCAGATGGGCAACTGTTGGTCAGTAGTAATTGTCTTTTGGAGGGGTTCTGAGAGTCAAATATAATGGCCTGTTGGGCTGGAACTGACCCATGAGCCATATTTTGCCCACCCCTAGTTTAAAGGTAACCTATAATACCATCATTATATTATGTTCTCTTTGGTGGAAGAGTCATCTTTTTTTGGTTTTGGTACAGTAGCTAGGTCAGTATGATCCTGGTATATGACTAGGGCTCATATATGCTACAATATTATGAATAATAAATAATAATAGTAGTAAGTAAAGTCCTAAATAGGTCCTTTTTTACATTACTTTTTGTTTCCCTGAATTATGAAGAATGTCAGTTGAACCACCCTACCCTGAAAAAGGGGAAGTGGTGCTAACCACATATAAAAGAAGTAGGGAAATTATGCCAGTTGGTTCACTCCCTGGTTTATGTCCCTAGGCATATGGGGTATATATACAAATACTTTCATCTGCTCTGATATGCCAGAAATCCAATGCATCAGAGCAGAATCGATTAATTGAGTCTGCTCCACACACGAGCTGATGCTCTCAGTGCTACGTTGTATACATTTGTATAAATGGCAAAATGTGCATCAGTGCTGAGAAAATGGTAGCGGTGCACTTTTGAACTAAAATACCTTAAATATAAATGAAAGAATTTTTCATAGATGCTACAGTTGGAAGGGACCTCAAAGGATCATCAAGTCTGACCCTCTGCTAGCACCCCCACCCTACTCATGCATCTTGCCCCCACCTACATCTCCTGCTCCCCAGCCCTGCTGGAGGGGGCCCCCCAGGGCTATGGGCCCCTACTGCTGCCGCCTGCTTGGGTGGGGGTGGTGGCAGGGCCGGCACCAGCTCCTGGCTCCCTGCCAGTGTCTTGCAGAGGCTGAAAAGGTCCAGGTCCCTCAGCCTTTCCTCATAAGGCCTTCCCTGCAGGCCTCTAACCATACAATTGGACCTTCTCTGGACCATCTCAAGGTTGCCCACATCCTTCTTGAATTGAGGCACCCAGAATTGGATGCAGTACTTCTAGCTGTGACCTGACCAGTGCTGCATAGAGGGAGCATCACCTCCCTGGACCTGTTCGTGATGCACTTACTAATGCATGATGAAGTGTGGTTAGCTCTGCTAATTGCTTCATCACATTGATGACTCATGCTCATCTTGGAGTCAACAATGACTCCAAGATCTCTTTCTGCCACTGTGCTGCTGAGAAGATCATCCCCCAGCCATAGGTGTGCTGGTGATTCTCTCTCCTTAGGTGCAGCACCTTACACTTGTCCTTGTTGAACTGCATCCTATTGTTCTCTGCCTACTTCTGTAACCTCTCCATGTCTGCCTGGATTTGGGTTCTTTCCATCAGTGCATTTACTTTGCCCCATAGTTTGGTGTCATCTCTGAATTTGAACAGAGTGCTTTCCACGCTCTCATCCAGGTTGCTGATGAAGATATTGAACAGTACCGGCCCAAGCCTTGGAGAACCCCACTGCCCACATCTTTTGAGGTTGATACCAACCCACCCACCATCACTCTGTGGGTATGACCCTTATGCCAATTTGCCACCCACATGACTGTGTAATCATCTACAGCACAGCCGTTTAATTTGTTTATAAGAATAGAATGGGATACTGTGTCAAAGGCCTTCTTAAAGTCCAAGTAGATGACATCTACCTTGACACCTGCATCTAAGCTTTCAGTGACCTGGTCATAGAAAGAAACAAAGTTAGTCTGGCAGGATCTACCTGCTATGAACCCATGCTGTTTGCCCTTCATCATTATATTACCTGCCGGACTCCTGCAAATGTGATCCTTTATAATTTTTTCAAGAATAGAGGAGAGACTAACTGATCTATAGTTACCCAGATCCTCTTTCCTCTCCTTCTTGAAAATAGGGACCACATTGGCCCTTTTCGAGTCCTCAGGGACCTTACCTGATCACCACGAGTGCTCAAATAGTCATGCTAGTGGCTCTGCTATGACACTGGCTAATTCTTTCAGCACCCATGGGTGCCGCTCATCTGGTCTCACTGATTTAAACACATCTAGTCCTTCCAAGTGTCTCTTTAGTAAGTTGGTGCTGACAGTTGATTTGCTGGTGTTTCTCCTGCTTCTGTCAGTAATGCATTTGGGAGATTTGTCTAGATCCAAGTTCAAGAATACAGAGGCATAAAACTCATTGAACAGCTCTGCTTTGTCCCTCCTATCTGTCACCAGCTGTCCTTGTCTATCCTGTAGGGGTCCTGTGCTGCTCTGCTCCTTCTTTTTGCTTCCTACATACCTGAAGAAGGACTTTCTGTTGTCCTTAATTTTTTTTCACTAGCCTGAGTTCTAATGCTGCTTTAGCCTTCCTACCTGATTGGCTAAAAGTGCGAGCCAAGAAGGTATCTTGGTAGCTACCCCCTGCCTCCACAGCCTGTATGGCCCTTTTTTTGCCCTTAGGTTTTCCTGGATTTCACTGCTTAGCCAGAAGGGTTTCTTAGCCCCTTTGCAATGCAATGGGATTGCCTCCTTTTGTGCCAAAGGATCACTTCCTTGAGGAATGACCACCCTTCCTAGACCCCCATTTTGTCAATGCTCTTGAGCTTTAATGCCCCACTAACTAGTCTCTTAAGCACCCTGAAGTCAGCCTTTCTTCAGAAGTCTAGCACTTCTTCCCTGCTGGCTACTTTTCGCACCCTTAGTGAATTCAATCATTTGATGGTCACTATCCCCTAGGTTGCCTTGTACCTGCAGATCCCCCACCAGGTCATCTCCCATAGCCAGCACCAAGTCCAGCAAGGCGTTCCCTCTAGTGGGGCCGTATACCTCCTGCATCAGCTGGAGGTCCTGTATGCAGGTTAAGAACCTACGTGAGTGATTAGTTCTGGCTGATTGATCCTCCCAGCAGATGCCAGGGTAGTTTAGGTCACCCATGACAACTATATCTCTTGACCATACATCCTCTGAGAGCTACCCAGAGAATTCCAAGTCTAGCTCACCCTCTTGATGTGGCAGTCTATAATACACCCACTACCAAGTCCCTTTTCCTTTGCCCCCCCTTGTATCCTAACCCACACTACCTCAGCTTGGCCCTCCTCTGATCCCATCTTGATTATAGAAGATGTATATTGCTCCTTACAATAGAGAGCAACACACACACACCCTCCTTTTTCCCCCCCACTGTTTCCCATCTGTACAACCTATAACCTTCAGTCCAATCATGATAGGGGCCCACCAGTTTTCAATTAACCTAACTATGTCAAAGCTGTTGTTTGCAAGCAGGAGTGCAAGTTCCTCCTGCTGCTAGCATTAGCGTAGAGACATTTAAGCCCCTCAATGGGTGCCCTTGTTACCCCCTTGTCCTGATGTCTATTGGGCCCCTTAGTGCTTACCTGGGCTGATCCATCACATGGCTCATGGTTTTCTGAACATAGGTTCTCATTATCCACTGCATCCCCATCCCCCAATGAACTTAGTTGAAAGCCCTTCAGAGGAGATCAGCCAACCTGTAAGAGAACAGACTCTTACCTTTAGAAGAAAGATGAAGAAAATCTCGTCCCAGGATACCTCTCTCATGGAAATGCGGACCATGGTTGTAGAAGCCAAAACCCGCACGATGGCAACAACCTTGGAACTGCAGGTTAACTTCTATGATTCAGGCATCTTGGTGTTGACAACTGACCAGGAGGATTGATGAGAAGATCATCTGTGTCCCTGACTTCCTTATCCTGGCCCCCAGAGCCCTGTAGTCACTCTGGATGTAGTCTGGACTGCTCCTGGATGCATCATTCATACTCTTATGGATAAGGACCATGGGATAGCAATTGGAGGGTCAGATGAGGTCAGGAATCCTCACAGTGATATCTTGGATCCTGGCACCGGGCAAGCAGCAAACCTCCCGCACTGTGGGATCCAGTTGACAAATACACCGCTCTGTGCCTCTCAGGAGGGAATTGCCCACCATGATGGCCCAGTGTCTCTTCTTCCAGGTACCCAGTTGTCACTCAGCCTGCATGACTACTGCAGATGTGTCTTCCGCTGTGATTTTCTCTGCTGCACCCTCCTTCAGTGCTTCCAGGGCTTTGTATCTGTTCCCCAGTTGTGTTGGCGAAACAGTTACAGCTGCACCGTGTCTGGCTCTGGAGTTGACCATCTTCCATTTGGCTGCCTTGGGACCCTCTCGTGGTGTCTCTGTACTAGGTGTCTGGTCCTGCAGAATGAAAGTACCCATCAATTTCATCCTCTGCAGCCTTGATCCGCTGCAGCCTGCTCACCTCAGCCTGGAGTTCCCTCACCTGCCCCTCTAGAGCCTTAATCCAGGGACATGTGGGACAGGCAAAGGGACCCCCAGCCCCCACACTACCCCTGGGCCCCAGAGAACTTGCCAGGCAACTTCCCCAGACTGGGGGGGGGGGGGCAGGGAACTGCCAACCCAGCCAAGGACCCCATCTGGGTGGAGGTCTTACAGGAGCCCTGAGAACGAGGCAGCAGCAAAACGGAATCCCTGGCTGTGCTGTGTGTTGCCACCCCCATAGTAACCCCCCTCCTCATTCACTCACCTGAAATCTATGTCTGTAGCTGCCTGGCTCAGCTATATGGGGATTGGAGGGTGAAAAAAAACCCTTCCCGATCCCCTACAGCTGGCCCAGTTCCTTGCCCTCCCCCTCATTCTCCCCAGTTAACCTGATCAATGCTTCTCTGTCCATCAGTCAGGCCGCTCTGCTCTGGTGTGGTTGGGTGGGAGTCAAGAGCACATGTGCACCAGAGCACACATGTAGCTGCTTTGGTGTCTGGCCCTGACATCCAGTTTTTCTCCCAAATGCAACAGGGCCAGTAACTCACAGAGTAAAGTTAATTTGGTTAAAATATTTAAGAGCCACTTGGCTCTGTTTCTAAATCCCTTTTTTTGTCCTTCATAAGGCTCTTTGAAGTGTTACTCAGTGAGGTAGATGTTGTAATGAGCCTATTTCTAAGAGGATCAAAGTAGCAAATCTGCCCAAAGCAGCTTCAAATGTGTGCATCAGAGAGCCCTCTTAATGAAAGCGAAGGACATAACTGTCTTTTCCTGCCAGTCTTCCCTGGAGTAAAATCAAAACCTAAGTCAGGCTTTAGCTTAAATATTTTACATTTAAATTGATTTTCCTATGTCAGGAACTAGTTAATAAAATAGGGGGAAAAATGAGACCCAGAGAAGAGATGAGACTACTTCAGCTGACTCTGCTAAATCTTAATGACTGCCATTTGTTTGATGCTTCATCATCACTGAATTAACTCATAGTAGCTTTGACTTAAGTCAAAGGTGAAGGCAGTGGCAGCAGCAGCAGGAGGGATAGTGGCTTGATACTGAAGAACAGATTCCATTCCCATGGATATGAAAATGGAAAGCAAACATAAGGCAGGAAGCTGTGGTGAATGCTGCAGATAGAAGACAGATTAGATGAGGAAGATGGGGGAAGGGTGAGAGCAGGGCGGGGAGGAGGAGGGAAAGAAAACTGAAGACTGGACATGTAAATTATATGCCAGGAAATGAATTCCTTATAGTCTTTCTTGCCAGAAGCTATATTCTTGTAAAATGTAAAACTCTTTATTCCCTCCCCCCACTTCCACCCCAACAGTTCCTTTGAGGGTTGGGGGAGGAAGAATCAAGCACAGGAAACTGGGTTGGTTCAGTGTTTACTCACTTGTTGTATGAATTACATTGCTCTATTAGCCAGTTTTAACTTTATAAGGCATGTGACCCCATAAAAGTGACAAAATGGGTAATATCCTGCTGCTCATTATCTACGGCATTTTCCCCACCCCCTCCATTTCTGTGGCCTCAGGGACCTCTCTCTGTGTCCTTGCACTAGAATACCCAGAGAAAAGTGTTTCTTTTGGGAGGAGGATTGTAGTAATCTGCAGAAATTAAGGGTGGGCTTCATATTGTTTGATTTTTTTCATAGTTGCTAATGAAAATGCTGGATCTCCTTAAATTGGGGTTTGTTTCAGGAAAAATGCAACTACTGTTAGGAATAAGCACTTGCTTAAGTCTGGGCCTCAACCAAAATTAATATCGATCAACAATCTCTGAAAAACAAAATATATAGCAAATGAAAACTTTGGCTGTTAAGCAAAATACACATCTAATGTGTGAGAAATCAGTGATATGAGATGTACAGTGCGAACTGACTCACAGGATTTTGCTGGGCATCCTACATTTAAAGTAATACATTTATTTTTTCCCCTTCACAAAAGGCATAGTATATGACCACATATGTTCAGTTATATGCTGTACTATAGTTATGCAGTATATGTGTACGTAATCAATTTTTATTCCATAAGAGAAAACTTTCTTTTTAATTTCAGTTATTATAAAATTGTATCCAAGATTGGTTTTAAGGGAGGAGGGGTGTCAAGGAAAGTAAACTGGCTCCTAAATCCATGTTTTTGCTACATAAATAAGTGGCATTATTCTTAAATGTTCTCACTGAAGGAAAAATTTAGGAGGTACAGGCACAAGTTTTCCTTTCTTAGGGCAGATCATTTGGGCCTTGTTACACCTTACACTGAGCTGCACAAATGTTGATGGGCGTTAGTGCTAACTCGAGTTTGGAGCAGTCACACTTCAGGCAAGCAGGGGCCTGGAGGACTGCAAGGAAAAAATTGCACCCCCCACTATCCCCAATTCCAGAATTCCCCCCTTTCCCTTGGGTTCCTCCCCTGCCTTCCCCTACCTCTGAGGCATTACTTACTTGGGGCTGCCCATACTGTCTGTCCCAGAGGAACAGGCAGGGAAAGGTTAATCTGCCTCACTGGTCGCTACTGCCAATCTGCTGCTCTCTCAGGACAGACAGCATGGGTAGGCACAAGTAAATTGGGGGAACAGGGAGACAGTAAGCAAGGATTTGGGGTGCTGGGGAGGCCAGTGTGGGGCAGGCAGAGGAGGCAGGTGGGGTGTTTATACTAAGGTGTAGCCTAGAGGGGCTATATCTTAGTGTAACACAAGCTGACTAACACGGATCAGAGGCAATCCTACCCTGGAGTGGTGTAACTTTGAGCCGCATAACAAGTGCTTCAACCTAGTTTCACGTGTTAATATGTGGACTATCCAGGGGTTAAGAGCTCCAGGAGCCTCCCAAAATTACAGCATAACAAGGCCTTTAGATCATAAAAACTAGGTATTTCATATCTAGACATCTAAATACTGTAAACGTGGCCAGACTTTTAAAAGCAGTGACCATGAAGAAGCTTCTATTGCCTTCACTATAGATTTGTATTATTTTCAATGAACAGCACTTAAAGTGTCACCACATTGGACCTAACTTTGAAAATATTGGCCAGCATGACTCCACTATTTCATTAATAAGACGTATGCTTTCCAAAGCTGTCTAGATAGTATGAATTTTATAAGTAGGTATACGTCATAATATGTGCATGACATTTTTAGGTTCACTCACTCTCTGAGATTTTACTAAAAGGTTCAGATTTATAAGTGCAAGCTACATGTTCATTTCCTTCCTCCTCTCTTCCGCCCCCTGCATTCTCAACTACTCCACCCCAAAATAAATGTGAATTTTTTAAAGTTCAGCCATTGCAATTTAAGGCAGAAGTAAAGAAACAGGGAAATATAGTATTATTTCGAGGTGGATCTTTAAAGATTTTCAAGCTCATGCATTGGGTTGGGTTGTTGAAGATGAATATCATCAAGGGTTACCAGGTTTGCTTTTGATTAGCAAATTCCTCTAGGATGCAGTTTACAAGTGTAGAAGGAATCCCTTGTTTTTCAATATAAGTTATTTGATTGAAAATAATTTATTGAGCAGGGATTTTACATCAAAAGAAACCCTACCCCATTAAAAATGTAATGGTCCATGCAAAGTCATTTCTAAGAATGGCTACCACATTAAGTGTTAAATCATTGTTGAGACTCATATTTATTTAGATGTTCTTTTATATCTCAATACCTGGCTCTCGCTTCTCTTGTCAAGCCTGCCAATGTCTTTACCCAGCAGTAATAATATTCCTTTGATAATATTTGTATTTCACACATGTACTATTTTTTAAAAATATTTAATCCTATTCTCTTGCAATCCTTTGGTTCTTAACAAAACACACTCATTATGTGTGCTAAACTTATACCCATTGTTTGACTACGGATACTTAGATCCATCTGATTTTTGCAAATATTATTTCTCTGAATAAATGATGTTCCTCAAGTCTTGATTTAACAATTACTGTCCTCACCACCTGCTCATCTCAAACAACTTCAAGGTGACAGCTGGCAATACACTCTGGTGTTTGAAATTTAAAGAGACATTCAGTGATGCCTGTATGTTTAGTCAGAGCCAAATTCTGGCATAGATTCAATCACTTCTCTCTCCAAGGACATGACTGCTTAGCTTACTCAACAATACATAGCTATTTGCTGAAATCTTGTCACCTTAATTTGGATAAAAGGAAGCTGACTATATACAATATTGGGAAGTCTCTGTAAACTGCTCTGTAAGATCTTCAGTGCAATGTAAAATCAACTTATGCCTTGTTAATGTTTCCTGAAGGATACTCTGTTCAGATATCATTTATTATAGCCTTTGAAGGTTTCTCTGATAAATTAGCAACAGCCAGTCCTTTAAAGAAATTATTTCCTGTGAGTACAGTAACTATAGTAAATCTTTTCCATAATATATGGTGTTTTGGGCAGCACTGAAACTGGCAATCTGGTCAAAAAACCAGCAGGCTTCTATGTTTAAAAAAACAAACAAAAGCAGACTCTGTTACTCTGAGGATTGGCAGTAATTTTAATTAAACAAAATATTAATGGTTAGTTATCATATTAAATCCAAATCTTTGAAAAGTTTTTTTGTGGAAGGTTATGTTTTTTAAACATAACGGACTCTGGTGTAGTGCCCGAAGACTGGAAGAAGGCCAACGTGGTGCCTATCTTCAAGAAAGGGAGGAAAGTGGATCCGGCTAACTATAGGCCCATTAGCCTGACTTCTATCCTGGGGAAGATCTTAGAAAAGTTTATTAAAGAGGCCATCCTTAATGGACTGGCCGATGCCAACATCTTAAGGGATAGCCAGCACGGGTTTGTTGCGGGTAGGTCTTGCTTGACCAATCTCATTTCCTTCTACGACCAGGTGACCTATCACCTGGACAAGGGAGAAGAGATTTATGTCATATATCTTGTTTTCAAAAAAGCCTTCGATCTGGTTTCCCATGATCACCTCTTGGAGAAACTGGCCAGTTGTTGCCTTGGGTCCTCTACGATCCACTGGCTGGAAAATTGACTCCGGGGTCGGACCCAGAGTGTAGTAATTGATGGAAGTCACTCATCATGGTGTCCTGTGACCAGTGGGGTCCCCCAAGGCTCTGTCCTTGGACCCATACTGTTCAACATCTTAATTAATGATGTGGACACTGGAGTCAGAAGTGGACTGGCCAAGTTCACCGATGACACCAAACTCTGGGGCAAAGCATCCACACCAGAAGACAGGCGGGTGATCCAGGCTGACCTGGACAGGCTGAGCAAGTGGGCAGAAGAGAATCGGATGCTGTTCAAAGCCGATAAATGCAAGGTTCTCCACCTTGGGAAGAAAAACCCGCAGCATCTTTATAGGCTCGGCAGTGCTATGTTGGCTAGCACTATGGAAGAAAGAGACTTGGGGGTCATCATTGACCACAAGATGAACATGAGCCTGCAGTGCGATGCTGCTGCTAGTAAAGCGACCAAAACGCTGGCTTGCATCCATAGATGCTTCTCAAGCAAATCCCGGGACCTCATTCTCCCCTTGTACTCGGCCTTAGTGAGGCCGCAGCTGGAGTACTGCGTCCAGTTTTGGGCTCCACAATTCAAAAAGGATGTGGAGAAGCTTGAGAGAGTCCAGAGAAGAGCCACGCGCATGATCAGAGGTCAGGGAAGCAGACCCTACGATGACAGGCTGAGAGCCCTGGGGCTCTTGAGCCTGGAAAAGCACAGGCTCAGGGGTGATCTGATGGCCACCTATAAGTTTATCAGGGGTGACCACCAGTATCTGGGGGAACGTTTGTTCACCAGAGCGCCCCAAGGGATGACAACTAGACCGTTTCAGGCTGGACTTAAGGAAGAATTTCTTTACTGTCCGAGTCCCCAAGGTCTGGAACAGCCTGCCACCGGAGGTGGTTCAAGTGCCCACATTGAACACCTTCAAGAGCAAACTGGATGCTCATCTTGCTGGGATCCTATGACCCCAGCTGACTTCCTGCCCTTTGGGCAGGGGGCTGGACTCGATGATCTTCTGAGGTCCCTTCCAGCCCTAATGTCTATGAAATCTATGAAACAAATGTCTCAGGTACCTAATCCTGCTCTTAATGAAGTTAGTGGTTAGCTTTTTACTGTAATTGATAATGTGCATGACTATGATACTTTAATATACATAATATGGTCATGTCTTTGCTGAGGTATGCACTGACATGCACTGCATGAACCATAAATGAATGCAATAATATATATGTTGGCATTATAGCATGTTTAGATTATATGTGGTCCTGAAATACAATAGGTGAGAAGAGCAGCTCTTTGCTACAATAACGTAAATTCACTCTCTAGAAATCTACTTGGAAGACCTCAGTACTCTTGTGGAATCACAAACATTAGGTTAATTCTCCCAAACTCAGAAAATTTACTAAGGCAATATCAAAAAACCTTTTTTAAGGTGTTATGAAAAATGTCCTCCCTGCATACATTCTTGATATGGAAACATTAGTGACAAAGAACTTAATAAGAGGCAAGGATTTTTTTTGTTTGTTTGTTTGTTTTTTTTATTTTTTTGGTGAAGTCTTTACTGTAATAACCCAAGCTAAGCACACTGAACCTTAAGGGTGTGAACAAGTGCGGAACTCAGCTCAGGTTTAGGCAGCTTAGTTTAAGTTGCCTAAATCTAAGTTGGGATCACTGCATGCAAGCTTTCACTGCTTGCCAGGAAGAGGCATTGGCAGCCAAAGACAAGTAAATTGGGGGGTGGGGGCTAGCAGGGTCCAGGGGGTAGGTGGGATCAGGGTGGGGCTGTTGAGTATATGGTAAGAGTTGGTTGGTCCATGGGAAGCGCTGCCCAGTCTGGGGGTGTGCACATTGGGAGTGAAATGGAGTGAAAACAGCACAATCCCAGAGCTGTGGAGAAATAGAGTAAAGTGGCCAGGCTTTTAAAAGCACTGAACATGAAGAAGCTTTTATTGAGGTGCACTTTTTTTAGGGATACCTCTGTGAATCCTTGTACACCTAGGCATTTATATTGCCATAAACGTGGTTAGGACAATCTCAGCGTACCACATATACATATACACACATATACATACACCCTGAGGGGGCCTATTAGTTGCGTTAGCTGTTGGCTTAATCAAAAATAAGTGCTGTCTTGATCATCCTATCCTTTCCTAGAAAGTCTTATTGGATGAGAGTAAAGTAGCTTGTCCAAATAGTCCCACAGCTGTAATATTTGTATAACTGCAATCAAGGAATGTAAGAAGATGCAAGCCTAGAGGTAGAGGAGCTTTTTTCTTGTCTCTTTCATATACTAAATCACCATGAAAATCAGATTATAGAAAATGTTGCTTTGTCCCTTTTTAAAACATTCCACTTCATTCATGTATGTATATAATCATCAGCAAGATGCCACGCATATAGTTTATTCAAAATCTTGCAAGCTGTTAAGCATTATACTCTCGATCCAGCTAAACACATAAACACATGTTTAATATTAAACTATGCTGGATTGTGCCCTGAATGGTCAGAAGGATTAAGCCAATAGGCATATTTTTAAATGTTAAATGTTATAAGGAAAAAAAACATGGATAATCTGAAGATAAAGAACTGTGCCAAAGCTCACTCTAGATGAATCTCAGCAATGTTGTCTTTGGATACTTATCTCCCAATCAGAATGTTACCAGACTAATAACTGAGCTGGAAACTTTGACAGAACAGGTTAACATGTTAACTTCCCTTACATTCTTATATTTCATTAAATAATAATTCTCATTAAAAGTGCTACAGAAGCAAATGTTCTTACAATACTTGGTACTTGTACATCTAGCTGAAGTCCAAATTATGAATTGTGGAGTGAAAATCATTAATTTTCTGTTTTTATAGCTGCCTTGGTTTCATTTTTTTTGCTGTAATTGCAAGACTTAGGCAATACATTTACACGTTATACTAGATCAGCTTTTATATCAGATAAGCCTTTATATGAGTGTAAACAAGATACGTAGATATTACATAAAACCTTATACCAATGCAAATGCCTCAAATCTATATTCTGGCACCAAATGCATGTTGGTTTAAATGACACCAGATTAGGATTTGTCTGTCTGCTTTCATCCCAGGATGGGCATTTGCTGCCCTTCCACATAGTGGGAAGTTGCTGCAATAGCATATACGGAAAGCAGCTACTTTCTGCTCATATGTCTGTATGTAATCTTTATGTTAAAAAAAAACACCTGATAAAAATTACACCATTGTAAATGAGTTGCATGTCCAGGCCCACAGTAAAATAAGGAAAATCCTGCATATAATTTGCACGTGACTAAGACTTATGTTTAATCTAGGGCAAGAATTTTCTGCAAATATTATATTCTTTCATTAAATAACCAGCAGCAAGTTAAGGGGATTGGCAAATGAACTAAACATTTATTAAGTGAAGTAGCCTCGGTTTTGGGAGACCAAGGGAAAATATACAAATACCTCCCAAAAACACGCTAGATCAAAAATGTATTTTCTTTCAGACAGTAGCTCTCTTACCACCAGCAGCAATCTACAAAACAAATTTCATGTTATATTTTTTTAAAAATATGTGACTATAGAGAGAATATAAATTTTGAAAGACATAGGATCTGGATGACTCAATGGAAAATCACTCAATTAACTTAAATGAAGTGGTTTTATTTGTATCATTCTATCTTTCTCAGGGGCTAAGAATATGCATAAATGCAGAAACATGATCCCATGCACATGTTTTCTATGAGGAGCATGTGTAGCATAGTCACTGCCTTAAAGAAAGCTTTGCTGCCTCTTGCTCAAAGGTACAGTATTGAAAATAAACTAAAAGAAGTAGAAGTAGCATTCAGGTTGCTTGGGCCAGTAAGAAATATTTGAGGCAAATTCTGTTTCATTTCACTTAGTGCTACAGAGCTCATTGGACCAAATGTGGTCTATCTTAATACTGTGTTTGTACAATGCAGGACAAAATCTTAAGTCATCTGGACTGTGCAGCTGTTGCTATCTAACAGCTAGACCACACATATCACATGTAAAGCATGTAGAAAAAGAGCTCCTTTCCATGCTGCTAGACTTGGGATTCTCAAATTGCTCATCAACAACCAAATTAACAGTTCCAAATGATAGCTCAAAGCTGTTATTTTGGGTGTTAATAATCAGCAAAAATAATCAGGCTGAAGATCTGATCCTATGTTCTGTTGGGTAGGGGAGGTAACACAGCCTTCTTTTCCCTAAGACCAAAACCCAACTTTGTGTTCTTCTTGATCTAGTGGTTAAATAAATATCCTGCTTTTACTTTGCCTTTCTCCCTACTTCTTCAAGGTAATTTTTTTAACTCGTCCATGTTAATACAACAAACAATACGTAGCCCCACTACAAATATTGTCTTTAAAAGCAAGTGGTTCAACCATGAATACTATTAAAAGCTACCCATAAGAAGCAATTTGTAGGATTTAATAACCAGAACTGTTTTGTATTTTTTTGGCAGGAAGTATAATATCCATGTAATCAATTATTTTCCCTTAGGAAAATTCAGATTTTGTCTGGGGGAGAGGAGGAGTAAGTATGTTTTTTTCAATGTCTTCCCTAGGTTAGACTGGACCAAAACATTTTGATCCATCAAACCAAAGAAAAATTAGTTTGTTTTTTAGAGAGGCAAGGATTTCTTAGGGTAATATATTTTATTGGACCAACAATGCAGTTGGGATATGGTTAGACAAGCTTTTGATGCAAGATATCCTTCCTCAGGTCTCTTATCACAGGAAGCCAGACACAGCATAGTGAAAAACAGCAGAGGAGAGGGGGCAAGAGAACAGAAGAATCCCATGCACTGCTACCACCTGTGGACTGACTGCCTAAGCAGCAGCTCTGCAGAAAAGGACCTGGGGGTTTCAGTGGACAGTATGTGAGTCAGCAATGTGCCCTTGTTGCCAAGAGGGCTGACAGCATAGTGGGTTGCATTAGTAGGACCATTGCAAGCAGGTCAAGGGAAGGAATTATTCCACTCTATTGGGCACTGGTGAGGCCACACTGTAGAAAGGATGTGGATAAACTGGAGAGATTCCAGCAGAGAACAACAAAAATGGTTTGAGGACTGGATCACATGCTTATGTGGAGAGTCTGAGGGAACTGGGTTTATTTAGTCTGCAGAGAAAACTGAACTAGGATTTGATAGCAGCCTTTAACTACCTGAAGGCTGGTTCCAAAGAGAATGGAGCTAGACTCTTTTCAGTGCTGGCAGATGACAGGACAAGGAGCAATGGTCTCAACTTGCAGCAAGGGAGGTTTAGGTTGGATATTAGGAAAAACTTTCTCATTCGGAGGATGGTGAAGCACTGGAACAGGTTACCTAGAGAGGTGGTAGAATCTGCATCCTTGGAGACTTTTAAGGCCTGGCTTGATAAAGCCCTGGCTGGAATGATCTAGTTGGAGATGGCCCTGCTTTGAGCAGGAGGTTGGACTAGGTGACTTCCTGAGGTCTCCTCCAGTCCTAATTTTCTATGATTCTATGAATGCAGCATGTTGAGCCAGGTTGGAGCAGCCCTAGTTGGCAAGGGGTCCTGGGGGTCAGCCTGCCAGCCAAGGGCTGCTGCGACCCAACCCAACATGCTTCAGAGGGGTTGGCTGCAGTACAAAGTTCCTCCAGTGTGGGGCTAGCCAGCAGGCAGCCCTTGCACTGAAGCATCCTCATGCTGCAGCCAGCCAGTCAGCATCTACACGTGTTGCTGTGCACTAAACACTACTGTACGACAGTACTTGTGTTTACAGGTACTAACCTACAGCAGAGTTAGTTAGTTTACTGCAGCCTACTGGAGCCACATGTGTCGATGCTGAGACTTTACTGTGGAGCTAATTAGCAGCTCTGTAGTAAACATCTCATGTACATGTGCCCTGTGTGTCATATAAAACCAATAATAATGTTTAGTTCTTGGTTCTTAGGGTGCCTATACACGAGCAACAAGGTTGCTCTGAAATGTTGTAATTACAGCACTTTGAAGCAGACTTGATTAATCAACTAATTGAGTCTGCTGGAACATGGTAATTATCACACTCCACCAGACTCCAGTGTTTCATGTATCAGTGTCTTCACACATAAAAATGGTGGTGGGGGGCACTTGAACTAAAGCTCATTCGAGCACCATTTTTATGTATGGGGATGCTGATGCACAAGACGCTCTGGACATTTTAATTAGAGTGGCTTTCAGAACCACTCTAATTGAAGCATACTCTTCCCCGCTCCTGGAGCACATGTATAAATGGCCTTACTGTCCAGCCAGCTTATGAATTTTGGTTCCAAGTTCGCCTTTAAAAATGTGAGGTAGATTACATTTGAGCATGGGGACAGTGAGGTCAGAGGCATTGCACTGTGGTTGTTTTGTGAGAAATGTGCTCCTATTGGTTTGCGTATGTGCTTGTCTGCCCTTTATATTTTTAATATGAGAGTTCATTCTGGTGCATGGTTGCTGTTTAGTTTCATCCACATAGTTGACATGAGGGCACTTTGGTGCTTTGGATCAGGTATATCATATTTAGGGAAAGGCATGAGTAGGAACCATGGATTCTGATGTTTTGTTTTGTGTTTTGTGCTTTGTTTTGTTTTATGTGGGGTGTTGATAGGTTAAGCATTTCTAGGCTGTGTCCTACTTGATGTTTGTTGGGCAATGGAAAGTTTGCTGTTTGAAATCCCAAAGCAAAGGGCATGGAAAAATTTCTCTCAAGGTCTGATCTTTGTCAGGTATAAGCTGTAGTTGTTTGGTGATTCTTCTGATTGGCTCCACTGTGGGTTTGTAGGTGACCACCATGGGACGTGGTGGTATTTGAGGGTGCAGACAGAAGTGCTGTAACTGAGAACATTTTGTAAGATGCATTTTGAGTTACAACAATCCGCTGGACCAAACAGAAGTTCACTGTCGGTTCCAGTGGAGAGGGGAATCTAGTTGCTAGCTGTCAGCCTGAAGCCAGTTTCCCTTAGCAATGGGGTCCCTAGCTGATGCTGGAGGGTAGGATAGGTGAATTGGAGCTCCAGTTCACCCACCCTCCAGCAGGGGCTGAAAAAAACCCAGATTGAACTCCTTCCACGCCCTTTCCTCCTTCCCATTCTGAAAACAGCTTGAGGCTGGGAGGCAGTGCCGATGCAAGTTACAGAGGATGTTATGTTTTGAAATGTCTTCATCTGACCCCTAATGCAATGAAGGTTCAGCGTTTCACTTGATCAGCCATTTTTTAAACAGTTTGCAGCCATTCACTTGTTTTTGATCACAGCTGCAGACTGATTTCTGTGCCCAGATTGGACGAAAATTGTAATTTCTGCCTCTAATCTGAGGGCCTGGCTGTAAATAACTTTCTGGTGTGCTTGGTATGATTGGTAGTCTTGTTAAGAGCTAGATCATTGTGAACATAGGTATGGTGGTCTGTAGATTTTCTGTGTATAGTCAGTTGTAGGTTACCATCCTGAATATGGGTTGTGGTATCTAGAATGCTGATTTTCATGTAAGTGAATTCCAGAGAAAGTTTGATAAAGGGATGATGGTTGTTAAACTTGTGGTAGAAGTCAATAAGTGAGTTCTCATGTTCAGTCCATATAATGTGTTTTAGGGTATTTCAATGTTAACCTACTTAATCTACTTGAATGGTTACAGTCTCTCATGGGAACTGTAATTTGGATTCCTTCTGTTTTCATGTTCTTCTGTGGGCTGGGTTCCTTGACTGAATTATGTATCTCATGACAGCCTGGCTGAATCTCAGTAGTGGAAGTCATATGACCCAAAGCAGATGTGGCTCAGCCAGGGAGCTCATCTCATAGGAAAGAATGACAACATGAGGCCCCAGGACTACTGCTCCCAGAAGGTGCTAAAGAAACTCAAAAGTGACACCAATCAATGTCAAATCAAGCAGAAAGTGAAATATATATATATATAATGTGTGTGTGTGTGTGTGTGTGTGTGCACGTGCGCACGTGCATACATGCACAAACACACACACAATTTTTGGACGTTTCTGTTCCATGAACACTTTGTTACTTTGACAATTTTGCCCCCAATTATGATTAAAATTCTTCAGTATTCAAAATTTCCATGGGACAGGAATTCTAATTTCAGTCAGCTTAATAACAGCTTTCCAAAATGATACAACAGCTTATCCTTTTTCTACACTTGCTGCTGAACTATATTCAACATTAGCTTTGCTTCACTAATTGCTAACCCATGTTGTTACGAACTTTCAAGTTTAACTCAGCTCCAGATTCTGATTCCATTCTGCAGGAATGGATTTGCTTTGAAAAAAATATATATTTTCCTGCATTATTTGCATCACTGAAGTTAAAAATGAAGCTGATTCTAAACAAAATAGAACCTGGTTTCATTTATTTTCTTTGCCCAACCTAGATGAAGTACAAAGAGTAAATAGGTAGAAGAAATATTGAAACGTTAATTCAATTAAAAAAAAGAATCCATTTTAATCATAGTGGTGTTGTTGTAATAGCTGAACAGCAAACCATTTATTGGTTCATGCTGTTTGGGACCAAATTCTGTTTTCATTTGCAATTATGTAAATTCAAAGTAACTCAGCCAGATTTAGTGGATTTAATACTGATGCCGTCATGTAGCATTTAGTATATGTTAATATTCTGTTCAGAGTATCCTTTTAAACTTCATGTTGGGGAGAGATTTTTCTGGAAACTTCTGTAGTTGTCAAATGGAAACTCAACAGTTATGAACATATGGCACAGGGCACCAATTTGGGGGGGGAGGGGGGGGTTAAGTAAAATTGCAAACTGAGATGAACTCGCCAGAGCCCACTGTCAAGCTATTGAGGCTATAAGTCATTCTCAGATAGCATTACTAAGATAACAAAAATGCGTGTGCTTATTTTCAAGTACTGTGTTTGGAGAACAAGCACAGCACGGCTGTCATATGAACAGCCTGGTTGCCTGCTCTGTAGAAGGTTTTATTTTCCAAGGCAGCCCCCTCCCTCCACCTATACTTACTCACTTGCCCCTTTCTCTCTGAAAATAAATCAATTTCATCTGCTGTAGTTGATTTCTTTCTTCTCTCGCCTCTGTCTCTCAGTCTCACTCTCTCTTTGTAAGCCTGTTTCCACTGCACCATATGGCAGCTGAGAGAAGGGGAGAGCAATGATCTAGCTCTTAACAAAAGAGGCTGTGGTGTCAAAGAGGCTCATGAATGCATGAGACACATTCATGTATAGAGAACTGCCTCCAGCCCTGTCAGGAAGGACTAAAGAGAAGGCTGATAGACCTGACATCGCTTTAGAGTAAAAAACAGCAGCAGTTCTCTCTGCAGCTCATCTCCTTCTCCCTCCATCCTTTTGGTCTGGTGCCAAAATCCTATTAGCTCTATTAGTGACGTAAGACACAGAATCAAAGTGTGTGACACAACAAGAAATTAAATCAGGCCAACTTAGTTCCTCACTGTCACTTGTGTCAAACTAAAATCATACCATCGAAAAATATATCATAAGCATTAATAGTGTATCCAAGAGTAAATAAGCAAATCCCAATTTGGGATTGAACATTTTTACATCTTTTCTACCACTACACAAGGAGCCGATGCCTGTGCCTGTTGATCTGGAGCAGAACCCACAATGCAAAAAGTCAACACCCTAAGGAAGCCTACAAACAAAGTATTTTAAAGTATTCTACATGCAGTTGTGATTATTTTGCCAAGCCAGTTAGTTGAGCATGCCAGTTTTAAAATAGAGGTCAGGGATCTTGAGGTTGGAAAATGAAATCAACATCATACAGTGTGTGCAGTATGGAAATATACTACATACTAGATAAGAAATATACTTAAAAATATAAGAAACATGGACTATCATGTATAAGGCCTACATTTTATGGGTGTGTTCCTTTCTTTCTCCCAGGTGTTTATGCGTACATCATTCAGCAGAATAATTCCACAATGTAGATTCACAATTTCTTTACAGGAAAAGCCAACACAGTGTTGGAGGAACAGCTGCAGATACTAGACTTCTTAAAGGCATATAAATTCAGTACATGGGGCTAAAAAGATACTGTTATTGTGTAATCGAATGTGACAATATATATATCTAACTACTGTCTTATTGGATTTAGTCAAAAGAATGTTACTGCATTTCTTTCAATGAAATGAAGATACAGCAAACTGTATCATTACTGCAGTCTAGTCCCAAAAAAAGGCCTCAAATCACAAAACTCTTGTTTCCCTGGGGTTATTTAAAGGAACCTGGGCAAACTTCCAAATGCTGGTATCTGTGACCTTTTACAAGAACTCCACAATAACAGTCCCCTATGAAATAAATCAATTAACATGTGTATAGTACTTCAGCAGTGACATGAAAGTTTCAACATGATATTGTAACGACACAGTGGAATCTAATCCACATAGCTTGGGTCTGGAAGATTTTACTGCTTATGTGGCATGTAACTTTCTCAAATATGTTTAACATTTACAGTGGAAACTTTTCTAACAGAGCAGTCTCTCACTTCAAATCTGTCTCTTCGTGTTTGATTTAAAAGTAAGACTATTATGTTGGATTAATGTAAAGCTCTATTTAAAGCCATGTTTTGTAGCAACTTTTTAATACACATAATATTAAGAAAAAGAGAAAAAGAAGATACAACAAGAGCTTCTCGTTAATTAAAAACATCAACAATTCTGTTACAAATCTTGTATTATCCTCTAGTTACCATTTTAAATGCCCTTCATTAGCTACAGTAGCGACTTTTGTAAATGCTGTTATTTTTGCCAAGGAGGACAGCTTCTGTAAATGGCTCTGGAGTGTTAATTATATCTGTTGGACTCTGTAAAACTTAAATACTGTTTGGTTCCCTGAGCTATAGCAGCTATGTTTTTAAGCCTTCATCTGCCAGGCTGACTCTTGTGGAGGAGATCCTCTGTAGACTGAACGGAAAGCAAGGAACAATGCAGCCATTCAGGCTCTCCTATTCATTGCAACCACATCTGTTTACATGGCCTGTGCCCACTTCTGAAAGGGTTTGTCCTCCTACCTCCATTTTATCTCACACAACACTGAATGGCTGGCAGCTTGGTAGCTTTTCTTCTGAAGAGCTGCAGTTTCAAATGTATTTTATGAGACGAAGCTGCAAGACTGTCTAATGATAACATTTGGACTTTTCTCTAGTCCGGTTTGAGTTTTAGTGTAATCTGAGAACAACTGTAAAGTTTCTAAAACTGTCTATTAGTTTCAAAATAAATTTTAACAATAGATTAAATGTCAGTTTGTAGAAGAAGTGTTTTCAATTTAATTCTCTTGTTGCAAATTATTGTGAGGGTTAAGTCAATGATAAAATAGTGCTCTATTTCAAATGTTTTAACTAAATTTTGACAGAAGGGAAACAAAGTGCTTTTTGCTCTGAAGCTATATCACGTAATAGCACATTTGGTGTCTGCATTCCAGATTCCTAATTATAATTAATAGCTTCTTTAGACATATTTTAAGTACAGTACAGTCTTAGTTTATTTAGAATCACATTCTGTCATCTGATTAGTACCTTGTTCAGTGAATAAGTTATTAAAACCAACATAATTATTTTCTAATACATTTTTGTAATCATGGTGAGATCTATCCTTTAACAAGGAATTCATTCCAGAGGTTTTCCCTCAGGTACAACTTCCACTGATATGGTAATTTCATATGATTTGCAAAGTGCTGAGCACTCTAAAATCATGTTGAAGTCAGCGGTGTCAGTAGATGTTCAGAATCAGGTATTCATATCTTGAGAATCATAAATCTAGGAGAAAAATCCTGCCCTCATGTTACACTGTGTAAGTCTAGATCCATTAAGTCTAAATCCACTGAACTCAGTAGGTGAGATGCTGCTGCACAGTGGTTACTGAGCATTTATTTAGTACTTGTATAAGCAAGTACTAAATAAATGCACAGTAACCAGAGTTACTGTGCAGTAGCACCAGCAAATGTCTTTTAAGTAAGCAGCAACAGGGAGATGGGGACAGCGAAGAAGGAGAATCAAACAGGACAGTTTACCAGCAGTTTTCTAGTCAGTTCACCAACCAGTATGCTGCCCCCCTCTTTGAAGGGTAGCCTGAAACGTAAGATTATTTTTTTTAACATGTAATTAGGACTGACTAACTTCATATTTTAGCAGCTAAAACTCAGTAGCTAGACAAGGACCTAAGCCCCTGGTTTAACTAGAGTCCAGAGCTAGGGGGAGTTTGCTTGGAAACTCTCTCACACATTCCTTCACTGGAAGTTTGTTGAGAGGAAAAAGGTTGTTGGAAAAAGGGAACCCTTCCGGTCAAGGAATAGCAAACAGGCCAGCTCCAGAGGATTTTGCTAAGGAAGTTCTGCTTGGAAAGAGAGGCATGAAGTGAGAGGCAGCAGATTAGAAGACCTAGAGGACATTGCAATATCAGAGCCACTGACACTTCCAGCTCTTCATCTGCTTCCACCTGTGAGGTGGTTGTCCAGGCAGGACCACACACTGTTGAAGCTTCCACCCAGGTCCCGGTTTGGTGCTGTACAGACTGCGGCTTGCAGATTCCTTCCAGTGTCAGCCAGGTGAGGGAGTACCTGTAATGTTAAAGGTGCCTTCTGGTAGTGTCCCTTGGAGAGAAGGCGAGAGAGCTACAAGAAGTACCTCTAAAGGCATTGAGGCATCCTCTGCCATGAGGACTTCATCTGGAGGAAACCTCTAGGACTGTGGCAGAAGGACTGCAAGAGGTGGTGCTACAAAAGGAAGAGGGCATGGGCTCCTAGGAAGGTGGAGGCTGGAGTCTTGTATCTTCTGGCAGCAAGAAGTCATCATCCCCAAGGGTTTGTCTGGAGGACAGATATGGAGAGCTAGCAACAGAGGAGGAGGAGACCATTCCATTGGTGGAAGAGGCCAGGCTGGGAATCCCTAAGGTGGGAAGGATGGAGACCACTGCCAAGAAGAGGAAGTGGTGGGTGGTTGTCATTGGAGACTCCATTCTTCATGAGACAGAAGGATCCATCTGCTGGCCTGACCTGTTGTCTCAGGAGGTCAGATCTGAGATGTCACAGAAGGATTACTGAGACTCATCTGACCCTCTATCTACAACCTCATGGTGTTCATTCATGTGGGCAATAATAATGCCAGTGGTGACCCTGAGCAGATCAAGAGTAACTACAGGGATCTGGATGCAAGGTTAAAGGGGATGGGGGCACAGGTCATGTTCTCCTCAATTCTGCCAGACAAGGGGAAGGATTCTGGCATGGCTGTGCAGGTGGTACCACCAGCAGGGATTCGGCTTCTTCACCCATGGGATAGTGTTCCAAAAAGAAGGATTTCTAGGAAGAGATGGGATCCATCTGACAAAGAAAGAGACAAGCATCTTCACAGATAGCTTTGTGAACCTAGCAAGGAAAGCTTTAAACTCGGTTTGCCAGGGGATAGAGAACAAAGCCCTCAGGTAAATGCAGAAGTGAGGGAGCTGGAGGAAGCAGAAGCAGGAGGGGACAACAGGGAAGGCCTCATTCTTCCTGAGAAAGTAGGGCAATTGGTTAGTCATCTCAGCTGTCTGTACACGAATGCATGGAGCCTAGGAAACAAGCAGGAAGAATTGGAAGTCAAGGAACTATGATGTGATTGGAATAACAGAGCAGGCGGGATACCTTGCATAACTGGAGCACTGTCATGGATGGGTACAAACTTTTCAGGAAGAACAGGCAGGGGAGAAGGAGGAGGAGTTGTGCTATATGTAAAAGAGCCCTATGATTGCTCAGAGATTTAGTATAAAACTGGAGATAGATCTGTTGAAATTCTGTGGGTTAAGGTTAGAGGGGAAAGCAACAAGGGTGATGTTGTGGTGGGTATGTGCTATAAGCCACCTGACCAGGAGGAAGAGATAGATGAGGCTTTCTTCAGACAACTAGCAGAAGTTTCCAGATTATGGGCCCTGGTTGTCATGGGGAACATCAATCACCCTGACATCTGCTGGGAGGGCAACACAGCAGTGCATAGGCAATTCAGGAAGTTTTTGGAGAGGGTTGGGGACAACTTCCAGGTGCAAGTGTTGGAGAGACCAACTAGGGACCATGCTCTTCTTGAGCTACTGCTCACAAACAGGGAAAAATTGGTGGGGGATGTCGAAGTAGATGGCACCTTGGCAGCAGTGACCACCAGATGATTGAGTTCAGGATCCTGACAAAAGAAAGGAAGGATAGCAGCAGAGTAAGGACCATGGACTTCAAAAAAAGCAGACTTGGACACCCTCAGGGAACTGATGGGCAGGATCCCCTAGGAGGCCAGTCTGAGGGAGAAAGGAGTCCAGGAGAGCTGGTTATATTTTAAAGAAACCTTACTGAGGGCACAGATACAAACCTGCCTGATGTGCAGGAAGAATAGCAAATGTGGCAAGTGACCAGCTTGGCTTAGCAGAGAACTCTTCAGTGAGCTTAAACATAAAAAAGGAAGCTTACGGGAAGTAGAAGTGTGGACAAGCAACTTGGGAAGAGTATTTCCTCAGGCATGCAGGGATAAAGTCAGGAAGGCCAAAGCACAACTGGAGTTGCAGCTAGCAAGGATCATGAAGGATAACAAGAAGAGTTTCTACAAGTATGATAGCAACAAGAGGAAGGTCAGGGAAAATGTGGGTCTCTTCCTGAATGGGGGAAGCAACATAGTGACAGATGATGAGGAAGAGCCTAAAGTATGCAATGCCTTTTTTACTTCAGTCTACACAGGCAAGGTCAGCTCCCAGACTACTGCACCAGTCGGCACAGTTTGGGGAGAAGGTGAGCAGCCCTCAGTGGTGAAAGAACAGGTTAGGGACTATTTAGAAAAGCTGGATGTGTAGCAGTTGATGGGGCCAGAAGCAATGTATCCAGGGTGCTGAGGGAGTTGACTGATGTGATTGTAAAGTTGTTGGTCAGTATCTTTGAAAACTCCTGGTGATTGGCGGAATAATAATCAATGGCTCAATGTGGAGCTGGCAGCAGATTTCAAGTGCAGTGCCCCAGGGGTTGGTCCTGGGGCTGGTTTTGTTCAATATCTTCATTAACAATCTGGAAGATGTTATGGATTGCATCTTCAACAAGTTCATGGATGACACCAAGCTGTGGGGTATAGCAGGTACACTGGAGGGTAGGGCTAGTACTCAGAGTGACCTAGACAAATTGGAGGGTTGGGACCAAAAAATGGGGTGCAACCAGGACAAGTGCAAAGTCCTGGATTTAGGATGGCAGAATCCCATACACCACTACATCCCTGGGGACTGACTGGCTAAGCAGCAGTTCTGCAGAAAAGGACCTGGGGGTTATAGTGGACAACAAGTTAGGTATGAGTCAGTAGTGTACCCTTATTGCCAAAAGGCTAATGGCATCCTGGGCTGCATTAGTAGGAGCATTGCCAGCAGATCAAGGGAAGTAATTATTCTACTGTATTCTGAACTGATGAGGCCACATCTCAAGTACTGTGGCCACTTTTGGGCACCCACTGTAGAAAAGATGTGGACAGAGTACAGGAGAGAGTAACAAAATGGTTCAGGAGCTGGGGCACATGATTTATGAGGAAAGGTTGAGGGAATTGGGTTTACTTAGTTTGCAGAAGAGAAGAGTGAGAGCGGATTTGATAGCAGTCTTTAACTAGCTGAAGTGTGGTTCCAAAGAGGATGGAGCTAGACTGTTTTCAGTGCTGGCAGATGACAGGACAAGGAGCAATGGTCTCAACTTGCAGCAAGGGAGGTTTAAGCTGGATATTAGGAAAAAACTTTCACATTAGGAAGGTGGTGAAGCACTGGAACAGGTTACCTAGAGAGGTGGTGGATTCTGCATCCTTGGAGACTTTTAAAGCCTGGCTTGAAAAAGCCCTGGCTAAAATGATCTAGTTGGAGATGACCCTGCTTTGAGCAGGAGGTTGGACTAGGTGACCTCCTGAGGTTCCTTCCAACTCTAATTTTCTATGATTCTATGACACTACTGCACAGCAACCTAATAATATTATGCAGTGGCGTATTAGTACAGTCCATGCTGTGACGCACTATTGCACAATATTGTTAAGCTACTGCACAGTCAGTGTCTTTTGTAGACATGCCCAGGGACTGCATAATGAATCAACTGAGGAAAATCCACCTAATGAGTGTATTAACTAGAAGCGAACTCAATAGAGGGAAAGTGAATCGCAATATATAATCATACCATAAATTAATATATTTGTAACTGTATAGATACTCACATTGTGATATTGCCATGTCTGGCTTCATGGTATAACAGCATACTGTGCATAGAATGATGAAAAATTCCTTTTCGTGAGAGAAGAAAAACAAAAGCTTTTAAAAAGTAAATTGTTTCTCTTTCTCTAAAAAGTATAGGTCGGTAGAAAACCAGATTGAGGTGAAATGGTACAGAAGAGGTGAGAAGAAAAGCAGAAATGATTAAGCCATGTATGCACCTCTGTGTTCTTGTTGTCTCTGAATCACTGCTAATCTGCTGCCTGCTTAGTGTTTGTCTGAGGAGACCTAGCAGTTCATGTAGTTCTGAACCTTCCTTCTTGCTTCCAGCTGACAAACTGCATTAAAGGACAACTACGAATTCACTATATATTTTCCTGATGTTATACTGTAGTTGCCACAGTGGGATTATATCATTGTAAATGCAAGGAGAAGTTAACTGTACTCTAAGAAAATTTGAAAATCCTTGTAATACCATGAGTAGCAAAGGCAAAATGTGTTTTAAAATGAATAGTTTAAAAAAATAAGTTTGCTTGATGGCTAGTATAATTTTTGTGAACTATTTAAAATGCTAACTAATGTCTGGATTATACTATTTAGACCCTGCTTCTCATTTCAGGTCATATTGCCCTAAAGGTGATGTGTGTCAGGGACCAGGACAAAGGTAGTCTTGCCTACTGTTTAGGCTCCCAAAGGAAAGCTGGGCCCAGGGCAGGATCAATCAAAGGGCAAGAGCTGTACACCAAAGCCAGAGAGAGATCCAAAAGCTGAGTCTGTGACGCAATCCAGAGCCAGGATCCAGGGGTCAGATGCTGAATACTAATCTAGGGGGCAGTTTACAGGGCAAAGTCCAAAAACAGAACCAAACCAGGGTCCGGAGCCAGGGAACAAAACCACAGGGAAATCCAAAGCCCATTCTGATTCAGAGTGTGGCCTGAAGTGTCCTACCCGAGGTCGTATGAGCCAGTGACACAAGGAAGGAACTGAAACCATAAACGAGTCAAAGCTTTATGCAGAAGCATTTATGCTAAGACATGAACCAATAAATTAAAAATATAAATTCAAATACATTCAAAGATAAGCCTCCTGCTTCATCGGGGTGGAAGCCAGGAGGGAGGCAGGGGAGGGAAGGAAGGGGATAGTGGGGCGGAGGCAGTAGTTTCTGGGGTACCCTTTACTTACAAAAAGTGATCTTCACCATAAAAAGGTGGGAGACCACTGACTTAAACAGTTAAAACCAAATATTACATTGTATATGGTAGTAGCAGCTGTTATCTGAAATATTATGAATAAATAAGCAGCACACATTTGGGAAAGACCAACAATTCTTCATTTAATGTTGTGGTATACAGATTCTGAATGTATGGGTCTTCAGGATCATTGGTGGTATCTAAAAATAAGGGTGACATCTTTAGGATTTTTTCCATTGACTTCAATGGACAAGGTTTTCAAATTAAAAGTGTGAGATTTACAAAGCAAACGTTTCTCATAACTGTGGCAGGGTGGCTCTCCAGGGGTGGCCATGAAGCCCCTGGAGTCCCTGCAGCCCTTACTTTGTGGGAAATCACCCCTTCAGTTTCCTGCTGTGCCTTGATGTCTGTACTTTTATGAGGAAGGCTCCCAGGGCTTTCCAAATTGTTCTCTCAAATGACCACCAGGTGCTCATGGTCACTGCCTTAGGGGCTAATTGCATGTCTGTTCCTTCCATACACCATGCCCCATGCCTTGCAGATGGCATCCTCATTGATGTTCTCTTTCGCTTAGCCCCGTCTCAATAGGCTCTTGGACCCTCATTGGTCCCACACTCCCAGCCCCTCAATCTGGACTCTGGACCCATCCCTGAGTCCCTAGGAACCTTCTTCTCCCCTTAGTTTCTCCCCAAACCTCCAGACTGTTTCTTGCTGTACTTTCCAAGCTGACCTTCTGGAACTGAAGCCATCCTGCTGAGGTGGTGTTCTCTCAGCAGGCTCTAAGATGCTAGTGCTAGCTGCATGCAGGTCTGGGCTTATATCTTACCTCAGCCTAGCCTTTCTTCAGGGTCAAATGACTCCATAATCAACCCTGGACATACTTGCAGGCTGCCCCCGCACTAGCCTGCCTGCTTCTTACAGTGGCAGGAACACCAAGTCTCCTGCCACGGTAACCTCAAGAGTCTGACTTAAAACATAAGAGAAAATGAAATATTTTAGTATCTACTGTATAAATCATATACCATACTGCAACTGTCTTCCATTGTTAGACACCACAAGGCAAGTAATGGAGCAAGGGAAAAAAGCATGGGATTGTAGAAAAAAATCAGATCATTAAACTCAACTCTAGCATTTTCTCTTTTGCTTTTGTCTTGCAGAGAGGACAAAATGTTGTTTTCATTGAACAAGAGAGGTGGAAGAATTAAGGTTTATTGTATAAAGTAAGTCAGGTTGTAGCAAACTGTAATTCCAAACTGCAGGTAAGTTTTTAGAATGGAAATGGTGTTATCTAAGAATAAATTGTACAATATCTTTGGTAGTTAGAGACAGGACTCGTTTTTAACTTTCACTGTTTGTTTTTCTTTCTGACTTTTTTCTTTTATATAATCAAATGTCATGCAGGATTAGCGATTTTAATTATTGTTTTACTGTGGACCATAACCTTTACATTGTATTGCACGTAACCCCATCAAAGTAGATATACTGCTTTGGAAGTGTGTCAAATCCATATATTTGCAGCCACTATTGAAGTCCTTTATTTATCAGCAGAAAGATTCTGCATGGACAGGAAAAATGCAGGCTTCTCAACATTTCCTTACTAATGTAAATCAGTCCTGACTGCAGTTGGTGAAGACTGACAAAGTTGTTCAGTCACCATGTGGCCTCTCCAGTGAGATTTCCAAAAAGGCTGTCACTTAATGAAAATTGTGGTCATGCTTATATGATACGAACATGTGTTTCGCTAAGATATTACTGAAGACAAAAATAAAGCTCGGCAAAAAAAATTAATTTTCCTTTCCTGAAAGTTGCAGCTGGAGGTCAATTGAAACTACTAGCAAATCCATGTTATTTTTTTTCAAATTCCTGTTACAGGGGGAAAAAAACCCACACAACCTCAGAAAGATAGCTAAAATAACAAGAAACATTTTCATTTCAACATTTGTGAAAAATAAACATTTGTTGCTTCATTTCAGAATGGCATTTCAGTTTGAAATATACCTTCATTTAATAATAAGCAGTTACAGAACACAAAATTAAATGAAACATTTTGGGTCAAATGGTGCATTTCATTTGACCCAGACTGAATTATTTTATTTGACTAGGCTCAATTATTTATGCAGCTCTATTCACCAAAGCACTGAAGAGCCACCAGAGCTGGTGGCAATTTTTGACTTTTGACTACAATTATATGTACTGTAAGTAAAGCACCTTTGGGATATCTGCTACTTACATGGATTGTATATAAATCTTCAGTATAGGGTGAAAGACTATCTTGTTACTAATCCCTTGAGCCAGCGGTTGTCAACTGGGGGTATGTGTACCCCCAGGGGTACTTAGAAAAGCTGTAGGGAGTACGCAGGGGCAGGCAGGCAAATGGAGACGAAGCATGCCCCAGGGTGTGGCAGCTGTATCTCCCCATGTGCCTTCCCATACTTTGCTTCTTACCTCGGAGAGGGGGAGGAGGAGAGGCATGCCTGGTGCCACCAGCCCCACACAGTACACTGTAGTGCCTCCCTGCCCCCCACCTCAGCTCGCCTTCTGTGCCTACTCCCAGGAACAGGGCCGGGGAGGCAAGAGCAGCGGTGCCTCTCTGCAGGCTGCACACACGCTGCCTGGATGGCCAGAAGGGGGGCTGTGGGGGGTGCTCGCATGCAGCCACCACCATCACCACCACCACCCTCCACCACCACCGCTGCCGCACCCCATACCACTTTCTCATATCTGGTTGCATATGCAGCTCCACAGGCTGGTGATGGGTGACATGCAGTTAGCCAGGCACAAGGCCCATCAGGAGCCTGCAGAGCTGCACGTGTGACCAGCCAAGAGAAAGTGGCGCGGGGTGGTGGTGGTGGCCACTGCCGCATGCAAGCCCTCCCTGTCTGGCCATCTGGGTGGCATGTGTGTGGCCCGCAGAGGGGCACCGCTGCCCTTGCCCCCCACCCAGTCCTGCTGCTAGAAGCGGGCACAGACACACTCCCCCCCACCCCACCATTCTCGATCTGGCCCCATCCCACCCCTTCCCTCCCCCCACACTTACCTGATGGGGGTGGGGTATGTGTGTCTGTGTTTCTGCATCTGCATGTGTCTGTCTGCATCTGTGTGTGTACATGTGTACGTCTGTGTTTGCATCTGTGTGTGTGTTTCTGCATGTGTGTCTTTGTGCCTGTGTCTGAGTCTTTGTGTGTGTGTGTGTGTGTGTGTGTGTGTGTGTCTGCATCTGTGTGTGTCTGCATGTGTGGCTGTGTCTGCACCTGTGTCTGCATCTTTGTGTGTGTCTGTGTCTGTCCCCTGCTGTCCCTGTCCCCTGCTCACCTGGCAGCAGCAGGCACATGGCATCATGCAGCTCTTGGAGCAGCAGCAGTGGGGTGCTGAGTCCAGTCTGCAGCAGCAGCTGCCTCTGCCTCATGCACAGATCTGGGGGACACATACCTCCTGGGCCTTTGTCAGGGTGCACGTGGCAGCTGCCCCTTCCCAACATGCCCCTCGGACAAACCGCTCTTGTGGCTCCATCTCGCACTCCAGCCCAGCTGTGCAGCGCCTACCCCTGCCCCAGCCCCACTCCCTCCCTCCCTCACCGTGGGGACCTCGATCTGCCCTCCCCCTCCCCACCACTCCTTAAAAACGAGAAAAAAATAAAGGGATACATGAGGTGAAACTTTGAGGCAGAAGGGGTACATTTGTTAAAAAAGATTGAAAACCCCTGCCTTGAGCCATCTGGTCCTTTACTCCATGTATTGGATCATGTGTATATGGAAAATTGATTCCCTTTTATTCAGTTCCCTTCCATGCATCAATTTGTCATTGAATCTTTCATTGTAGTAGGAGTTCATGCAGTTGATTATGGTAAGAACTGATCACCCTTTGATTCCAAAGTAAATGTGTACCATGGGAGGTGATTTCATTTAATAAATTTGTTAATAATTTTTCTCCAATGATTTTGAAAGTGCTAATAAATTTTCACAAGACTGAGCTGAAAGACTGACAGAGCAGTCCGTAGATAACTGTTTGTCTTCAGCAAAAAAGAAAAAAAAACCAAATAATTGCAATATCCTTGGTATGCAAACTGTGTAAGTTTTAGAATTTGGCAGAGGTATTGAAGTATACAGATTGTTTGGAAAGAACTGTTTCTAGATATTATATTACTTACCTCATAGTGCAAAAGGTGAATGTTGGTGTTCAATAATAAAAGCGGGAAAAGATGCATTGAATTTTATCCCATAAAAAAGTTAGGAACGATTGTACCAGAAATAGAAAGAAAAAGAGGGTGGATTGATGCTTTAAACTCTGCCTGTACCTGTGTCTGTGGTCATGTCTGTGTTGGTCTCCTTTTTTTTTTCTTTTTTTTTTGTCTTGCATTCTACCAATCTATTTTCAGTCATGTAAATGGCATATAGATAAATGCTTTAGATAAGGCAAAGCAATAACAGAAATAGCATTGTTTAACATCTTATTGGAAAGTGGTGCTGGCTGGCCTAAAACATATTAAGCTTATGCATGTTGCAACATTTTCCTGCAGGATTTGCAAAACAAACATTATTTTTTTCAACATTTATACTGCAGTAGCTCTGAAGGGTCACTGTTAAGGCTCTATTGTTCTGTTCATTGAAAGAAAACTCCACAGGGTAATACAGAGGACTAGATCCAAATAGGGGACTTAGCTTTCACAGTCCTGGGCACCATGTGGCATCCACATTGCAGAAATGGCTACTTAGGCTCCCTATAAATTTTAGGGGAAAAGTCTTCTGAGAATGGGATTGATAAAGCAGGGACCTACCTGCAGCCAGTAAGAAATGCTGAGGAGAGGGGAGCTGTGGTTTAAGCCTTGCTTATAAGGGCATCACTGTGGACTATTGTTGAGGCATATATGACCCACTGGGATTCAGAACCTTGATCCCTTTCCTGGAACTGATCACTCAAGCTAGCTTTTTCACGCCATACAGCCAAAGGAGAAGGTAGTGTTGTCACTTGAGTCTCTGAAAAAAGAGCTCAGTGGTTGCAGCACTTGCCTAAAGCTCTACTTTATGGAATATCTAGGTGTGGTTCCCTATGTGTCGCAAGTTTTTAAGCCACATCTCCCACATAACTACCAGGCTATATGATATTCTGATATGTACTTCTTTCTCCTTCTGAGGCTGTTCTACTTTGTGTGAACGAGAAAAAAAGAGCAAGACTGATGCTTGGCAGGAGACAGAAGAGGAGATCTGAATTCTAGTCACTACTCTAATGACCATTTTTAATATTTTATAGTAAGTATCCAGTGAAGAAGAGTTTAGAACAAACCTCCCCTCTGCTGGATGAATATTCTAACAAGTTCAGTTATTAAATGGTGTGATAAAACAAGCAGTAAGACACACAGTTATTCCACATAAAATATATAATAACTTTGTGGCCTGTTCTTATCACACCATTAACTGCACGTGTGGCCATGTTCTCCTCTGTGACTCAGAGCCTGATCAACTGAGAGGCTCTCAGCCACAGGAGTGCACCACCTGCTGCCATCCCCACAGCAGACACACTCGCAGTGGCGGCAGTGTTCCCCACACTGCCCACCCCCCCACAAGGAGCCCCACGCCAATCCAGGGCTCCCCCTGGCACGAGCAATAAAGTATAGAAGGATCTGATGCACAACCCCACAGTCATGCCTTTTGCCATGCACATAGCATAGCAGGAGGCACAATAATGTGAATCATGCATTAGATCCTATCATGCCTTAAACTGAATGTCTAGAGGGGCCCTTACACTCGCACTCACTCTCTGACCCAATAACTGTTAATTATGACTGTTAATCTTTCCATGCAAAGTAGAACAGATGCAACAGAAAGGATGGAGAACAACCCACCTCAGAGTACCCTACAACCAGGTGATAATAGACCTGATTCAAAGGAGGAATGCCTAATTGTGAATCTCAACTCAAACTTTATTATAAGCTATACATCTACCCTTTTAACACTCAAGCCCAGGGGTGCACCTTTGGGCACTTAGGAACTTTCATGCCAAAAACCTGTGTGCCTAACTGATCAGTAAGTAGGTGTTACAGATCTGAATTTTGAATGTAGGTGCCTCCCAAGCTTGCAAAACAGGTATCTCACCCTGTAGTACATTTTCCACCAGGGGACTAAATGCTACAAGCTGCTGTCAAATAGGTCTTTACCATTTTTAACACAAATACTAGGATTAGTCCTGCTACGACTGTATAAATCGCATCAACAATTTGTAACTTTGGGCATGCCTGCATCACTGGTCTGGTGGGTAAGGCAGCAACAGCTTCAAACATGCCATGGTCCTTTCTGCATGGATTGCCTCAAGAGACAGAAGCAGACTAGCCATGTTTGTGCAGTGCTGAAGTTGAACTAATTAGTACATAGCAACATTCAGGTACATTATGAATACAGTCATTCGCAGCACACGCTCCACATTGGCTTACTTTAAGTTGCTTAAATGTAGATTGGGAGTGCCGCAAGTAGCCATTTGCCACTCCTGGGAGCTGTGCAAGTAACTCAGGGTTGGGGCAGGGTCAAGTGGAATCAGGAGAGGCTACTGGTTCCATGGTGGGGGGTGGGAGGGGGTCTGGAGGAAGAAGGTTGGTGAGATTGGGGGCCATTGGCACGTCCACAGGTAGGAGGGAGGGTTAGGGGACTAAAATAGCCATATCAGGGTCAGGAGGTGGGAATAACACAACCCTGGGACTCGGTTGAGTGGCTGGGCTTTTCCAGACCTGGTGCTGTGCTGCAAATATGTGCAAATGGTTAGCTTTTTCTTAGATCAGATTAACCTAATTTTGATCTAACTTAGTTCACCTCCTCAGGTGAACTAACTTAAATCAGGTGTGCCATTTGTTGGGCAGTTTAAGGCCTTCAAACACCTGCAAAACTAGGCATTTAGGTCAAACCTAACCCTGGTTTGGTCAATTAAATATAATGCCTGGACGTACCCTTAGCTACCTGTTTCTGGTTCAGCAGGCAGCATGACACAAGTATCATTGTCAGGAACTGTAAGTTTGTTGTATAAATATGACTTTAGGTTGCAAATTCTGGGGAGCAGGAGCTATCTTTCTTAAGTATTTGGAAGGTGCCTAAGTGCAGAGCATATGTACATGAGGAATAGAAACAAAAGAAAAATTAAATAAAACTTTGCTGCCCTGTCCACAAATAGAAATAATAAAGAGTCATACAACTACTATAGTGATCTTACATTCAACAATAGTAGCCCTGAGACTCTTAGGTTTAAAAACAAACAGCAGGAAACAAACATATAACCCAAAGAGTTCAGAATTCTCTGGGTTTTGCTTTTCTTTAAAAAAAAATCCATATGCAAGAGAAGCTATTCTTGCCATAATTTTGAAAGGGGGCAATGTGTGTCAAATGATTATGCTTGCCAGCACTCTTGGGCCATTATAGAGAGGTCACATGATGGGGCTGGGGATGAAGCCAATAGTACCACTATTCATTCAGTTTTAGTTCAGGCCACAGGGGGTAAATTTTCTTAACAGAGCACTGGAGATATGCATACAAATCCCATTACTCGATAATGAGATTTGTGTGCATAAAGTTTCATGCACTGAACATTTAAATTTAGGTGCCTAGTTTTCCATGTGACCCAACAAATTACTTGATAGAAAACCCAGCAAAGTGAAAAAGTTGTTCTAGGAACTTTCATGTGGCTTTCCCTTCCCTCATTTGTTCATTCACCAGATGGAACAATGTGATTTTTTATTTTTCCAAGCATAATCAGGACAATTTGAGAAGGTCAAGGCAGAAGTGAATGAAATGTTAAATAATACATAATAAAAGTAGCTGTGATGCTGCGTGCTAGTATTTTCAAATTACTTCATGTAAATGTTTTTTTATCTCTGAACCATGTGTCACTTTCTGAAGGAGCAAGAGTCTGATCTTAAGAAAAAGTCACGCAAGAAGAAGAACTCTTAAAAAAAAACTGCTACAGATTTGTTCAGCTCTTTCTTTGTTATATAACTCATACAATTAACTGGTGGTAGATGGCAGAGGAAAGTGGTTCTGTTGGTACCATGCCAAGGAATCAGAAAACTATGAACAGATATCTGATTTTTGAAGAGTTTGGAACACATTCCCTGAAATAGGCCATTATAGATGAGAAAAAGGAAGTGGTAAATATGACTACTTGTTATGGGAAAGACCATACAGGACTTAATGTGCAACTGCCAACTCTCGTCAGGAGGCATTGCCCTCCTATGTGGGTCTGAGAGCCATTGTACCAGAACAGCTCCATATATAACCATACAGCCCAAATATACCCACTTTTGATAGGGATTCATATAAAAGGCAGTAGTAGTACTCTAACTTGTATTTCTGCATTCTGTCTTTAGAGGCAGGGTGTCTAATCCTCAGTAGGTGTCTAACCCTCTCAAATTCTGGAAGATCGAAGTTAATGTGTATCAAGTACCTTGCTATTTTGAGATGAGGTATGTGGGGGGGTGGGGGGGAAGCATGCAGTATACATGATTCTCTACTCTCCTCAGGCTTAAGGAAGGCATCTATCTCATTTTGCTTCTGTCCACACCTAATACCAAAGAGGAACATGTACCCAAAGTTACTTTTCTTTACCTATTGCACAGCAGCTTGTTTAGAAATGTAGTGTTTGCTTTTAAATTCTTGTCACAATGCCTGAAGACTTAAAGGCACAGTTTAACATAACACATTTTATTTCTGTTATTGGGAACTGCAATCCATTAAAATGTTACGTATCGTTTGCAACATTTTATGACCATATTTGTCTTGAGTGGCTATAAACTAGAACTAGTTTCAGTTTGGTATATCAGAAAAGGCACTGGTTGGTTATCAGTTTATATTATGTGTTCCTATCTATTTTGGTCCATGAAACGTTAAAGGCATGCAGCGCTCTATTTTAAATTGTTAAGGGGAAAGACAAATACTGTATTTACTAGAATACAAGATGACGTCTTTGCCCCCAGCTAACACGGGGAAAAACATCTCTCCTCTTTTAATCACATAAAAGGAAATCTCACTAAATACATTGTCTATCATTAAGCTGTTTTCAAAAGCAGCATGTGCTCATCAATGGAAGCCAACTAAAAAGGTGATTAAATACAGCCAACACTGAGCATGACTATAAAGCACATGGCCCACATTGAGCAAACATGCTGATGGGAACCTTTTCTTATTACTGTACTATTACAAAACAACTCAAAGAAATTGCACTAACATAAAACTTGACAACCTCCTCTACAACAATACCTTGTTCTTATTACACCTCTTTCTGCCATTAACACATTACCCTCTCATACACCATCCCCAACCCAGGAGGAAGCAAGAACTTTCATTCTGTCCTTTTGGATGAAATACCACCATTCTCCAATCACTTCATTCTTCACCACACTTCATCACTTCTCTGCCTTCTCCTTTCCCATCTCATCCACACCTTGATCCACATAGTATTTCAGATCATATATTGCCACCTCCAAAAAACATTTTCTTCTGTTAAAAGCCAGTCCCATGACCAAAAGTAGGTTTCTCCCCTTCCATCGCTACTGTTGCACAAGTAGTATGATTCTCAGTCTCTGTGTCTCCAGGACTTTGGACATTAACCCATATAATACCATTTCATATGTTAAGTCACAGTTCAAATTAAGCACCCTTCAAAAAATGATGCACCCCCCTCCCGTACCCCTTGCACAAAAAGGCAGTCCCAAAATACATGTGATACAGATTCTTCATCCCCACATGTCTCTGTTGGGCATGCTGCCAATCTTATCAAACTGCATTTATGCTGAATGCCCCTCACACAAAGAATATCCCGTATCATCACCCATATGATAACCATATGTTCCCCTTTCAATCTATTATCTGTCATTTCTTTCCACACTTTTGCCATCTGTCCTCCCGTCAAATCCCCAATTATTTTTATCATGTCTTTCTTTTTTATCATATTAATTACCTTCTTACAGTCTTTTGAACACTCTAATCCCACTCCCTCCGGTTTATTTACCCTTAAGAAACTCTCCATCCTCACATAGTGGGCTGCCATGCTCACAGGTTTTTTTTTCCAATTCCCCCCTATGTGCCCCAATTTCTTAATGTTCTTCCTGCCAGGTAACAGCAGAAACATGCAGTCTTCCCCATCCCCTCCATTGCCTCCTTACAGAATATAATTATAAAGTAAGCATACGTAAAGCTTTCCAAATCCACCACTCCCCAACCAACCTCCTAATTTCCTGGCTTTCTATAGCTCCATTCTGTCTCCCTTTGTCTTTTAGTTCTCCCCACCAACCCCCCGTCCTCCATATATGCCTCTGTACCCTCTTTATCTGCTGTCATGACAGTGGATACACCATCCCCAGGTAAAGGATGACTGACACGAGTACCATTTTCACTGCAGCCACTTTACCCTTTAAAGATAAATTATGTTGCTCCACAAACCCAAGATCTGCCTCACTCTTACCTCTAACTTCTCTCACACTTTGTTCCATTCTCTTCAGCATCCATTAGGATTTCCAAGATCTTGATTACACCCTCTACCACCAGCAGCCTGAACTTCTGTAAATTCTCCCAATTCCCCTTTCCCATCAATGTAATTTTTATCTTATTTAATTTCATCCCTGACACTTCACCATAGTACTCAGTATGTTTCAATACCCTCTGGATTGATATGTTGTCCTATGTTCACCTCAAGCATATATAATGTACACTTAACTTCTCCTCCTGGTATCTTCACACTACTTATCAGCTTATCATGAATTCTCAGTGCCAATGACTGTATCATGCAAATAAAAAGATTGGGGGAAAGCAGACATCCGTGCCTTACCCTTGTTTGTATGGCATATGCTTTGCTTAAGTAGCCATTCATCAGTACTTAACTTCCTGCTTTACTGTATGACGCTTTAACCCATCTAATTGTCTTCACAGGAAACCTCACCCTCCACAATACTTCAGACAACAAATCTTGTTCCACCCTATCATAAACTTTTTCCAGGTCTAAATTTATTATTACCACATTTCTTTTCCTCTCTTGCACAACCAGTTCATCTTTCATCTTTCATTAATCATAGGGTCTAGGCATCCTCCTATCAGGAACACCACACATTTGTTCTACACATCTGCTACATAGTCATGCGTTCTTTTGGCCAATACTTTTGCCATCAATTTGTAGTCTATGTTTAAAGGGCTGTTGGTTTCCAGTTGCCTAAAGCATCTTCCTTTCTTTGCTTGAATGTCAAAATTAGCACACCTTCTGCAAATCCTCCCCTAGCTCCTCAACCTCCATTATTTCTCTGTATGCCTCTATTATATCTGTCCCCAGCCATTGCCAATTTTTTTCATAGAGTTCCACCAGAAGTCCATCTCTTCTTGGTGCCTTCCTTCTCTTGCAAGCTTTTAAGCAGTCCTCCACCTCTCTCATATTTAACTTCTCCTCAAATTTTTGTTTCTTTCCATCCTCTATTATTTCCTTTATCCCTTCAAGGAACACCTTAATTTTCTTCCATCCACTCATCTTCTTTTGTGCAGCTCTTTACAAAACTCTGCCACCATGTCCAAAACTTTCCCCCTCAGTTTTAACTGCTTTCAGTTCCTTCCTTCTTTTCCTCAACCTTGCCAAAAAAAAGTACTTACATCATCCTTTCCCCTTCTCCACCCAAGGTGCTCTAGTCAGAAAGATTTTCTCATCTGTTTTCCTGTTGAACCACTCTTCAGTCTACTGCTTTATGTCTTCCAATTCTTCTTTCACTTGTACTCTTGTTACTACCAACGTTAATAATTCCTCTTTCCTTGCCTGTAATTCTAGCTCTTCCACCCTTTTCTTCACTTCTCTTTGACCAATATTTCTAAAAAAATATTTTTCTTCTCGTGATCATTGTCCACCACTCCAGACTCTTGTAGTATGTCTTCAGTGCCCTCCTTCCTCCTCCTTCCAGTTTCACATATTCCTGATAGGTCTACTCATTTTGTAATAATTGAACATTTAACTTCCACATCCCTTTGCCCCTACCTTCATTTTTATCTAAACTCACTTCCATTCTCAACATCTGATGATTGCTGAAGGTCACGTCTATGATCTCCTTCTTTTCAATCCCTAGCCCATTTGCCATTAATACAAAATCAGTCCTCAACACCCGTCTCCTGCTTGGTTGCATCCACATAATCACTTTCTCACCAACCCATATATATTTTAAGCCTCCTTCTCTTACTATATTAATTATTACTTTTGACAGGCTCTCTCTCTCTCCCTCCCCTAGGTCCCCTCTCCTGTCCGTCTTCACAATAATACAATTGTAATCCCCCACCAAAATTTGCTGCCTACCTCTGCCTACATAGACTTCTAATTTCTTAAAGTGGTCTATCCTTCCTTCTCTTTCTACTGGTGTGTATACATTAAAAATCTCTAACACTTTCTTTTCAAACTCCACCACCATCCATTGCAATCTCTCTCTCACAATAACTTGCTCTTACCACACTTCCACTTCCTTATTCTTGAGCCAAGTCTTGACTTCAGCCACTTTGTTTACATCTGACCCTACCCACCGTGATGGTCCCCATTCCCACCTATTTCCAAAACACTTGTAAATCCCTTTCCCATGAGATTCCACATTCCTGTAAACATATTTTGTCCACTTTAACCCTGCTCAATCTTGGCATAATCTTAGCCCACCTCTTCAACATTAACATACTTCTGACATTTATAGATGCAATACACAAAGTCAACCTTGTGCATTTAAATTTTACATCTTTACCACTTTCTAAGTCTTCTATGCTGCTACTTGACACAGTCAACTCCAATTCTCTCCTTTTTTGTATCCACATAGTGTTTTATGTGTTTTTGTTGCTTTCATGTTCAATAAAGGTTCCCCTTTCCCCTTTCTCTCATGTTTCTGCTTTCCCCCTTCTCCTTTCCCCTCTTCATTAGTCCCAGACCACATTAGCTCCAAGGAGTTTTTGGTCAACCTGTCTCCCTCTCCTTCTCTCTCTATGTCCTCCTCCTTCCTTCTACACTTCATAGGGTGTGATTTTTATTTATTTTCCCAATTTGGCTCTCTTCTTCTTTCTACTGCTCTGTCCTTATTCCTCCTTCCTAGTCCTATAGCATTCTCTCCTCTTTCCCTTTTCTTTCCTCTGTCTCAAAATCACTTGTTCTACTTATATTTTCTTCTTTTCCCTCCTCTGTTGCCAGCTATGCCATTTTGACTACTGAAATTTCATTCTCTTCCTCCCCAACTCTTGTCTCTTGTGGCATCTTTGCCACTGCCCTGCATTCTGAATCAACATCTTCTTCCCCACTTTCCCTTTCCTGTCTCTGCTGCTCCTTTGTAGCTCTAGCTTTGAGAAGCACCACAAAAATAATACACCTCGGTGCTTCTTGGTACTCTGCTGCCCTGTGCTTTTTCCCTTCACATCTGTAGCATAATGTGTACTGACAGTATGCAGCCAGATGTCTTTCTTGCCCACACTTGCTACAGAGCTTAGACTGTCCAAAATAAATTGTAAACTCTCAGTGCGGCCCTACTTGGATAGCTGACAATAAGTGCACAATCCCTTGAGGACTCCTTTAATCCATCCTCATTACCACCTGAGCTCTCCATGATCCTGTCCATATACCATATTCATCATGTATCTTCTTAACATACATAGCTTTTTGTACATAATTCTCCAACCATTTCTCTATCTCCTCCATCTCAAGCATATCCATATACATTAACATGATTGTCCTTTTTCTTGTCTTTTCTCCTTCAGTAAATCTTACCGTCTTCAGTTCTTCTCTCTCCTACCACTGCATTGGTCTTCTAAAAATCCTCATAAACTTCTTGGCTACAATATGAAAATTCCCAAGACTTCTGGTTAGGAAAAGTGACCAGGCTATTCAAATGTTCCACTTAACATCCAAAACTTCAAAGAATATTTTCTCTATAAATTCATATCTATTCATCATATGAATTCTCTGTTCTCTTCCCCCTGTTAATACTGCTCTTATTCTTAGGCATAGATTACCTGCCACTCTCTCTCTTGCTTCCTCCCATGTTCTTTCTCTTTGCAGGTCTGGATTATTCCTCCTACTAGTCTTCCTCTTCCCTTCAATTACTGTTTCCTCCCTCATTTCTCTCTCTGGACCCCATCTCCTCCTCTTCTTCTGTTCTTCCTACCACCTGGATACTTACCTCATTGCTTCCCTCAGTAAAGCCTCTTCCAAAACTGCCACTCCCACAACACCTTTCTCTCCTAACTTCTTTCATCCCCTCTTCCCCACCTTCATCTACCCTCTATCCCCCTGGTGCTCCTGGCATCAATCAAGGCAGTAAAACCAGGCCTCTGCCTGGCTACAACACTTAATCTTCACCAAGGAGTGGCCAAGAATCTATGCCACTGATGGGAACCTACCACAAGGATAGGTTAGTACAGTCTATCTGAGTAAGACATATGGCAGTGCCCATTAAGCACAGTTCCCCTCACCACCAACTCATTTTCAAGTCCTGGTGAGCACAATACAGCATACCCAGAATTTATTTCTTGGCCTCTTTCTCAGTCTGGCACATGTGATTAGTGTGGCCATGTCCTCCATAATTTGAAGCCAGACCAGGTAGCCCTGTATATAAATTTTTGGAGCATCTTAAGATTTGGGATAAGAACACCTGGTTCCAGACATGAGTGGTGTCTAATCAGCACATGGATCCTTTGTCAGGGATATCTGGAGTACTGACACAGACTGTGCAGTATTGAGCTTTGGCATCACCATGGCTTGAAATACTGTTGACTGATGGGGCCCAGCCCAATAAACATTGTGGTAAATCATGTGCCTTTGGCTTTGAATTAATATCACTGCTTCTCAGCCTTTTAGCTAAGAGCAAGCAAGACTGAGGGCATCTGAACTTCAAGCTCTTGAGGCCCAGGCCTTGTACTTAGGATTCCTGCCTGGATTTGGGGAATATCCAAAACCACAGACCAATGGGTCTAGGAGGAAGGATATTTGTCTGGGGGTAGAGCTACATTGACTTGACAACTGAGCTCTGCTCAGTTGAATTTTGGAACTTGACTATTGGGTTTGCCCAACTGAATCTGGAGCTGATTTGGCCCGTGAAATAAAAGAGAGTTTGTTCTATATATATAAGTAGGTGCCAAAGTGCTGTTCAAAAGTGTGTTTATGAAGTGTGCTAAAACTTGCATCAGTTTCAAAAGAAGGTAACATGCATCAATCCTGGATAAACTAAATTCATGAGTACTATATGCAAATTGCTACAGCTATGTTTAATTTCAAGGTCATTGTGTTAAAATTTACTCCCCACTTCTATGTGCTCAGGGAGAGCAGGGTATGCCAGTAAGGAGAGGAGAAAGGGGCTGTCAGGGGGAAACACTGAGGGGAAGCAAAGACCAAAGGGCTATCTGACCCCGCCCAGATTTATTTTCCCTGCTGTAGCAATGGAAAAGGGGCAAATTCAAGGCAAGTCTCCAATAATTAGATTCTATACTTGGGAAATTATAATCAGGTCTATTTTTTCCATATATAGAATCTAATATATTAGGGGGTCATCTTCTATTTGAGTAAATATGGTAATCATTCAAAGGAGGATGGCTTACAAAATCAGCTCAAAGAACATATTCACTGTCATTGCAAACAGACATTGCATTTATCCCAAGATAAACTATTTTATCCCAGGACAAAGTACAATCATACAGATGCCTAAGTCCATTGTCCTGGGATAAATTCTAAAAAAGATTCCCAGATAAAAGGTAGTAACAGTTTATCCTGGATATTGCAAAGAATGATTTACAGTTACAGTGGGATATTTTTGTTCCAATACAAACACAGGATTTCTGATTTAACTGTGATTGCTCACTTACTTAAAAGCAAAAAGAGAAAACAAATACAGAAAAGAAACTTGCCAGCTTCTTGTGGGTTTTTTTCCGCTTACTTCCCCTCTTTAACATAGCTTTGATACCTTATGCTAATATTCTTCTCCCAGTGTGCCTTTCTGGATGCTAGCCCTTTAAATTTAGCAGAGACCTAACTCAAATTAAACATTTTGCAGCTGGCTGCATCTGCCTCTTTTCTTACTGATAAGTATTAGCTCGTGCTCTGATTCTCCAATCTTACTCCTGGCAAGATGCACAAGACAGTGAAGGGCTCAGAGTAGTTCCACTTGATAAAAGGGTTTGATTGGGAGTGATATGGTGGGTAATGTGTAGAGCACTGAAAACTTGTCAAAATTAGCCAAGAGAGGTCTATTTACCATTTTATGGAGCTACTGTCCACATAATGAGGACCCTGACAGCTGCAAAAGTAGTCCAGCAGATGCTTGATAATTTGAGGGAAGTATTCCAGCTCAACTGTGTGGGCTATGCACTGATTTTTTCAATCCTAGCTAAGAAAGCAGCTCAGGTGTAACTATTTACTTGAATCTAAGATGAGGTCCTCTCCCTCCCCCTCCCCCCTGACATCAGCATAGTGAAGGAACCCTTCATCTTAGATTTGCATACAAAGCAAGTGGCTGCTGTAGCTTTGACTCTGGCCATGATCCTGTACCCAAAACCAGACTCACAGCAACCTCCTGCCCCACCTCCACTTTCCTTTTGCAGCCTCTGCCCCTGCCCCCCTCTTACTGTCAGGCACAGCTTGACTTCAGCTTGGACTTGATTCCCCCCCTGGGCACAGAACACATGGAAACTCCATGCCCTGCCTTGCCAATCAGCAACACCACCACCACTGTACAGCCTGGCAAGGTCTAAGTTTCCACATGTTGTGCTCCAGGGAAGGAATCGAGTCCAAACAGCTTCTGACAGTAAGGGAGAGAGGGGAACAGAAACAGAGACTGTAATGAGTGGAGGTTATGGGGCAAGGCAGAGACTGGGAAGTTGTGGGGGAAAAGGCAGAAACCGAGGAGCTGGGGGAAGAGGGAGAGATTGAAGAGTGGTGGAGCAGAGGCAGAGACGGTAGGGAGCTGAGGATGTGTGGGTTGCAGGTGGCAGGGGGGCAGGAAAGCTGCAGAGGAAGGAAGCAGGAGGGGCAGAAGGGGCTGCCTGATTCTCCCAGCCACCTGACCTCCCACAGCCACTGTTTCCTGCTATAGCAGTTGTGGTAAACAAATTCAAGACAACCCTTTAGTTCAAGACAAATTCAAGAATCAAGATACTTAGATTCTATACCTGGAAAATTATAACAAATTTATAAATTTGCCATATATAGAATCTAATTATTGGGGCAGGGGGAGGGCGTTTCTCTTAGATTCAAGCAAATGCAGTAACTATTGATATTTGGTAATACATAAATACATTTTTATAACTGTTTTGACAAGGAATTGTTAAGTGATCTATAAGGTCCCAAACCAGTGTTTTCATTTGTAGAAATGTAATTAGTAATCCCATTCCTTTCATTTTAGCTCATGTAACAAAAGTCAAATTGGCTAGTAAGGGAAATACTTCATAAACGGGATGCTGGATCTATGAGATTTTTTTAGCATTAATACACAAAAAAATGGCCATTCAGGAGCCCAATTTTCCATGTGACCTGAAGGATCATTAAAAAGAAAATATAGGAAAATTGCGACGGTCTGGGTACTTTTGCTTGACTTCCCATTCCCTTGTCTGTGTATTTCCAAAAAAAACCTGTATTATTTGGAGTGTGACTTTTAAATACAATTAATCAGGTTATCTTGTGAAGTCCAGGGAAATAAGGGAAAAGAGGAAGGGACATGAGATAACACTAAAAAATATCCTATGTCATCAAACTGTTTATATGGAACTATCTCAGTCGGACGAATGCTTTATGAAAGGATGAAAGAGTTGCACATCAAGTTCCTTAAAAAAAAAAATCCTCTGTTTTAATTATTCAGGCAAAGCTATCATACAGAGCGTCTATAGGGGATAGTTTAATTTTTTGCTTTTCTTTAGTGATGGTGGACTGTGTTATAAAATATAAATGTGTTATTTTCTTTCTTGAAAGTGTTTGTAGAAGGATCCTCACATCTCAAATTCTTTTCCCTCTGCCCTCTTTTCCCTGAATTTCTGTTTGTGGTGGCAAGAGAATAGGAGATTTTTTTTTTAACATAGACTTTTTTCTTTATATTAATTTCCACAGAAACTGTGCCAATCATGTTCTTAGAAGGCATCTTGTCTGTGTGGGTTCTCATAGAAAGATTCACATGTGAGAAGCTGAAACCCATACTAACTCTGTGGGGACAACTTTTAATACTGCCTGTCATTTCCTGAAATATGTCTTAGACTAATTTTACAACCAGTTTTTTTCAGGATAAGGTTCACAGGGAACTTCTCTCACTCCCTCGATCATTCTACAGTGTGTTTAATTTTTAGGGACCTCCAATAACCCAAATTGACTAACAAAGAATAGTATGAGCATGGCAAAGGGGCTTAAGGCATTGGAAAAAAAAACATGCCCAAATCTCAGCATGTTGCATTCTTCCATAAATAACTGTCTCTGTAATCAAATTCTTATAACGGCTTCAATATAAACTTTAACCTGTATTTCCTGTAGTGCGGCGGACTTCACAGATCACAGCTAAATATCTAGTGTTTTATTTTTTTAACAGTGTAAAGAAATGAGCAGTGTTAAATTTGTTCAGGCTTTAAGCAGCACATATGTCAAGTTTATAATCAAGTGAAGACTGTAGTGAACACATACCACATTGTCTTGTATACTGCATGCCCCCAGATAAGACACACCCCTTGTTTTGGGAAAACAATGAAAAGAAAAAAAATATTTTTTTCCACAGTTATGGCTAAATGCTGAACTTGGATGGGACAGTCTGCTCACCAGTGTCATTTGCCCTCCACTTGCTGCTCAGCCAAAAGCTATTAAAAATTTGGCAGCTGCCATATGAGAGAGAAATATCTGACTTCTGGCTGAGTGGCATAGGGAGGGCAAGTGGCGTTAGAGAATGGACAGTTGGAAAGGGTGTAGAGCCCTTTGTAACCATTCCAGCATTCCCCTGCCTCCATTCCAGCACAGAAATCAACTTTCTTGTTAAAGACATACACCCAAATTATGGATGGCTTATTTGGGGTGGGGAGGTATATGTAGTATGCAAATAATTATGGTAATATGGGTTTATACTTAGATTTCTCAATTTGGACAAAAAAGCAAAAATTTAAGATTGTAAAAATGCCTTAAAAATTAGGGGGGGTGTGTGTGTGTGTGTGTGTGTGAGAGAGAGAGAGAGAGAGAGAGAGAGAAACATAATACTATGTATTCTTTTGCACCTTTCTGTTGTATATTCACATTTAAAGTTATTGAAATGTATAAAAATATTGTAGGAAGTTGTGGCACTCACGATCATTTAAAAAAGAGGTAATTTGGGGAAGAGTTTCAAAGAGACTTCAAAAACTATTGGTTTCCCTCCATATTCAAGAAATTTGTAAAGCATGCTTTTCTAAGAGGGGTAGTCTGGGGCCTTCTGCCTTTGTAGCTGACCTAAATTCTGAAATCACATCAATTAACCTGATGAAATAGTGCTAAAGTACAATGTTCTTGCTGCATTTTTCCTAAAAAAGAAAATAAAAGACATTTTGAATTTCATTCCTCCATGAAAGTTCTACTAGAAATGAGTTTGAGTTACTGTCTTAAGATGAGAAGTCATGGTTTTGACTGCTTCTATGTGACTGGAGTCAAAGTCCCATACTTAGTTTGTGTTTTTTCTGGAGAGTTAGCTTTGGTTATTCTGGGTATTTGGAATCTGATTATGGATGATAAATTAGTTGTGATGTAAGCATCCCACTAAAGAATCACTGTGTTCTTACCAGTGTTGTACTAGGGTTACCATATTTCCAGTTTAAAAAAGAGGACACTTGTCGGGGGGAGGGGTCATAGGCTTGTGGGGGGGGCAGTGATATGTCTGTGCCCTGCCCCTGCCCTTCACTCCCAAGCCACAGCCTCCACAGCCCTGCTGGTGCCCCTCATTCCCAATACACAGCTCCCTATCCCTCCCAGCATTGGTCCCCATGCAGCTCCCTGCTGCCCCCAAAGAAACCCCCACCCCACCTCCTTTTCCTACTGGAGGGGCAGGCACCTCCCCACCCTGCTACAGCCCCAGTGCTGGCAGGCACCCACCCCCAACACACCCATCCATTCGCACACCCCTCATGCACACGCATGCACACGCACAGTTCTGAAGCCCTGGCCATCCAATCCCTGCCTCCACAGACTTATCAGCCTGCTGCTTCCAGGGTGCACATGCAGATACATGTGATGCCCCCTGCTTCCAATTGCCCTCACCCACTCCCCCACACCAAGCAGCTACTTGCTGGGGCAAGCTGAGAAGTGCCAGGAAAAACTTTGATGCTGAGCAGAGTAGACTCCTGGACATTTGTGGATATTTTAAAAAACCGCTCAGATGCAGATCTAGGACCCAAAAAGAGGACACGTCTGGGAAACCCCAGATGTATGGTAACACTTACTCTACTTACTGGTATACCATACTAGAACTTCTGGGGGGAAATTCTGTGGTTATTTCTCAGTGGATTTTTGCAGAGTTTCTTTCTCCTTCTGGATATCCAGGGGGAATTTATAGTAAGAAACTAAAAACTATCAGCACTTAATTATTTTGCATTGATTCACAGTGCAGTGTGGGTAAATTACAAATGCTAGTGAAACCAGAGCCCAGACACTAATCTATATGAGTAGATAAGCTAGCTGCCATCATGGAACTTGGACGGGAGGGTTTTGTTTGTGAATTGAAGTGGAAGCTAAAGGTAAGTGTCGTGAATCTGTTTAAAACATAAGTCTCATTAAAAGGCAACAGGATTTAGGCTCCCACGCTATTTAAAACTTCTTGAAAATATTAACAGTAACTACATACATTTTTTTCATAGTGTAAGGTAATTCATAGTATCATTCATTCAGTTTCGGTTCATGTGAAAAAATTTGGATCAGCTGAATCACAGGTCAAATTCAGACCTCTTGGCTTGTTACTATACTCTGCTATTACTTTCTATAGAATACTTATGTTGTAACACACTGATAATAGCTAAATTCTGGAAAATCCCATAAATAAAGTAAGAATGAAGATCATGAGCTTCTGATCACTGCAGAGTTTTCAAATATTTTATAGTTTCATAGTTTCATAGTTGGTAGGGTCAGAAGGGACCTGAGCAGATCATCAAGTCCGACCCCCTGCCATGGCAGGAAAAAGTACTGGAGTCAAACAACCCCAGCGAGGTGTTCATCCAACCTCCTCTTAAAGACCCCCCAGGGTAGGAGCCAGCACCACTTCGCTTGGAAGTTGGTTCCAGATCCTAGCCGACCTGACTGTGAAGTAGTGCCTCCTGATGTCTAGTCTGAATCTACCCTCTGCCAGCTTGTGACTGTTATTTCTAGTCACTCCTGGTAGTGCTCAGGGGAACAGGGACTCCCCCAATACCTGCTGGTCCCCCCTGACTAGCTTGTAAATGGCCACTAGATCCCCCCTCAGCCTTCTCTTGTGGAGGCTGAACAGGTTCAGGTCCCTTAGCCTCTCCTCATAGGGCCTGCCCTGCTGCCCCCTGATCATGCGAGTGGCCCTCCTCTGGACCCTCTCCATGTTGTCCACATCTCTTCTGAAGTGCAGCACCCAGAACTGGACGCAGTACTCCAACTGTGGCCTGACCAGTGCCGCATAGAGGGGGAAGATCACCTCCTTGCACCTGCTTGAGATGCATCTGTGGATCCATGACAAGGTGTGGTTGGCCTTCCTGACTGTGTCCCCACACTGCCGGCCCATGTTCATTTTGGCATCAATAATGATTCCAAGATCCTTTTCTGCCTCTGCACTGACAAGAAGGGAGTTCCCCAGCCTGTAGGTATGCTGCTGGTTCTTCCCCCCCCAGGTGCAGTACCCGTACCCTGCACTTGTCAATGTGGAAACCCATCCTGTTCTCATCTGCCCACCCCTGTAACCTGTCTAGGTCCAATTGCACCCTATTCCTCCCTTCTAGCATGCCCACATCCCCCCACATCTTAGTGTCATCAGCAAATTTGAAAAGGGTGCTTTTTACCCCCTCGTCCAAGTCACTGATGAAGATGTTGAACAGTGCGGGCCTGAGGACCGAGCCCTGGGGGACCCCACTGCCCACATCCCTCCAGGTCAAAAATGACCCATCCACCACCACTCTCTGAGTGCAGCCCTCCAGCCAGTTACCGGCCCATTTGACCATGTAGGTGTTGACGCCACAGTCCCCTAATTTTTTAATGAGAATGAGGTGAGAGACAGTGTCAAGGCCTTCCTGAAGTCCAGAAAGACTACGTCTACTGCTACCGTTGCATCTAAGGATTTTGTGACCTGGTCATAGAAGGCCACCACGTTGGTCTGACAGGACCTGCCTCTAATGAACCCATGTTGGTTGCCCCTAAGCATACACTCCCCTGCTGGCGCTTTGTGGACATGTGCCAGGATAATTCTCTCAAAAAGCTTACCCAGGATCAAGGTAAGACTAATTGGCCTATAGTTCCCTGGGCCCTCCCTCCTCCCTTTTTTGAAAATGGGAACCACATTGGCCCATTTCTAGTCCTCAGGCACAACACCAGAGCACCACAAGTGCTCGTAAAGCCGTGCCAGGGGTCCCGCAATGACCGCAATGAAAAATAGTTTCCCAAATATTTTACACTTTGTTTCCTCTTCATTCTGCACTATCAGGGGAGTAATTAACAAGACAAAGAGACTCATGTGATGTATAAAGCAATATTTGTTTTGTGTCACTGCATCGCTTTCTCAAGGAACCATAATTATAACAGTAGAAATGAAAACTATGAAGGCAATTGAGAACAAGAAATGAAAACAAGAAGACATAGAGGTGTTGTATGCATCAACCTCTTTCTTGAAAGATTCCAGTCTTCAAGCATAGTTATACATGTATGTTGATATGTAAATGCTAAGTCACTACATAGGAGACTATCTAACCATGAATCTAACTGTATTTGAAGGTTGTGGAAAGTAATATTACTTCAGTACATATAATATATACCAAGCAAAACTCACCTGAAACTCAGGAAAAGATTGCATTTTTGGGGGGGGGGGGAGGGGGGGGACAGCATTTAGGACATAATTAATCTTTCTCTGAGGAATTTAACAATAAATACGATATACAAATCCTCCCTATGAAAAGACAGATATATTTTGACAGCACAATGTTCAGAGAGAAATAAAATATGCAGCCACGTATGATTTCCTTGACAGGATTTGGCTGACTGCACATTTCATCATGTACAGAAAGGACAAGGAGAAACCCCTTGGGTGACTGTATAATGTAACGTTGCAAGTCGATAGATAGATTCATTACTTTACACAATATTCAGCAAAAAATGAAATAGCCTTTGTCAGTGTTAAAGACAGGGTGGTTTTGTAACAGATTGGGTAGCTAACTACTTCAAGACAAAGCATTTATTGTGAGGCTCTTGAGCCTGCTAATTCTGTTGTCGTAAGAACTGCATCTTTGACATCCTCCTCTATGAATACTCTAATGCTCTCAGTCATGGCTATAGAAAAAGCAAGAATTAAATTCCAAAACCTGACCTATCCAAAGTTTTCAGGACGTTTGGATATGATTACTTGGGCAAATCTCTAATTATAATGGAAAACCACAAAACTCTTATGAAAAGCAGCTTCATTCCCCAAGAGATGATAATATAGTATGAAAAATCTCTAAAGCCTACCAGTTGCTCTGTGGACTTGAAACAGGGTTTTGTTTTATATGAGAATGTATTTCAGCACTTTTCCCGAAGATGAATGAATTGTTTGGGACTTAGGTCCAGTTGACAAATAAAATGTTAAATGAAAAAAGAAATAATATTGTCCGTGAGTGAATAATAGAGGGTCGTTTAACGGATCAGTTTTCAGTGAGAGCTAAAAAGGTCCATTAGAACCATAAGTTCACGTCATTATAAGGTTACTTCTTCATTTAGAAGATAAAGTCACATGTTGCTTAATGTGAGGGTGTCTAGGGAACGAGTCCTCACAGTCTAAGTTCTACTCTGCTCTTCAAGGGTATTAAAATCACTATAGCAGATTTTGTACTAGATTGCCCTACTTCTAGGCCAGCTCCTACTATCTCTGAATTTGAATGTTACTATCCAACATTATACATTACACTTGTACCATGCTTTCAGATCTTATAGTATGAAAAGTGCTGCATAAAAAAATACTAGTATTTTTAAAATAGACTTGATAAGAAGGAAAAATGTGGATTCCTTTATTCATCATACTGTATTCCGAAAGCTGTGTAGGAAGTATTAGCCGTTTAAGATTTTTCAATATTACTATGGCAACCAAATTCTCCAGCAACCTCTTAGAACAGTACACAGAAATGCATTCACTAGCAGGCAGGCTGCATACCACACTTGAGAATTAGGACTCTGACCTCCTATTGAAATGCACACATAAGTCCCATTAATGTTAATTTGACTCATGAGCACATACCAAGTTATTCTATAATATTGTTCTTGTAGTTCAATATGGGCACCTATACACATAAACTGAGGCTGCTCTGACGCACTGTAATTACAACACATTCCCCACACCCCCTCCGCCTCCCAGAGCATGTCTATAAATGCCCTGTGTAAGCTTCAGTGCAATCCCAGAATGCCCATGTGCATACTCACGTCACTTTGGTTAAGTGCTAGTATAGTTTGAGAAAGGACTCTAAATATGGCATTATCCAGTTTTACTTTCATGTCAGTGTGTCTTTGACATCTAATTTTACTCATTTTCATCAAGAGCATTCCCACATGTACCACAAGTTCATGGGAGTAGGAAGGGAGAGAAAGGCATGATTCCTTTTCTCCCTGACTTCTGAGAAGCAGTGGAACATCTCTGGTCTTTGAGCAGAATGCAAAATGTAAAATAACCTAAAGGGATATAGGAAAATGAAGAGCCAAGTCCCCGCTTTTTATGTTTTATGTGTTTTATATAGGAGAGGACCCAGTACCATGTAAAGGGTACATCACTGAGTATGAATCCCTCTGGGGAAGTATCATATTCAGTGCTCTTAATGTGAGGCAGTATCTAGGTATCATGTGCTGCAAGCCACCCCATAAATTCAGCCAGGGACCTGAATCAAGCTTAAGTCTTTATCAACAGTTATTAAGCATGTCAGAGATATTCAGCACACCAAATGCTGTCTTTTGTTAAGTCTGTGTGGCCACTTTGCGTATCCCCAGATTCTGAAAACAAACCAAATAGAAACCCTTCCCAAAACTTACACATCTATTTTATCTGAAAGCTTCTTTCAGGTCCACGTAAAAATTGGAGTTGCTGAGAAACTATACCCTAAAGGAACCACATGCTCCTGAAAAAGAAATTTGACTAAGAGTAGAACCTATCTGACATACGTTTACAAAAATAGAAACAATAATTTATCCAATATACAAAATAAAGAAAAGATTTCTCTGATGCCTGAAGAAACTCCAGTAGCACAGTCAAGTGCACATAACCCCACTGCAACGTGATGCTTATAAATAAGACACCTATGATGTAGCCAGAGGAAGGAAGGTGTTCCCAACATCTTCTCTAAGCAACTTCTTTGCCAGGAACACTTTATATGTAGCAGATTAAGGCAATCAGCCTTTTTTGAATCATAGAATCATAGAATATTATGATTGGAAGGGACATCAGGAGGGCATCTAGTCCAACTCCCTGCATAGAGCAGGATCATCTCCAACTAGATCATCTCAACCAAGGCTTTGTCTAGCCTGGTCTTAAAAACCTCCAAGGATGGAGATTCCACCACCTCTCTGGGTAACCTGTTTCAGTGTTTTACTACCCTCCTGGTGAGAAAATTCTTCCAAATATCTAACCTAAACTTCCCTTGCTGCAACTTGAGACCGTTGCTCCTTGTTCTGTCATCTGCCACCACTGAAAACAGTCTAGTTCCATCCTCTTTCAAACCTCACTTCAGGTAGTTGAAGGCTGCTATTAAACTCCTGGATGGATTTTCATTCCATCCAGGAAGAGCACACACCAAGTGCTAAAACTTCCTTAGCCTGACGAAGGGTTTTCAAACTCGAAAGCTTGCTTAATAACTATTCTCCAACTATTTGGGTTGGTCTAAAAAGTTATCAAATTCACCCAAGGAACCTTGTCTGCCTATGTCCTTAGACCAACACGGCTACAACCTACACTCCTAGAAACTGTTTAGGTATTTCAATTATAATTTAAATAGCAGATTTAAAAAAATATACCATGAACAATATTATCAAATAACTAAATAATCCAATGATGTAACAAAGTCAGTCTGTGGTGCTTCACAGTGGTGTGGGAGAAAAGCCCGGTGCACAAGCAGCAAGCCTTCCCACAGTGGCTACAGGTCCATTTGTGAGATGGAGGTTGAAGCATGCTTCACTTCATGTCTCACCTGCAGGCCTTAGCATGGACTCTCTGGTTCTCCACAGTGACTACACTAGTCTTGATCCAACTTCTCCAGACTGAGTGGTGGTTGTGGGCAAGGTTCTCTGAGTTGCCAGTGGGAATGTTGAATTTCTTGAGACCTTACTTGACCTTTGCACTGTATCGGAGCTTTGGCCTTTCTCTGTGTTGTGGGTAGTTCTTGAGTTGGCCGTAGAACACAGCCTTGACAGATGATCTTAAGGCATGTGCTCCATGTGTCCCAGCCAGAAAAGCCTGCAAGCATCCAGTGGAGTCTGCATAGACTATAGGCCAGTCCTTTCAAGGGTCTCATTGTTGGTGATCTGTTGGTCCCAAGTGGCTCCAAGGAATTTTCTGAGACAGCGAAGGTGGAAGCTGTTCAATCTCCATACCTGCTTGGAGTACATGATCCAGCTTTCACAACCATAAAGGAGGGCACTGAGGACACAAGCCTGGGAGATGAGCACCTTTATGTTCAGGGTTAGTAGCTTGCTTTTCCAGACATATGAGGTAAGTTTGCCAAAGGTGACAGAGGGTTTGCCAATTATCATATCAAGTTCTCCAAGGCTAAGTGAGCTGGTAAGAGTTGAGCCAAGATAGCAGAAGTGATTTGCACTATTCAGAGCTTCATTATTGATGTAAATTTTAGGTGGGATGTTGGTACCCTGAGACAAGACAGTTGTTTTCTTGATACTGATTGCCATACCAAACTTGGTGCATGCAGCAGAGAACTCGTTCATCATGACCTGCAATTCATCAGGTGAGTTACAGGCAAATACAACATCATCTGTGAAGAGCATATCCTGAATAGTGAGCTCAGTGATGTGCCTTTTGTTCTGAAATCATCTGATGTTGAACAAGCTGCTGTCCATTCTCGATTCATTTAGTACGCCAGATTGATCATTTCCAAAAGCATACTTGAGAATGATAGAGAAGGAGATACCAAAGCCAGTAGGCACTAAACCACAGCCTTGCATCATGCCAGTATCAAGGCTAAACTCAGATGACGTTTCATTTTTATATCGGATGGTTGGTTCTCTCATTGAACTCCTTGAATAGGGAGAGCACCTTTTGTGGATAGCCAATTTTTGACAGGATCTTGTAGATACCATTCCTGCTAACCATGTCAAAGGCTTTTTGTAGGTCACGGAATGCTGCATAGCTAGGTATCTGTTGTTCATGGCTTTTTTCTTGCAACAAAAGTAGTGTGAAGGACGTGTCAGTCTTGAAGTGTCCAGCTCTGAATGCATACTGGCTCTCAGAGTAAACTCCCTCAGCAAGGACTTAGAGTCTTTTCAGCAGAACCCTTGAAAGCACCTTACAACCATGCTGAACAGAGATATCTCTCAGTAGTTGTTGCAGTCTGCTCTGTCACCTTAATTTTTGTATAGAGTAATTATCTTTGCATCTTCCATATCCTGGGGTATATGTCTTCCCGTCAGGCACAGAGATGTGTGACAGTTGCTTGCAAGCTTTCTCCCCCTGCCTTTAGAAGCTCCAGAGATATCTGATCATTGCCTGCTGATTTCCCAGGCACAACTTTGATAGTTTTCTTTACATCTTTGAGAGTTAGTATTTGGTCTAGCCCTTGCATCATTGGAAGCTGGGAAATTGCAGCTAAGCCAGTATCATAGATAATGGCATCCTTTGACTAGAGTTCTTTGTAATGCTCAGTCCATCGGTCAAGTTGTTCCTGCCTGTAAGTGAGGATGGTACCATCTTTTGCTTTCAGGTTTGCAGTTTTTTACAAGTTAAACTAAATGCCTCTTTCATTCCATCATAGGTACTATGAAGGTCCCCTCTGTTAAAGCAGAGGATCCATGTGATAATTACCCTGCCACCCCCTCTCATAACTATAATGGGATTCTCTTATCACAAGTCCTGGAATTCTTTAAAAATGTATATGCAGATGAGGTACAGCGCAACCTGGTCCGGTTCTACCTTGTGGAGGATGGGGCCACACTAATCAAAGTGACAGGCTGAGAGAGAAGGCGACAGAGGGATTCTGTGTGAACTATTTGAGACCCTATTGGTGATATTTGCCAGACATTTAAGGCTGGTGTGGAAACAGGAATAACTGGAAACAGGAAAGAAAGGTGACGCTCAGCTGTGGGAATGAAAAGTAGGTCGAAATGTATTCAATGTAGTGGCTCATTATGATTTGAAAAAGCGTTGACACTGAGGGGAACTACAAGTAATGGATACCAACCTATCTGTTTTTGTGATAGGTTCCCATCACTCTGTTTGCCCAATAAGAGCTGTATGTTTTATAGTCATGTTCAGTGTTGGTGTTCAATCAACTTCATAGTTGGTTTCTATTACTGAACACATGCTGCTTTTGCAGCAGTTTAACGACAGTGGATTTAATGAGGTTTCCTTGTAGGTGAGTATAAGACAAAGGACTTTTTTGCCCATGCTGATCGGGGGGAGGGAAACCTTGTCTTTTATTTGAGTAAATATAGTATATACTGCTTTGATTTTGCTTGTTGTTCTTTATTTCTCTGCTTATAACAAACACATGCATTAAAAATGAAACTTAACTACACTGACCACATCCTACACTAAACTATGTTCAACTACATTCAATTCTAATTGGATCAGAAACCAGAAAAATACGATGCGACTTAAAGTGTTCAAACTAAATAGCTTGAATGTCAGATCCCAGCCACTCAGAATGAGTTGTTGCTCATGAACAAGCAACAATCCACAAATAATTTTGAAATTTTAATAATTTTGAAAAAAACAAGTTCAAAGTCACTATGGTGTGATTACAATGCCTTATGAGCAAAAAAGAAAAATTAATAAATAAATAATATCTCACCTACAGAAGCTATGATTAAAGAATGAACTGTGATTTCTGTGTCACTCTATTAGAGCTGATTTCATACTTTCCTCATTAGACTTTAGCCTGGTCTCACAGGGAATTTTTACACATACCTTTTCATCCTACAGTGTGCTGGAGAGCCGCCACTTTGGAGCGGACTTGATTAATCGAGTCTGCTTCACACGCAAGCTGACCCACACCACTCTGTGCCATATGCAATTATATAAGCGGCAAAATGTGCATCAGCACGCAGAAATGGCTGTGGTGCACTTTTGAACTAAAGCACCTTCTTTGTGTTTTACTTCAAAAGCATGTCGCTGCCATTTTCTCAGCAGTGACATGCATTTCACTGCTTATACAACTGCAAGTGATGCAACGCCAAAAGCACCCGGCAGTGCAGTGCTTGCATGTGTAAAAATGCTTATAGTATGTTGTGATGCTGCACATAAAATGCAGCATAAAATAATCTGTCACTTTTCCTTAACAGGCTATCATTTGCAGTCTTCTGGGCTAGCTTTGAATCAGATCTGGCACTCTTGGCAAACTGAAATATTAACATCCCTTTGATATTCTGCAGTCTTTTTGCCAAACTAGATGAAATAACTCCCACTGAAAACCTTGATAATAATTGTCTGCTGAGTATTGAGGCATCCACATAAAACAGGAAGAGAGTTGTGGCTTATGACATTTCAGATAATCATACTTACTAAACGGAAAATTTAAAAATTACATATTGTATAGCTTATGATGAAAAAGTAAGTAGTCAGTCTGGATTCAGGAGCATTGAATAAAAGCCTTATGTCAGCACAAATAAAGAGGCTAGGAAATATAGGCCTAATTCTGCAACTTTTATTCATCAAAATAGTCCTTACTCACATGACCGTTCTCAGTGAGTAAGCTGTCTCTTTTTGCATGGGTAAGAGCTACTGAATGAGTAAAGGCAGCAGGACCATGTCTTGAGTGTTGAAAAATATATATGAGTAATGTCTAGTGATACCTTTCCTTAAATTATAAACAGATTGACTTTGTAGGTTTGTTAATATACTAAAAATCAGTGAGGTAAGAACTAGAGGTTCTGCATATTTTGTTGTATTCTTCTCAGACTTAAATACACCCCTTTAGAGTATGAAAAACCAGAAAATGGAACTGTCTACACTTTTATGTGAAAGGAAATAAAACACTTTCAATCCCACTTTATAGAAGTCAAGCTCCTAGCATAGCCAGATATAATATAAAGCAGTTTGCATTTATAAAAGCAATAAACATTCCATCTCTAATGGGCTACACTATCTTGGAGAGTCTTTTTAATTTTCTTATATATCCCTGAAAAATGCTACATACTGGATTCCATAGTTAAAGAGCACTCAGCATAGCAGTTTTCAATTTACACTCATCAGATTTAAAACATAAAATCTTTTTCTCTAATATGTAGGTTCCTGCCTAGAAACACTCTTGACTCTAAACAAAAAGACACTACTTTTTGCCTTCTGAGCTGTGTTACAGACTTGAAAACTATAGATATTTGAACTTCAGGCAAGACACTGGGATTTAAAGCACAGCAGCTATGTGGATTACAATAAGGTCAAAGAACCAAGAAACCTTAACTTTTAACTATTAATCTTCAGAGCAATGATCTCATGCAGTTACACTGCTTGGACTTTTTTTGTATTCTCTGCAAAGCCTCAGTTTTCAAGTTTGGTCCCAGAGGGTAGAGTTACCTTCTGTAGAGTGTTAGCTGAATAGCATGAAATAGCTGACATACTACTTATTGTTTGGATTAACTGGGCTGTAGTAAGACCTTAGCATGAAGTGCCTTGGAAGTCTGAATAAGGTTAGTTCTTGGATCTCATAATAGTCCCACATGAGCCATCTGTAAACGATCATAATGAGGCAAGAAGCCGAGAGTAGGAGAAAATGTTTGGAACTTTATTTAGGGTTTTGCTTAAACAAAAGCTCATCCAGAATCACAGTACTCTTTTTATTTTAGTCCTTAAGCCTCTGCTTCCTGTCATAAGCAAAACCACATACCAGCTCTGAATGTATAGGCAATTAAAAGGGTCCCTCTTGACAGCCTGGCTCTCAATCTGAAGTTCAGTCAACTTATTAAAACCATATTTATAAACAAAAAGCATTTTCTGATGTTCCCTGGACATTTAGAATTGAATGCTTTCAGAACCACAAATGCTCGTAGGTCTGCTGCTTCTCCTTTAGAGATACAAATAAGGAGCAGATGGAGAAAACACAAAACTATTCTTGACTTTTTAAAGTGAAATAGTAAATGTTATATCCTGATAAGGGAATAAAAACTAAGTGTTAGTAGTAAAGTGAAGTGAACAAGTAAACAGTTTGGCCTGGAAAAGGCTACAAATATCCTGGTGCTTTTAAGAAGCTCATCTGAAGGTATTTGCATTTTCTGATCTCATCTTGCCTTGCTCCATGCCTGGTTTTTCTTTCCAACGCAATCAAGTTTTCACCATCAACTTTGTGGTCTGGTGTCTCCTTTCCTCCCTCCTTTAGTGATCTGTCTCATTCCCCTGACTTAGAACTAGGAATTAGTTTTAGCTGATACCTCAGTCTTTTTCCTGAAGATCCACAACTTGGTCACCTTAGGTTTATTTATGAGGTTACAATTTCACCAATGGATGAAAATACGATTTTCTTCATGCTGGTTCCCATTAACTTTGAATATTTTGATGGAAAGAGGTGTACCTTTGTGGCGCTCCCTACATACCTATATAGTGTGTTTTTATATATAACCTTATATTTGTATATAAAATATTATATAAAACAAACCAGATATATAAATATATGAGTGCTTACACTAAAACATGGAAGGATGTATGCTAAAAATAGATTACAAATAAGTATTCTGTAAAAACGTTACTCAAAATAACTAAAAGGTCAGATTGTGTAAAGTTGGATTTATTCAAATTTAGAGCTTATTCTCTCTGAAATCTCATTTAAGCTACTGTGATTCAAGGTCAGAACAGCCAACAATTATATAAACAACATAGTTTTGTCTCCTTCCAAATATGTACTGAACAGATAGTTCAGTCACATCTCTTACATAATAGATCTGTTCCTTCCCATGCCATGTGCATCTTAGTAATGTTTAGAGCGGTGTTTCTCAACCTGTTTGCCATAGTGGGCCACACTTACAGCGTTCAATGTGTTATATGGGCTGCACTCCACAGCTGAGCCCCACCCCGGGCTATGGGACCAGGACGAAGGCCAGGGCTCACAGCCCCCTGCCCCTGAATCAGTGCCTGAACTGTGTCTGCCACCCACTGGAGGTAGCAGTTGCTGTGGATGGAGTGGAGCATGGAGCCCAACTTCCCCCCTTCCCTACAGGCAGCATAGTTGGAGCAGAGCCCATGAGCAGGGAGTGGATGTGGGCTGCTTACTGCAGGCTCAGGACCCCCTGCCCTGCTGCCTGTGCAGCCCAGCAGATGGGACCTGGTGCTGGCAGGTGGGGAGGCTCAATGATGGGACCCCCACCCCAGGTGCACCATCATGGCGAGGCACCCCTTGCCTACCTGACAGCAGCAGTGGCATGGAGTTTTCCACCCACTGCTGCCAGATGAGCAGGGGGTACTTTGCCATGGTGGCATGGCTGGTGTGAGGCTCCCAGCAGCAGCACTGAGCTTCCCCACTCTGCTGTGCCACAGAGGCCTATAAGGGGAGGGCAGCAGGGCAGAAAGCCTTGAGCCCACAGTGGGCAGCCTGCATATGCCCCCACCCTGTTCCCAATTCTGGGAGGCACATGCCTCCCTCCCCTTGAGCGTGTACAGTGGCAGAGAGCCAGCCCACCTGCTGCCACCTGGATAAGCAGCCTGTGGCTCCATCTCACTCCGCAGCCAGACCCCATAGCTGCACATTTTCATCCAAGCTACCATGCACCTCCTTGGCTGGGCAGTACCCCCAGCACTGCCCTGCCATGCCACTCTTTGCACTGCCGTACTCTACTCCCTCTCTCACAGTGGGGCCTCAATCTGCCTCAACTTCTTCCCTGCATAGATTTACCTGGAGGGAGCTGCAGGAGATGCTCTTCACACTGCCTCACTGCCATGTGCATCCAGTTGCCCTCTTCCCACTCCTCCCAGCCCCAAGCAACCCCTTGCAGGCTGGAACTCTGCCAGCCTGCAAGGGGAGACCAACCATTTCCCGTGTTTTTCTCCATTAAAGTAGAAAATCTGTGAAAATCCCTTTGAAAGGGGAAAATCCATGTTTTTCTGTGTTTTTTCATGGCAAAAGGAAAACCTGAATCCCTGACTCTAACAAACCATAGGTGGCAATCTTTACTTTTTTTTTTTTTTTTTAAATGGGCTGACACATGGGCTGCAGCAGTGTGCTGATTGGACCACATGTGACCTGCGGGTCATGGGTTGAAAACCACTGGTTTAGAGAATAGCCCCCTTTTTGTATAGAAGGGTGAACATACAAAGGCTAGAGAAGGGTTCATCTGTCTCTGTGAGCAAATTATTATGAGTACACAGCGTAAGCAAAGCTAGCTAAAGAAACCATTACTTTAAGGGCCATTACTGAAAGGTGCTGCTATCTCCAGCCATGCTCTGAATATTTGGTTGGCAATGGAGGACACCCAACCCCTTGCAGTAGACACTTAATATCTCACATGACGAGCCCTATATCTCCACTTACAAGATCCAGATTAAGTTCAAATATTTTCTATACTTGCTTTATTCCTTAGCCTTAAAAGTCAAAATGAAGAGATCCATATAAGTATTAGTATGGATCTCTCTTTCTGCTATCTCCATGACTTATACGTTATACTTAATACTTTATATTGAAAAATATAACATTGATGGATAAAACATTCCATTGTAATTATGTAATTCAGATCAAGCAAAAGATAATTATTACATAATTATTTTTTTCTACTTCCTGCCATTGACATGCATTAATCATGATGGTGCGATATTTTTTATTACATGGCACATGTAATGGATTATAGTGCCTTTCATTTCATTACAGGGCACTTTGCTTTCCCTATGAACACAGCAGTTCACTCTCAGATGCAGAAATGCACAGCTTTTTGCAAAAGTCTTTAAAATTCTTGATAGGTGTACAGAGACATTGCAGCCAAGTTCTGTCACTACTTCAGACAGAAATATCAAACTCATTTTACTCATTTTTTCCACTCAACATTCCAACTTTCCAACAATAGCAACTGAAACAATGAAGAAGAAAGCAGAAAGGCAGAAAAACAAGTGAAGACAAGAAAGAAGGGAATGGCATACAGAAGTAAAAGGGATAAGGTGAGAGAAATGAGAAGAAAATTTAAAATTAAGCATAAATTTGTATAAAAGCAAAAAGATTTTTAAGGTTTAAGGGAAAATGAATGAAGCCATGAATCTACAACAAGAGAAGACCAAGGAGAAACAGAAAGGTATGAGTGGGATGAACAAGGGATAAAAGAAAGAGAAGTTCTGTATACATATGGCTTAGAAAAAGACAATAAAATGTACTTGGTGTGCAACTGCAAATTTTTGAAGGGAACAATTTTATGGAATTGTTGAGAATTATTTAGGATTTTTCAAGGAAAAATAACAATGGGCTCATGCTATGTCAAGAATAAAACTGATATTAAAAAAGAATGTTGATAAGACTGAAAAGAACATATTGGTCCTTTTAGATTAATTGTAGATTGGATAAAACATTGGGCCACATGTAGTTCTGATATACTTGAGCCAATCAGTTCTTTTTATTGAGGAGATGTGTGTTCAGCAGCTCTGTCTTGTATCCTACTGTTTTGCAAAATCCTTATCTTCTGTCCCAAAAATAGCAGTAACAAGGCGTGAGGCAGGGTGCAGCTTGGACCAAATAAACAATGCTCCAACCAACCCCTCCCTTTGTAAAAGCTAGGTACTAAATCTGCCCTAGTATACATATTTAGGAGTAAATTGTTCCAATAGCCGATAACTTCCCCCTCTCCCCCACCCTTTTAAAAATAATTTATATATTAGTGAAATAATTTAATTTTGTATTCCAAAACTGATAACTATTCTCCCTTGTAGCCATGTCACTTGATCACATGAATAGACAATTTTCAGCCAAACTCGTAAATCACAAGCACCTCAAAAAATTAAATACAATGAGTGAATAATTTGGGGTATCCAGTAGGAAAGAAGATTTTCAAAGGCACAGGTAGAAGTTAGACCAAGGTTGGGTAATTATTATGGCTGGAGGGTGACTTAATGAGTTTTGGTGAGCTGACAAGAGCCTCAAAAGAACTCTGTCCCTTAACAGGTGCCCCACCCCCTGGTGGCCATCTTGGGACCAGGAGTCCCATCCCTAACCCCTGACCCTTGCCACTGGAAGTCCTTCCTCTTGCCCCCAAAAATACTACTTTTGGGATGGGGGTTTGCCATCTAGGAACCACAAAAAAAAGTACTAAAAATCAAACATCTACAATAACATATTTAAATTTTATTTCAAGAAATATTTTTGTCCTGATTTATGTGTGTTTGCATAGTGTATATAGAGGAAATTGCATAATAGCTCAAACTAGCTTTACTTTTGTATATTGTGTGGGGAGGGTGTGGTTGGGGGGTGTGCATGGTTGTGGGGTTTGTGGAGGTGTGGGGGTTTGTGTGGGGGTTTTGGAGGGGGGTGTGAGTGTAGGAGAGGATGTAGGGGGCTGTGGGAGAGGGTGTAGGGGGGATTTAACTATGGTGAGGTGTGCATGGGGACTCCCCCCCACAAGCCCCCTGCAGCAGCAACAGCAGGCAGCAGGCCTTCAGAGAGTTCACAGCCCATGGCACACAGAGCCCCCTGGTGGTGCACAGCTCCAACCAAGTCTCGGGAGCTATACATGATGGCAAGGAGTGGGGCCAAGCCAGCTGGCTCTATCATGTGGGGTTCCCTGTTGCTTTCAGCCAAGTTCCAGGAGCTCCACTTGGCAGCAGGGAGAGAGCCAGGTCTCCGGGTCCATTACGCAGGGCTCCCCCTGGTGGTACATGGCTTTGGCTGAGTTATGCGAGCTGCAAGTGAGTTGCAGGGAACCCTGCACTTCCACTGGCTTGGGTTTCATGCTCCCACTGCCCCACCCCAGCCCGTGTGAGTCCTGCACTCCCACTCAGCTGCAGCTTTCTCCCTGCCTACTTCTGTTTCCCTACCCACTGCCTGGAGTGCTGCAGCAGGGACAGAAAGAAAAGTCACTGGAGGCCAGGGGAGTTGTGCAGTTCCCCAGGTGCCTGCAGCAGCAGCCACAGCCCCATCCTGAAGCTGCGTGCACTGGCCAAGACCAGAGCTGGGGCCAGGACCTTCCCACAAGCAAAGGTGGGAGCACAGTGTATTGTCCCAGTGGGAGTGGCTGCGGCTCAGCCCCATATGGAGTGCAGCAGGGGCAGCCATAGGCTGGCCTGGATACAACTAATTGGTGGGCACCCACCCACAGGCCGAATGAAAATGGCTGGTGGGTCGGATCTGACCCTCAGGCCATATTTTGCCTGCCCCTGAGTTAGACATATCTCACTGACTTCCATTCCTTTTGGCCAACTGTAGTCTTGAAGTTTTATGAACCTTGCCCCCTTCAAAGCCCCAAGAAAATGTATCTATTCTTTGCCAGAAGAGCACCTTTTAGAAGCTTTCTCCCTTCCATTTATTTCTTCCTGCTTCTTGATTATCTTTTCTCACAAGCACCTCTCTTGGGGCTTGGTACTTCTGGAAGGTTTAGGCATAGACAATAGCTATTGTAAATTCAGAATAGTAATTGTTTCCTGCTCTGCCCTACTCTTGGATTATAAACAACTTCAAATAACTACCTTCTACAAATGAGGTCTTTGGTTCACCTGGCAAAACCAAATTCCACTACATCAAGCCCCCACTTCCTTTTTATGGAAGAAAAATAATACTCCAATTCCTCACTGCACCTATAGCAGTAGAACTGAGAGGCTAAGTACCACAGCCTTATCAGGTATTTATTTTTCTTCTGGACAATTATCCATTTGAGTCCTAGACCACAACTGGTTTCTGAAACAGAGGAAAGGTCACACCTTTTTCAAGAGCTAAGCATTGCCCCCTCAGGCTCCAAAAAATCATTTTCCCTTGAAGGTCATTTTCCCTTCTATTTCCATTTTCATCTGAAGGAAGTAGACACTTCTCACCATTGATATGTTGGGCTGAAACAATGTCTAATTTTTCTTCAAGAAATTTCTGTTTGTACTAAGAATTCCTTATTGAAGAAATACATATGTACAAACAAAAACACTGTCAATGTAGTCCTTAAGGCTAGGGACAAAAATTATACATAAACCAGTAAAAGTGATTGGAAATAAGTCTAAACCTGTAACAGAAGAGAAGTTAAGTGCACATAGACCATTTTCAAAAAGGCCAAACCCTGTTTAAGATGAACCTGAATGGATGTAGTATCAGAATGAATCAGTTTAGGTTAGACCACTCTATTGAACTTCTGTCCCAGATCCCCTCCTGACTCAACTTAAGTCATAGTCCACCAATACCCTAGGATGCTTTGTGGCCCCTGCTAACTGACCCTTGCAGGGCTGGTGGGTAGCCTCTTCCCCACCTCATCTGCTCTGGGTGAGCTGGACCAACCCCACCCACAGGCTGTCACAGAGCCAAGGCAGCAAAAGCCTCTGTTCCCCAGCCTCACTGGCATCAGCACAGGGGCAGGTGAGGGGGGGGAACTGAGCTCCCACCCCAGACCTGGACCCTCCTAGCTGGAGTCTGCACAGTGAGAGCCAGGCTCTTGTGGAAGGGGTTTTCCCCTGTCACTGTATGGCTCAGCCAGGCTGTGGAGCTGCTTGCCCCAGCCCTGCTGCCCCACCATCCCTGTTTCTCAGCCATGGGGGTGGAGGGGGGGCAAATAGAGCCCCACCTCAGCCCTCCCAGCTGCATCTGCACAGTGGGGTCAGACTCATGTGGTGGGGGCACCTGCTCTCCCCCCCTACCCCAGCCACTGCCCAACACCACTGATAGGCTCTTGCCTGAGCCAGTCATCAGCTGTAGTTCAACTCCCTGGCTCTGGTGGGGAGGGGTGGTGCTGGGCCTGCATGATGGGGGCATCTGCTTCCCCACCATGCCCAGTGAAACCCCCCAAAGATTTAGAGATTGTGGCAGCCATGTTCCTTAGGGCTTGGGGGTTTGACTCACCCCCAAATCCTAGGGATTGTAGCAGACTTGTTCCCTAGGGCTCAGAGGCTCATGGAACCCCCAGACCCTGGGGACCATGGCTGCTGCAATCCCTAGGGCTCAGAGGATTTTCTCTGGGCATGGTACACTGGGAGGGAGCAGATGCCTCCACTGTGCAGGCCCAACCCCATCCCTCCCCACATGGGTCAGGCAGCATAGGTGCAGGGGCCTGCCCAGATGCTGGCTGCTGAGGGAGTGGAGCTGGGGAGAGCGCTGGACTGGCCAATCAGTGGTGGCCCACCTGCTGGGAGGTGTGTTTGAGTACCTCCAACTTGCTGGCATCAGCCAGTGTAGGCAAACTGCTTCCCCCACTCATGGAAGGGGGGATTTATGTTTTGTTTCCTCCTGACCCAATCTAGGGCATTTAAAGGAAGGTGTAAAACTTAGAGTGCTTCCACCGTGGGCTTTTTGAACCGCTGTACTTAGCATAAGAGACTAGAAAGGCTTTTCACAGGCTGATGTTAAGTGAACTTCCTTATGGGATGTGTTCTTTACAAAGCCTGCTAGCAAGGCTACTATAATGAACTCTGGTGCAAAACATCAGAGCAATCTACAAGCCCCATGAATACAATAACTTGCTATTTAGTGTTATAAGGCAGGACAAGGTTTTAAGGTCTGTACTTGGCTAATTAATGGTCAGATTTCTGAGGTAATACCTACATACTTGTCCTTAATTTCTATATCTTTCACATATGGCACGTTTAGTCACCAGTTCCCTTTCCTTTAACAACCAGAGGAAAATGCTGCTGTTTTGTCCGACCACTGTATAATCCAGTGTGTTGCAGTATTTTAGGTGGGTGACTGAAGAATGCTTTCCAGTAACCTGTGGATGGCCTTAGGACTTCCATGAAGTACAAAATATTTGTGAAAATGATCCCCACAACAAAGAAAATGTTATTTTCTCCTAATAATCTAGTTGGCACAGGGTACAATTTGAAGTGATTGAAGATGCTTAATCTCAAGGCAGGGGAAAGTGGCAATTGTCAGATTTGGGTATGGCTTTTATTTTGTAGACATTTATGTCTTCATCTCTTTTAGCAACAGGGAAAATAGAACCGTACCTTTTCACTTTGAAGCATTTCAGTAACCCCTAGTTTCCGCATGTTTTTAGTAGCTGCTTTTCCAGGCCTCATTTCTATCTTGTAGCATTGTAGTTGCAACCCGCTCAATAGCAACATTATTGCAAATTCTGTGTTACAGTCAAACCATTCTTAGGCACTCATGGAGCAAGCCAAGTTCAAGTAAAAGTGTGGAAATGAAGTTTGATGCTGCTTTGAACTGGGAAGTGTTGAGCATTCCTGGGCTGCATGTGGGTGGCAGAGGATTAGTTCCTGGAGACAGCCTGTTCTCAACATGCGATGGTGTCAGGCAAGCATTACTAATTTTATCACTAAACCCCAAGAGTTAATGCAAGGAAAACTGCAATGATAACAAAAGTCACTTTTTTTTCCTTAATGACATGGACTCTCAGACAGCAAAGCGTAATCTTGCACAAATCTCAGACCCATACTTCTATGGCACAGGAGTGTGCTTGTCAGAATGAGTTTGCTGTCAAAGTAAAATCTGGGCAAAGGGGAACAAAAAAGCTGAACTAAGACATATTATTTGAGAAGTGCCCTGTATTCCACCTTTGTTTCCACTTAGGTTGTTTATGATTTGTGCTATAGCTCTGCAAAGGGAAAATAGCTGAGTTTTCAACGTGTACCCATATGATCGCTGTCTCTATAATGTTTCATGTCCTTGACTAAAAGCAAATCTTGTCAGAAAATAAACTCTCTAAAACAGTTTTCTGTGCTGTAAATGTACAGGGCTTAAACTGTGTCAGCATTTCAGTAACAAGTTTTCAACTCATTACTGGCAGGGAATCTTAGCTTACAATTAACTGCTGGAGAGAGAGAGAGAGAGAGAGAGAGAGAAAGAGAGAGAGAGGATCCTTATATATGTTAATGTGCAAGCAGGCATGTCAGTCCCACTGGCAATTTATTAAAAGATATAAATTTATTTCCTCAGAAAATATAGTAGATTCAGAGTCACAAATGCAGATCAATACATACCATATGCACTTACATCATCCAGGAAAAAATATTTTTAAACCTTTAAGTAAGTCCTAAGGGAAATTAAGACAATTGATAAGGAATGACTCTTTCCATTTCCCACAGTGGCTCTGTTTCCTTTCACTTCTATATACTTTCTCCTCTATATACTGCAATAACAGTGGACAACAACAATGAACCTTCTCTGATTCATATGGCAGCATATTCCAACCTTAGAAAACTTGCTAGCCCTTGAAATACTTAACATCTAAAAATCAACCACTTTCCTAAAGACTTATCAACATTCAGTCAACATCTGGAACAGAATATGCAACTCGACTATGTAAATTATTTATATTTTACCAGATATACCATGAGGTAGCAGTTAATTTGTTTTTTTCTAAGACCCAAGCATGCATCTTATAATCCATACTAGAAGACAACTCCTCCTAAAATCAATGGAAATGTTATTAAAGGAGCAGGGTTTACTTGGATTGATTTAAGGAAAAAGATTTACTTGGATTGAAAATCCCTTACAACATTAATTCCATAGACCTCAACTCGAGACAAATTTTTGATCAACAGAAGGCCACATTACTTTTTTTTCCAGACTTGGGCTAACTGTTGCACTCAGATTTCTTCAACTCCAAGGATCTCCAGAAGTCTCTGTACATAATGTCCCTTGCCTGACTGACCCTGTGGAATTCCAAAATGTGTAGGATTTTAAAAGTTTACCCAGTCCAACAGAGACTGAGACACCTATTGGGACCTAATTGGGATTTTGGCAATGATAGGACGGACAGACTGATCCAAAACTAATCCAAAACTAATAAAAAGTTTTGAATGCCTGTCAGCTAACAATGTTGATTAGGGTTCTAGCCAATTTCTATTTTATCATTGGAAGAAAAATCATTTTTGTTAGTCCCAGGAGCTAACTGTGTACCAACATACACTTTCAGCCCATCAAAATAAGATAGATATAGATGGCAGTAGGCAGCAACCTAGTTGCATATGACATTAAAATTGCCAGCATCCCTGTTTATTTCTATCCACAATGTTATGTTTGGATTCACAAATATTTTGTGACCTGCATGTCCCAATAATATGCATGTTAAAATGCACATCAAATATATCTGATGTCAAAGTATAAAAGGCACAATTGTGAAATAATGTCTACCCACTTTGTGAGACTGGACTCCTATTTTTAATAACATATACACCCCAAACACTTTCAGACCAGATGTCCAATATGAGATCCACATTTGAAAGATTGTGGGTGATCAGAGAGAGAGACAGACAGACTGAGATTTTAACTGCCCTTAAGACTGAATTGATAACTTGCAATATGACCTTTGCCAATGCCAAATTCCTTGGATTCTTCAAAGAATCGTTACACAGAAAGAATGGGAAACAAAGAATGAAAGGGCACACACTGGATTTAGCTCTTTTTATTTGTACAGTAACACAGACTAGCTGAGACCTTTAGCATCGTATACCAAAATCAGTGAGAAATCATTCTTGAAGTGAGATAATTGTCCCAAGGAAGATGAGCATACATGAAAGAAATACGAAATCTTTACATTGTTTGGAATTGGGAAAATAAACTATAATGGATTAAAGCATTTAACTGATAGACTAAGGAAAACAACAAAGAATTTGTAATATTGTAAGGATATATGGCCTAATCCTGCCCCCATGTTAAGTTGGTTGGAGTTGTGCCCTTGAGAGCATGATCAAGCAGTTATTAGACTAGACCTTCTTTACCATTCACTTAGAACTTTTTCCAAAATAATTAAGGATAACTCCAAAGGACCTGAAATCGCTTTCTTCCTGATTATTGCAGTTGATAGTAGCTTGACATTTTCAGAGTTATTTAATTCTGACTTCCTGTGCCACAGTGGTTCATTAGGCAAAACAGTAGAAAGCTATCTTTCTACTATGGAAAATGGCGTAGAAACCCAAAAGATAAACCGTTGGCTCAGTTATGATCAATTTTGAGACTTCCAAGCAGGTTTTTTTCTACTGTTGCAGAGCAACTGAAGTCACAGGATCAGGTAGGGTACCATTTATTAATTTATTCAATGTAAGTCATCTGAACCAGTACTAGAACTAGCTGGAAGCAGCTGTCTTTATTGTGTCTGCCCTTAGTCCCTCCAAACTGCTTTGGCACCTCCCTTCCTTCTGCATTAATTCCTCTCCAGTCAGGAGCCAGAAGAGCTTCAATAGATTTACAACAATATAAATTGCTTTGTGAAATACAGAGGGATATCTCAGCAAATAGTCTGACAAGTGATGTGTGTGCATGGTAGCAAGAACATTTACTCACTATCAAGATTAGAGCATTCAGACTAATTGGAGATGTCTCATAACTGACTTTCTATACAAATTAAATGCAGTAAATCACATCTACGTAGACTTCAATAAAGCACCTGGGCTCAGCCCAGAAAGCAGCTGTGGTTGTGAGAAGATGGGTTATTCTTCCCTGCCTGCTCCCCCAAGACAATGCTGGCAAGGCAGGTAAGTGAGGAGCCAAAGGAAATGGCTGGAGTGGGGCGTAAGCCAAAGGGGTCAGGGATCTGGAGGGTGAGCCTTGAAGGATGGGGAAGGAGCTCTGAAGGACCAGTGGGTAAGGGCTGCACCCTGAAGGACCAGAGGGGCATGGTGAACCCTAAGGGACTGGGGGCGTGGGAGGTAAGCCACAAAAGTCCAAGGAGATGAAAGATGAGCTGTTAGAGGCCAGGGAGGTGGGGGAGCTGTGGGGCAGAAGTGGGGGTGATCTGAAAGAGACCGGTGGTTGGCCGGTGAGCCCCAATGGACTTGGGGCAGGGATTGGGCTAGATAGCAAGGGACTGGGTGTGAGAAGGAGCCCTAGAGCAGGGGTGAGCCCAAATGGGAGCAGAAGGGAAGGACAGAGGGCTCCCCCAGCTGCTGGCTCTTCCTACTGTCATGCTGGAGCAAGATAAAGTGTCCAGCCGGAGAAGGCTGGGAGTGATACATCCTGGGATCTTGGGATCATAACTTGTCTTGGCCCTGTAGGCTGCAACACAAGCTGCCCAAGATGAACTAGAGATAATCTTTGCCGGAAACAAACTTTCTCTGAGACTCTCAGAGGGCACCTAGCTCATGTTTTCCTGCCCTGATGTACGGACACTCCTGTTTTAAGAGCTTTTAGCGTGTCTGAAAGGTAACATGTAGCACCATCCTTATAATCATGGAACTTGTCAGATTGAAATAAAAGAAAAAGAGAAAGAACTGGGTGCATTAGCTGATCAAGGAATGACTTAACCATCAATGTGATACAGTTGTGAAAAAGAGGTGCATCTACATATGCACTTTATTTCAAAGTCGACTAATTAGCTCTACAGTAAAGTGTCACAGTCTACATGTGTGCCACTATTAGGGCACAGTACATTAATTAAGATAAGATAATACTGTTTGGGATAAGTACTATCTTACAGCAGAGTAATTGCATGTGATCAAGCACACATGTAGTCTGTGACAGGGGCTGGCTGGGGAACTAGGGTGCTAAAATGCAGGAATTGCCTGCCACTTAGCCTCACACTGTAGCACCCTTGTGCCCCAGCCAGCATCTTCACTACCCAATGCTGCCATCCGGAGCCTAGGGCCCCATTCCAGCCTGGGGCTGGTCCACCCCAGCTCAAAGTGCTGTGGTCCAGGTGCACATGTAGATGCTGCACCTGGGAGCAGCTGACTTGGGCGCAAACTGCACCAGGGTTTATCAGGGCACATTAATTGCATGTGTAGATGCATCCAGGTAGATGCAATCCTAAAATGCATTAGGAGAGGTATTTAAAAAAATAATATTAATGTCATTATACTGAGCTCTAATAACACCTCATCTGGAACACTTTGTACAAGTTTGGTTGTACAGGTTTAAAAAATGATTCTTCAAAATGCTACTAGTATAGAGTGGCTACTGGGGCTTTCAAGGGAATGGAAGGCCTATTGTATGAAAGGAGATTAAAAGAACTTGGCTTCTTTAGACTAGTAAAATAAATAAATTAAAGGAGTAAATAACCCAAGAGAAAGATCTATTTAAACTAAAGGACAATGTTGGCACAATAACAAATGAGTATAAACTGCCCGTGAATAAATATTCAGCTGGAAATTAGATTAAAGTTGTTGACTATCAGAGAAGTAAAAAGCTTTCCAACAGGCATAGTGGAGAAAAAAGACAAATTTAGCTACTTTTAGGACTGTGTTTCCTCACCTTGTAGAAGTATTTATATTACATGGTTCCCTTGCTATTGGTCATCTGAATGAGGCACAGTTGTGAACTGAAAATTCACATCTCCGGCTGAAATGTGTAGCTAATTATGCTCCTATAGTATGTATTAAGATATGCCCCTTTCATTCTCTCATCTTTTTCCATATGTCAGAACCAAACCTAGGACAGCATAAGATAATATAGCATTCTGAATGTCTCTTATGAGGAAGAAAATCCCCTTTAAAAATATATAATAATAACATTTTTATAGTATCTTCCATCTTGAAAGACCACAAGGTGGCATCACATAACTGGTGACTGTTGAGGGCTAAAGGTCAAAAATAGAAAGCTGAATAATACTGAAAATAGAAACAAAACTACAATTATATATATACAATATCAGTGTTTCAAGGGCCAGATCAGTTCTGAATTCATTTAGGTAAATCCCAAGAGTCAAGTTCCAAATTTCAACTGAGCAGAGCTCAATTGTTCAAGCTATATGGCTGTAACACGGGGCAAGTATCCTTCCTCCCAGACCCATCAATCTGGGTATTCCAATACTCTCCAAATCTGTGGAAGGCATCCTATGTGCAAGCCCAAGACCCAGAGACCCTGGGGTTCAGGTGCCCCCTAGTCTCATGTGCTCTGAGCCTAAAGGCCAAGAAGCAAGCCAGGGGAAAAGCAAGAAAGCAGTTCTGCATTGCCAAAAAATTGTGCAGTCGAGTTTCTCGCATTTGGGGAAATTTGCAGGGGTCTAGCTGCTTGGAGTGCAGTGGACAGGCCTCACCCTGGAAAAATGATCTGTGTGATCATGGGATCTCCCCTGCCAGGTATATATACTACTATACTTGATCTTAGGACACAGGAACCCAAGAAATGAAAATAACACATGGTAACACTTTACTGGATAAAAGGATGGATCGATAATAACCTTTCTGTGTTTTTCTCTTCCAGCTGAATCTAACCTTTCTCTGAAGTTTTCCAAATCCTAATAAATATTTCTAAGCTATGAGCATCCTACATGCACCTGCATAATACATGAATATTTGTGAAATCACCATATCAGTAAAACACTTAAGCACACTGTTAACCATTACCTCATGAGTAATTCACAGTGATTCACTCAGATTCTTCTTAGTGTAGACATATGTTTAAACACTTTAATGAATCAAAACTTCATTGTGGAATCCATTGGACTGCTCCTGCTTTGGCAGATCTTATGCTATTACATTGTTGGAAGCATTTTGTAAAATAGTTTAAACATTTTCTGTGTTTTCTTTTGCTTTGTGGTTTGAGGAATTCTAGGTAATTTAAATCTGACATATACACCACTATACTGTCCATTACCATGTCCATTCAATTACCTATATGTGTAGGGGTGTCATACTGAGCGTGTCTACACAAGATGCTTAACTGCACGATACCATAGTTTACTGTGCAGTAAGTGCACGTCTACACGTGTGCAGACTTACTGTAAAAACAATAACAAGTAAATGCGCAGGTAGCAAATTTACTCACAGTTAATTACTGTGCAGTTATGCATGTGTAGATGTGACACGGGAGCAAGTTTGCTCATGGGTCAGCCCTGCTACTAGGGGGTTGGCCTGAGGCTACACCCAGGGCTCTAGGCTTGGAGCCTTTCCTGCCCCAGGGCTGGGCTGCCTCTATGGCAGCCCCTGCATCAGATCTTTAAAAGCCTGCAGGCACTCAGAGCCCTGGGGCATACCAGCAGGGAGCCTGAAGCCACTCCAGCCCCTGTGTTTCCCTGGGAAGGTGGTAGGTCAGCTTCACTAGCCTGCCTGCACCCCGGCCTGCTGCCTGGCACTGCACTGCTGTGCTCTGGCTAGGCCCATGCCATCCAGGCCTGCAGGCTGCTCCAGGCTGCTGCAGGCTCCAGCCAGGCCTGTCAGCCCCCAGGCCCAGCTGCAGGCAGTGTCTGGCTGCTGAGGCCAGTTCCACCTACCTGCAGCCCATCCTCAGCAGCCTGCCCTGATCTTGCAGGTGCTGTAGGGCATTGCCTCTGCCATACAGCTACCAGGACCACCTCAGGACCCTGTGCTGGGCACTGCGGGCAGCTTCCCAGGCCTGGCAGCACAGGGACAGCCATGTGAATGCCCAGAGAGATGGTGGGGGACCCATAATGGTGTCTTCCTCATCTGCAGTCATACCCATACCCGCTACCTGGGGCCCAATTGGTCACAGGAGGAAATTGGCAATCTTGTGGCACTGTGGGGTGATGCAGAGGTTGCTGCACCAGTTCAAGTGGGGCATGTAGTCAAATGTCCATGTCTATGAGGGGCTGTCAGCCAAGAAGCTAAAACACGGGCATGACCAGTCAGCATGGTAGTGCCACATAAAGGTCAAGGCCTTGTGGGCACACCAATTACAATAGTAGGTTGTGGAGTGCCTGAAAGTCCATGCTCTTTATGCAGCAACTGATGACATCGTCATGCCCCAGGACCCAGGCCACACCTTGCCTGAGCCCCTGTCCTGGCCTACCACCCGCAGCATCACATGACCAAATGATGGCCCCTTGAGTGTCCAGGAGCCTGTCCCACAGAGTTCCCTCGCTGTACCCTCCACCAGCAATTTGGGAAGCCCCTACCATGAAGCGCAGCCAGCTATGAACATGCTGTCTGTCAGAAGTGCCGGGGGGGGGGGGAGGAGGGGAGATGGGGGCTCCCAGATAGGCACCTGCTTACCGCATCCCACCATCTAAAGACACCACCCAGAGCCACAACTGTTGCTGACAGCTGGGACTGCATGGAGCTTCCAGCCATGCCAACCCTGGCACATAAGCAATGGAAGGAGGGGGCTGATGTGGCTTAATCCCCACCCAAATGCAGGGCAGGGGTAGCTGCAAGGCAAGGCAGCCTGGCCAAGGGCTTCTGGTGGCTGCAGCAGGGATGATGAGGGACTGGAGCTAGGGGCGGGGCAGGCACCGCACAGCTGGCAGGATTCAAGACTAAGCCACGAGCACCTCATTTGGAGGGGCACGGCTCCTGCTGCTATGTGCACCCCAGGAGGCATGGAGAGCATGTGCCCCCAGATATGCACAGAACAGGGCAGGCTGCTGCTGCGGGCTGGGGCCAGGGCTACTCTGGGCTCCTCCCAGTGGAGGGGGCACTGGGCTGCGCTGAGGGTGGGTGGTGGCAGTGCTCAGAAGGGAATATGGGGGGGCTGCAGGTACCCCAAAATTCACCGTAGCCCACCCAGCTCCACTGCATACACCCTGAGTGCAGCCCCCTCCCCCCCAACCAGAGAAGCCTGGCACCACCCTGGCCCCAGCCCATTTTGGCATCCTCCCCTGCCCCACGCAGATCTGGTGGCACCCACCCTGCCCCGCCTCGCCCCTTGTGGTTCTAGGACATGTGCAGCAGCAGGAGCTAGCACCCCCTCCCCATGCCCCCTGGACAAGCTGCAGCTTCATCACACGCCCTGCTCTGCCCCAGGTGGGCAGTACCAGCCCCAGGAGCAGCAGCAGCATTAGTGTTGTTTATAATCATTATTATTTATTATGAACAATGATGACTGGGGTGGGACAGGTGCAGAGGTCCCAGGGTTTCTGTCCCCTTCAACCCAGTGGCACAGCCAAGGCTGGCCCTGCTCTGGCCCCCAGCTCCTCCCACCCATACCCAGGCAACGCAGAGCAGGGACTGGGGCCAGGGCTGATGTGGGAAAACAGCCAGGGCTGGGGGGCGGTGGATTCATTGGTGCGGGGACTGGCACTGGGCACTGGGCAATGACTCCAAGTACGGGGGAAGGTGCAGTCGCACAGATACAATGGGCCCTGGCCACAAACCCAATCCTCGGCCCAGCTCAGTTCAGCTCCTTCCCAATCCCTGCTTGGTCACAGGCCCCCTTCCCTCCCCTCACCATGACCCTTTCCCCTTCCTCCCGCCCCCCCCGCCCCCCACAGATGTCCCCACCTGGAGGGGACACATGTGCTCAGCACTCCCCAGCCCAATTCTTTCTCTCCCTCTGCCCTGGCCCTTGCTTCTGCCCCCACTCCCTGCCCAGCCAGCCTGCAACCACCTGGCCCCAGGTTACCAACCCCCCACAGTATGCAGGGAAGCAGCAGACAGTGCAAAACTTTGTTAAGAAGCCTCTGCCCCTGCAGCTAGGTGGGCGTGGCCCTCTCATATGCTGAGGAGGGCATATGATAGTGGCGATGTCCTTCTCAGCAGCGGGGGGCAGGGACATGTAGCACAGCTGCATGTAGTCCTCCAAGCAATGGTAAAGGTTGTGGGGCAGCCCAAGTTTGCCCTCCATGCCATAGCTCAAGGTTCCATACCAAGTGTGCAGGTGCACCTGGAGCATCATGAGGATCAGCAGCAGCAGCAGGATGTAGTGGGTCAGGCACCCCTTGGTCCATGCAAACAGCTTCTTGTGCACTACCAGGGGCACATGCAGCAGGGACATGCTGGGGGTACAGCAGTGGTGCAAGGGGGGATGGCCCTGGGGTGCCTTCCCAAAGAGGACCCCTGTGGGAAGGGTAGGGGTGCAGGCAGCTCCTTGTCCCAACTGGGGGTCATGCCACAGCCTAGAGCACCCACGCCCCCCTACCCCAGGAAGCAGGACCAGATTGGCAACAAAAATGCGCCCGCTTCCCAGCATATGTAGACACCTGCCTGGCACCATTTACTCATAAGTAATTTATTCACGAGTTAACTGCTGCAGCAGCAAATGTACATGCAGATGTGCCCACTGTGTATTATGCTGTATAGGTGCAAATTTCATTAATGTACAAGGTACATTAGAGCAATAAAATCATATAGAATCTTTAATTGTGTCTTGCTCTGTGAATCATTTATCATGTTTAACTTATTTTTAAAAAATCTTTTTTTAATTTTCCTTATATTTATCACACTGGTGTTTATATACACACACACATGTTCAATCAGAAGTTATTTAAAACTACTACAAAGTTCCAAGCTTAGAGTGCTCTTTTCATGGTGCTGTAATACTTCTAAGCATTGTTCTGTTTTAAAAACCATTTGGGGATTTCTTCTTACTGGAACTGAAAATGTGTAGTAAAAATTCTCTAGGATGGACTCTTTTTATTATAGGAAGATAATTATTCTGAGTGTTACTATGGCTAGTATGTTTCTAGACTTCACCTTGTTTTATTGCAAGACAGTTTGGATATCATCAATACCTGAAGAAAAATGTAATATTTGTTAAACCCTTTCTACGGTTGTTCATTGTCTCACAACTTCTGAAGAGATTTATAGTGGTGTGCGGTATTTCAGAAGCCAGGAATCTTCTGTTTTCTGCCAGAAAGAGTGTTATAAAAAGGGGAACAGAGAATAGGTGATTGAGACCATAGCCAAAAGTAATATTATTAAAGGAATCTTTACAAAACTGACTGGCTAACTACAGCCAGGATCCACTGCAGCAGAATTTGTTACCCAACTACATGGTGATTTTAAGTCCTAACCCAACACCCACCAATTTTTATGGGAGTCTTTCCATGAATTTCAGTAGGCTTTGGATCAGAATATAAAAAAAAAAAAAAAAAAAAAAAAATCAGTTCATCAGTCAGTTTGTATAGGTTTACAGAATGTCCTCTTCATTCAGGCATTAGCTCATAGCAAAAGAATCAGACCTAAATTTAACCATTTCTACATTTTAAAGCAATAAGAATAAGTACTGTTTTATACCAGATATGTTAAGAGTTTTGTCACACACAAAAACATATGTGGCTAACCAAGCCCAAATGAATGCCCAAGATGAAAATACTTCTAAACTACAGGAACTCTGGGGCTGAAGCATTGCAACCAAATCGTATCCCTCTGATGCACCGAAATAAATGGGCAAGGGATAATATAGTCCAGAGCCTCTAACTGACTTAAGGCAAGGGCGCATGGAAAAGTGACTACAACAGAAATAAGGGTGAGGATTCACAGCATGTTAGCTAGTCCACAGTAATTTTTTGCATGCATGATGCCGCCACTAGGTAAATCAAAACTAACTCACAGTGGGCGCATCTACATGAGACACTAACTGCACAGTAGCTTAATACTATTGCACAGTAGCGTATTAACACGGCTTTTGCTCTGCACACTACTACGCAGTAGAAGGCTGCAAGTTGGTGCTCTTAATGAAAAAGGGTAGCTTTCATTTACCATGGGATTAAAGTATACATAAGGGAAGTAACTTTGGAGAAGATAACATTCTATAAATCTCTGCCCTTCTTTGCTTCATGGATAGCTTATTTTTGTGCCTATGTCCTTAGAAAAAAAGACTAATTTTTTTTTTTAACATAGAATCAAATTGTAAAGTTATTTGGACAACCAATGATATATACACACAAGTTTCCAGTTGAAGTCACAAAACTGTGGGCATTTGATCCCCATTGATTAACTTAGTTTGCAATCTTATTGTAAGATAAGAGGCAATGTAGAAAAAAAGGGCAATAAACTGTAGGTTAGATTATACTGTATTTCGGGTGGGATTTTTCAATACTGCTCAGAACTGCCCTAAATGTTCCTCCAGAAATTAGTGGTAAGACTTCCACTGTCTTTTATGGAGTAGAGAAAGGCTAATGTTGACAACTTTTGAAAAATCCACACTGAAAAGCCTCTTAAATCATGTTAATTTACCATAAATGGATGTACAGCCTGAGAAAAATGGCCTTTTTTATAATGTTACCATTGAAAATGGTTGCATTTAAGTCTACTGCTTAACAATATCAAAGAAAAGTGTTTGGACACTGCGGGCACATCTACACTAGACATTTACTTCAGAGTAGACTAATTAGCTGCAGAGTAAATGTCTACACATGCAGAGCTATTAGGCTGGAGTAAACTAATAAACCTGCAGCACTATACTAGGAAAGTATATGTTTCCTAGTGTGGAAGGTTAGTACTTGTGTAAATACAAGTACTAACCTTCCACACTAGGAAACATATACTTATATTGGACAGTTATTTATGATTCTCAGATATAGTGGATTTTTTATTTGGAATGTGATATAGAAGACCATGAGAGTATTAAATATTAGCACTTGTCACATAACTATGACCTTAGGCAGCCAGCCATATCTAGTGCACGCAAATGTAAAATGTTAGGAATTTCTTAATTGACTTGAAAATATGTGTAACTATGTGTTTAACAGAGAATCAATGTTCACTCTCTTATGTTATTAGAAAAAAGAACTTTTTGTAAAGGAAATATCCTTATTGAAGGCTGCACTATCAGATACGCTCACAATGCGCTTTTGTGTGGCCACTTTTTTAAGTATCAAATGCCTTGTCATACAGTAGCCTTCTTTTATTATCACAGAAAATGCTAGCATGAACTTGGTTTATGTAGCAAAAATTCCCTCTTAAATGCAAAAAATCTAACACATACTTTCATAGTTGCTCAGTTAGGATCTGGCCTGAAGGTTAGATGATCTTGGCCCAATTCTCAAACAAGATTTCTGCCTCAGTGAGTGACAAGTTGTCATGCTGACTGTTTCCCTCAGACAGGCTGTCTTCATGGAGATTGAAGGGAAGAGGTCACATCCTGTTGCAAGAGAAAAAAATGCAGCTTTTATACTCTTATTCTTTCTAAGAAAAAAACCCTACAATCTGGCTGGTGTATATCAGTTCAAACTACACCAGCAATGACTAGGGCCCAAAAAAACTTTTATTTAAGCATCTATGTTTAAACAGGAAGGCACAGAGAAACCAGACTAGGAAGGTCCCCTCTAAAAAAAGGGAGATTTAAGATTTTCTCTGAAAGACTACCAAAAAGTCAATTATATTTCATTAGCAATCCTTTTTACTTTTCAGACATTTCTTCTCTAAAAAATTGATACTCACTAAAATGGTTAAAAGGGTTTTGTGCCCTTCATCTTACTGATGATTATTCAGTCTTTTAAAACATAATTAATGACACCTCACCCAATTCCCTATGAAAGCCAAGTTAGATTGGCATGGATCATTTTTGAAAATCATACAATGAGCATAAAATGGTGTTAGCTATTCGGTAATTCATCTTCACACCACCCTTGTAAAGTAAGTAATCATTCCTAAAGGAAAGGGGGAAGAAGGAATAAAGAGAAATGAAGTGATTAGCTAAAGTGATTAATTAGCAGAGCTAATAGTAGGAACTTCAAAGCCCATTATCATTTTCTTCCAAACTTGCACTGCTTCCTTGACTTCTAATCAAAACCATTTTGGCCCTCTTTAGAGATCTTATTTATGGGCATTGCTTATGATCGGGAGACCTATTATGTTGCTACTACAACATGTCAATCCACTTTACACTCCATAACAAGAGAATTGTTGGCTGCCTTATTGAAATTATGGTAGCTGGTAAATGTGCATCAGAGCTGCAGGCAATGAATTTTGTTGTACTAAGAGACTGCCAATTTGCAAGTCCAAATTAGGCACATTAGCTTGATCAAAATAATAATTGCTCATTCTAACTCTTCACTCATCTGTTGAATCAAAGCTGAACCGAACCTTTTTTTGGTTAGAGTTTGTGAGTGGAGGGAAAGTCAGCCTTGCTTGAACTTGAATGTAAGTGTTACCAATAACTTGTTTAATAAGAGCAGACTCAAATCTGGCCCCCCACTTTATTTTCCCTGACTGCACAGAGGATTTCTAAAAGATAGCTCTTTAAATCTTTTAAAATCTTTTATCTTGTAAAACAATAGCTAACAAGAACTTACCTCTGCCAGCATTCTTTACGGATGCAGTCATCCTGCTTTGTCATACAGCTAAAGCTCAAGGGCTTGTTAGGTGCCAGAAACTGTGCTCTCTTGATTTGTTTTAAACAGAGGTTGAGCAGGTGATCAGCCCTACATTGATTTGGACAGGAATGTAGGTGATCAGCCCTACATTGATTTGGGTAGGAATTTTTCTTTCCTTTTTCACTAGAATTTGGTCCTGGGGATACTAAATTGTTTCAATTAGATACAAACCCAGAGGGCACAGCTACATGCGATGTTTACTGCACAGTTGACTAATTAGGTGTGCAGCAAACATCTCTTCATCTACACGTGTGCCTTTATTAGGCTAGAGGAAATACATTTACTCTGCAACAGAAGAATACTTGAAATATCCCAGATCCCCAGGGCCCTCTGCCAGCTGGGGTTGCTCTGGCCCAGCTCAACATGTGATGCTCACAGGCACACATGTTGATTCAGTGCTTGGGAGCGATAAACTCTGGGCCAATAAGCCCTGCAGTTTAAAGTTTAAAGAGAAGCTTTAACAAGTCCTTATCAAAACCAGAAAGCAGCAAAAATTGTCTGCTATAGCATCTACAAGCTTAAAAATGTGGCTTATTTCTAGCATCCACTGTTTTGGGGGCTACACAGAAAAGATACATTCACTGAATACCTGAGGATATACCCACTTCACCCTTCTGGCATTGCATACTAGGGACAAAATCACGGGTGAGTGATGACAAGAGGCAGAAAACTAAATAAAATATGTTATTTACATTTATATAAATGATAAAGAGTTCTTCCCATCTGAATCTTTCATGCAATTCCAGATAACTGTCTAGTAGGTAGGTCAGCTTGTTGTGTTGGGGGTTTTTTTTTACCATAGATCTGAAGTGGGGCTAAGGCTGGGACTCTAAAAAGCAGGTAAAAAAGATATGCACCTCTTGGATTTGAGGCAATCTCATCATACAGAGATAGCAACAGTTGTTGTTAGAGAGATGAACAGAAACCACAGAAGCTCAGAAGTAAAGTACTCTGTGAATAAGGGCGTGAGAAGTCAGAAAGGCAGGTAGAGCCATAGGGAGAAAGTGCACAGGAGGCCATTCCTGCAGAGAGGGAGAGTTCCTGCATAGGGCTTCAGTGAGTGTCATGTGTAAAAGCAAATTGGTCTCCGAGGAAAGCTAACCTATGTATAAAGGACAGTCTAAAAAGCACTATATATGCTTTAATGACATGCTCCTCACCACAATATCTCCGTGCCTGACTTCCTCTCAAAGCTGTCCTCGTACCTTTCACCTGACTTCTTCTTAAAGGGCAAGGTGACTACTAAACAGAAGTAGAATAATAATGTGACTGTATTCCCTAACGAATAAACCAGGTGCTCCCGGGCGCTGGCTGCTCCAAACTTGGTATCTCATTTGTTACAAGCTAGCACAAAGCTCCTCTGGGCACACTGGACCCAAATAAATTCCTTAAAACACTAAATGAATTGAGACAGCTTTGGTACAGAAATCAGGGTTTTTACTTCACGTGAACAGATTGAAAAGGTCTGACATTTAGTCCCACGTGACCTTTATCAAGGACAATACAGAGCATACAGTTTTTGCCCTAATAAAGTGTTGTAGCCAGGAGTCTTTGACTTTGATATAGGTCGTTTGGGTCCAAAATGCTGGATGTTTCAGCTGCCTTCACTTGAAACAAAAAGTGTATTTTTACTGTGCAGATGTCCTAATTTGTAATGTTATTAAACTATGTTGGTCTAGTTTCAGGAAGAACTTTGTCTGGCTGGCTTTTGTTATTTTGTATCAGCTACAACCTATTCTGTTGTGCCTGTTTATGTCTGCAAAGACATTTCTTTCAGCTCAGGCGTTCTGGCCATTTGATCACACAGATCATGTGAGCAGAGCTTTTACTGATAAGACTAAACAGAAACAAATGTCTAAGCAGAATAGAAACATCTCAGTCAATTTTTAAAATAACTCATTCATTAAACCATGGAACTAAATAGAAAAGCTTGCCATTTGTGCATGTAGTCACACTGTACTTAGAATAATTGGGACCAGCTGTTATGCTTTTCTGTTTCTGGAAGCATGTAACATTGCACAAGGCTAACAGAGCAAGAGCACAGACAGTGAAGAAAGAAGTTTAAGCATGTAGTTTAAGTCTCAATAATTGTTCATGCTCCTTTTTGGAAATATTCTGATTCAGGCAATGAAAGCCAACTTGAAAGGCAGCTTTCTGAAAGCAATATATTTTAACTCTCGTTTTGACTTTCATTTTCATCATGTAATTTCCACACACTCTAGCAAAGTCATTATTTTTTTCTTTTTCAGTTTCCCCCCTCTGTACATGTTTATTCAAGACAGACCACCTTGAATCAATTAAATACACGAGGAACAGAGACAAGGTTTACTTAATCATCCGAAGGGGCAGGAGGAGAAAATATTCTGGAAACTATTTCCTGCTAATAATGCTTAGAATTGCATACTTCAAACTTCCCTACCCTTCTTGAAGAAAGGGTGGCTACTTGAAAAGAGGGCTTGCTTAAAACTATAGATGTGCTACAAAGGCTGTGATGATTCATGTACTGCAACAAAAGAAATACTAATTCAGAGGCAAATTGTGTCTCACTGTATATGCAATTTCAGGGAAGTGAGTGAAGAGATATAAGATTACTCAGTTTCTACCCCCCATACAACTACCCACATTGCAGACTATAGCATGAGCTTATAGCAGCACCATTGGCCAAATTATTTGTAGGCTCATGGAAGTCAGGTGTGGTCCCAGATGACTGGAAAAAGGCCAATGTGGTGCCCATCTTTAAGAAAGGGAAGAGGGATGACCCCACAAACTACAGGTCAGTCAGTCTGACCTCGGTCCTGGGTAAAATCTTTGAAAAGTTGGTTAAGGAGGCCATCAACTACAAGCTGGTAACAGATGGGGTGGTAAACAGCAACCAGCATGACTTTGTGGAGGGCAGATCATGCCTGACAAACCTTGTGTCATTCTACAACCAGGTTGCTTACCATCTGGATGAGGGACATGAGGTTGATGTCATCTACTTAAACTTCAGTAAACCTTTGACTCGGTCTCCCATGAGATTCTCTCTAACAAACTGGAGAGTACTGGGATGGACTAGTTTACAGTGAGGTGAGTGGACAACTGGCTCAGAAGCCACTCCCAGAGAGGGAGGGCCATCTCCAGTGGATCAGTGCTTAGACCCATGTTATTCAATACATTCATTAATAATTTGGATGAAGGGGTACAAAGCACAATGATTAAGTTTGCAGATGATACCAAGCTGTGGCGAAATGTGAGCACACCAGAGTGTAGGGAAAAGATCCAGAAGGACTTTGACAGACTGGATGTATGGACAGAATGAAATCAGATGAGGTTTAACAGGGAGAATTACAAGGTCCTGCATCTGGGTAGGAAGAACCCTTAACCACAACTATAAAATAGGTGGTGGCCTACTGGTTGACACAACATCTGACTGGGACCTGGGGGTCACGATCGACTGGAAGATGAATATGACTCAACAGTGTGATGAGGCTGCCAAAAGGGCAAATAAAACTCTGGTGTGCATCAGCCGCTATGTGGTCAATAGGTCCAGGGAGGTACTCCTCCCTCTATTCAGAGTTGGTGAAGTCTCAGCTGGAGTACTCTGCCCAGTTATGTGCACCGCACTTCAAGAGGGACATAGATAATCTTGAGAGAGTACAAAGAAGGGCCACACATTTGATTAAGGGCATAGAGGGTAGGCCTTATGAGGAGAGACTCCAGGAACTGGGCCTGTTCAGCCTGAGGAAGAGAAGGCTGAGAGGTGACATGATAGCAGCCTACAAGTACCTCAGGGGGGAGAATCAAGAACTAGGAGATCAACTATTCAGGAGGGTGAGGAGTATCCTCAAGGGAGGATGAGGACAAATAAATTAATAGAGGGTAAACTCAGGTTGGATATAAGGAAAGACTTCTTCTGTGTAAGGGTCACCAGAATCTGGAACATGCTCCCAGCAGAGGTGGTAAACTCACCCTCCTTGGAGATGTTCAAGACAAGGCTGGACAGGCAACTTACTGAGCTCATCTGAGCCCAATACTTCCTGCCTACAGCAGGGGACCAGGCTTGATGATTGTACAGGTCCCTTCCAGTTCTATGATTGTATGAGGAAGAGATCACAATCAAGTATCTGCAAGGGGCAGGAACTTTACCAGTGCTTTTCCTTTGATGAATATTAAAGGCCAGCTTCAAAAGGAGGGATAGTTTCATAGTAGATAGAGAGAAGTTTGGATAATGCCTAATGTGTAGCCTGATGGTTAGCTTTCCTGGGAAGAAAAACATACAGGTTATAGTCCCCTCTGAGTAAAAGTGCAGGTGGGGTGTAGACAGTTACCCTAACTACTAGGCTATTGGACTAAAATAGGGCTGTCCAACTAGCATCCATGGGCCCCCAGCAGCCAGCTCTCCCCCTGCCACATGGCTGTGCAGGCCACATGAGGTTACATGCTGCATCCTGCACAGCATACATAACAAGAAGGGAGTAGGAAGCCATGTGTTGCCGCCACAGCCTGTACAAGAGCTAAATGCCATCCACTGAGGATATGGGGATGGCTCCATGCTGCTGTTATTGCAGCCCATACAGCAGGGAGAACCTGGGGGTCCAACCCTGCAGCATGCAGCCCACATAATGTTTAACCTGGATTCAACAGGCAGGTGCCATGTGTGTTCCAGTGATGAACAGCTCTAGGCTAAAACATGGGATGGCTACATTGTAGCTGGAACAAAACCTCCCAGCTGTGGTTTTTGTCTGACTACAATTTGGGGACTGCCTGGCCTTATGTGCATATCTGAGACATCATGCACCTACCTGGCCAAAGCACAGCCCTATGGAACATGTCCAGTAGCCATGCACATGCTGAATTGCAACCTTCACTTAAGTACCAAAACTGAAGATATACAGATGAGTACTGTCTTTTAGCACTTCAAGTGAAACAGTGTAACCCTTTGTGTCTCCATCACAATCTGAACCCCATTATTCCTGAGGCAATAAAACTTATACACTCTTCCTTACTTGGAGATTGTGGCTGAATCATAGCTGATATTGCTTTTCCTTCAAAGTACCTAAAGATTTCAACAAGCTTTACAATAAATTACAATGTATATGTAATATTGAGGGATTCTTGAAGTAGACCTTCAACTGAGCTGGATGATATTGGCCTTAGAAAAATGCACAGCGGGTGCAAAACAATATTCATATATATTTCCATTTCCTTTTGGGGTTGGTTTGCTTGCTTTTGTTTTTTGCTAAGAATTTCTCCCTTGTTACCATCCTTACAGATCTCCAATGACAAAAGGAGTTGACCTCACTTTTCATAGGGATATGGAGTGACCCAGGATACACCACCTTTACTGTTCAGCTATCAGGAGCAGGGAAGGGAAAGGTATTACTGAGTTTATGAGAGATTACATGAAGCCCATTTTCATAGACCTGCCAATCCTGAATCCAGTCTCATAGTCTCATAGTGCTTAGGGTCGGAAGGGACCTAAACAGATCATCAGGTCCGACCCCCTGCCCTGGGCAGGAACGAGTGCAGGGGTCATAACACCCCAGCCAAATATCTGTCCAGCCTCCTCTTGGAGACCCCCAAGGTAGGAGAGAGCACCACCTCACTTGGGAGCCCATTCCAGAGCCTGGCAGCCCTAACTGTAAAGTAATGTCTCCTGATGTCCAGCCTGAACCTTCTCTCTAACAATTTGTGGCCATTATTCCTAGTAACCCCTGGTGGTGTCTGGGGGAACAGAGCCTCACCCAATTTCCGCTGGTCCTCCTTGGTGAGTTTGTAAATGGCCACCAGATCCCTTCTCAGCCTTCTCTTGTAAAGGCTGAATAGATTCAGGCCCTTTAGCCTCTCTTCGTAGGGCCTGCCCCACTGCCCTTTGACCATGTGAGTGGCTCTCCTCTGGACCCTCTCAATGTTAGCCACATCCCTCCTGAAATGCAGCGCCCAGAACTGGACACAGTACTCCAACTGTGGCCTGACCAGATGCATAGACGGGAAGGATCACCTCCATGGACCTGCTTGTGATGCATCTGTAGATGCGCAACAAGGTGTGGTTAGCCTTACTGACTGCTTCCTCACATTGATGGCTCATGTTCATTCTGGAGTCAACAATGACTCCAAGATCCCTTTCTGCCACTGTTTTGACAAGAGAGGTGTTCCTCAGCCTATAGGTGTGTTGCTGGTTCCTTTTTCCTAGATGCAGTACCTTGGAAGAGGGAAGATATTATAAGTTACAAAGTTATCCTTATCTTGAGTTGGAGTATTCCACATGGAACAATCCTGCCGCCATTCCCCAGTCCTGGAACACAGAGACCTTCAACCTCCACAGATGTCCCCAGTACCTAACGAAGGTTTGAGAGATCTGTATAGATTCGACTGAAAGGATTGGATAGAGGAATCTGTGATTTGTAGGAAATGTAGGTATATTTCTCCCCTGCAGAGATTCTGAGTGAACAAAAGTGAATTAAGTCAATCAGGCTCTGATTGAAAGAGAAGCTGCTACAAGCACACATCTGTTATCTGTCCTACAGCGCTCACTCATTTGCATTCTCCCTCCCCCACCGCACCAACTTCTCCTCCCTGAGGCAAATATTTGACAAATCCAGATTAAGATGATGTTGAGACTGATTTTATAATAGTAGAGCGGAAACAATTTTGTCTCTAATAACAGCCTATTCCTACAGCCTAAAAAAGAAACTTCTCCCTATGGGAGAGAAATCTAAAATAAAAACTAGGTACATTTCTGGACAGGGGATCAAAGTTTTAGTTGAGCCTCGAGGTAATTGCAAGAACCAAGTGACCCCCTGCATGTGCCTTGTGAACTGACCTCAAGATTCAATAAAGCATAAGCTTCAAGGTTTGCATGCTCAAGAATAAGTTCTGTACCAGTATATTTTAGTAGAGCATTTTTAATGTGAGAAGGTCATTTCTCTTAATAGAAATGGTTCTTTTTTCCTTTTTTTAATCAGAGATTACACCAAGTACAAGGTTACAATACTGTCCAATGCTGTTGCCTTTGCATAAATCTAGTGAAGTTACCAGAAACAGCATGAAAGATGGGGAACGCCAGCTTCTTCAATCCTTTTTCTCTGATTACCTCACAAAGTTCATGTACTCAAGCAGTTGAGTTAGCTCCCTCTGATGAGGTCCCCACCATTCTTAATCATTCTTCCTCTTCCTGGAAAGCTCTTCCTCGAATACTGTCACACCCAATTCATACATTTGGCTAGTAAGGAGATCCTAGATGCTGAGGAGGCCCCTTTCTGCAATCAGAACTGCTATTAGTCCTGATCCCTATGCCTGCCCAAGGCACTTTGTTCACTGAAACTTTTCAGGGGAGCAGGAGTCCACATTAGAAAAGCTACTTGGAAGGCTGAGGCTGCAGCAAGACTATATACCTTGGATGACCCTAACAGCAACTCTGAACAGGCTGGCACAGCTTCACAGAGGAAACTAAACTGTTCAGGTTCCCAGGGAAGAATAACAATCTGTCTCATCGACCTTTTCCACTAGAAGTATTTTATACGAGTTATTTGTGGGGGGAAAAATATCTTTGTATTTATTCCTTAGAAATCTTAGAAATATTTTTACTATCAAAGGGAATAGTAAAAATAGCATTACGTTTTGTGTCTGGCTTCCAAAACTTTATGATATCAGTAATGCATAACACATGAACAGTTCCCAAAATGTGTCAAATACTGTGACAAATTCAGGCAAGTATTCAGGGCTTAACTCTCCTCTCTGTCTGAACTTTATTCAACCTAGGGGAAGAGTAGCCTTGCAGGTTGCAGCAATCTGATCCTGTGCTATCCTACGTCAGTGGTAATGAGAACTGTGAAAGGGCTGCTTTAAATTTCACAGTAGTGTAAGGCTCCCACAGGATGTATGATACTTCACAGCAGAGACTCCCCATGCCTTAAGAAGGGTGACTGTACCCAAAAGCTTGCCAATAATTTTTTTTCCAACTACTCAGTTGGTCTAATAAAAGATATCACATCTACTCAAAGAACTTTGCCTGCCTTCACAGGCTATGCACATTCACTTAGCAATGTCTACCTATTAATGACCCAGATTCTGATACACTTACATTAGACAGCATCTTAATCTATAAATAGTTCCATTCATTTCAAAGGTGCAATTCACAGATACAAATGTTACACAGTGCAAGAGTGCAAAATCAAGAGGTGTGTGTGCATGCATGTGTGTGTATATACATACACACTACATAGATATCAATATAGATATATGCAAACACACACCGCATTACCTTGATATCTAAACATATGCATGCACAAATGACCTATCATATATTACAAATATAAATCAAGCTTTGAGACCATTGACTCGAAATAAATTATTTTTAAAAATTCAGGTTCTTAGGTGATGTAAATGGTCATTGTTCAAGTGACAGTAGATAAGGATGTGGTCCTATGTTTAAGTATATTGGAGGGCATAGAATCTACCTATATGTGAACACACACACACACACACATATATATATATATATATATATATATATATATAAACATACTCAATATAAGTATACTTCCTGGTTTTTCCAATTGGGGAAAAACATTAAAAAGCCCTATCTAGCCTCTCCTTTCCTGCAATTAGAAGAGATCCTAAGATGACATAAGCTAATTAAGGAGAAACGGAAGGATGGTATGTATGTGTAACTGTTGCCCTAAAAAAGGAAATGGTATCAATAATGCAGCAATAAAATACTTGAAAGGAAATGGATTTTTGATTAAGTCAGTTTTCAAAGTCTATCCCCAGAAAAGAGAATAATGCCTTTAAATTGCTATTAATGATGACTGCTTGTGCTAATGTTTTGCCCTTTGGAGAAAATACAACTCAGTAATACAAGAGCTACATAATAAGCATCTTTATCTCCTTGGAATTCACAGGCCTTTTGTTATTTTTTTCTCTCGCAATCTTCCTGTAAACCAAATACCACTTGAGCTGATTCACACAGACCCTTGAGAGGAAGATACGGAAGGGCAGTCAGTTTTCTCATGAGAAGTTCAGCATGGAGAAGTTCCCTTTCCATTCCAGCAAATCCTAAGACATTTTGCACCCAGCTTGACCTGACAGATGTAACTCTTCTGCTTTCACTCCTTAATTTGTTTGCATTTGGCTCAGGTTCAAAGCTTTTTTTAGTGCCCGATGGTTTTCCTTGCTGGAGCAGATAGGAATTATTAAAAAGCCAAGACCTCTCTCAGGCTTCACTACAAGGAGAGAGAGCGGATTCTCCTTGGAACTTACAGAAAAAGGGGCAGATGAACTGACAGCCAAGAGCTCCCATTTTGCCAGCTTGAAGGATCTTGCCTGCAGCCAGTCACCATATGTCTGGCTCCAAACTATGGAACAGACAGGCCAGAATGATACACAGTATTCAGATGGTCTGCCCTTTCTCTCAAGAGGGAGAGTACACTTTGAAGCTTATATTATCTGGCTTTCCTTTCCAATGTGATTCTTAAAAGGCCCAGTTCTGGAAAGCTCTAATCTTAAACTTTCACACGATAATGTAATAGTTATTTGGAAAGAAACTGAATAGTGGTGAAAAGCAGTCTATTCTAATATATACACACAAATGTATCCGTGCACCTCATTTTTATAGACACACTTGAAACATATCAAGTTACATCCTTAGCCCCACTGAACCCAGTCATAATTAATTCGTTTGAATAGGTAAACCTGTCAACTAGCATGTTTAGAGAATGTGATGCTTATGTTAAGTAAATGAATGATATTAGTTTAGTTAACTATGTGTAAACTAAACTAATATAGAAAAAAGAGAGATAGGACTCAGGGCCCTCAAATCCAGTTTCCAGATATAGCAGGCAACAATGACATGTAATTGCTTTCATAAACTGATCAGTTCCATTCTAAAAGTGGTTTAGGCTTCTTTGCTTTTATATCCCTGAAGGCTGTTCCAGAACCTCACTGTTCTCTGATGGATGAAAACCTAATTTCCAGCCTAAATTTATTCATGGACAGTTTATACCCATTTGTTCTTGTGCCAACATTGCCTTTTAGCTTAAATAGTTCTTTTCTCTCCCTGGTGTCTATCCCCTTGATGTATTTATAGAGAGCAATCATATCCCCTCTTAGCTTTCATTTTGCTAGGCTAAACAAGCCAAGCTCTCTTAGTCTCCTTACGTAAAATAGCCTTTCCATCCCTTGATCATCCTTGTAGTCCTTCTTTGATATGGTTCCAATCTGAACTCATCTTACTGGAACACTAGTGACCCCAACTTGTACACAGCATTACAGATGAGGTCTCCCACAAGTGCCTTTTAACAAAATTGTTAATACTTCCCTATTTATACTAGAAATGCCAGTACATATACAACCAATTCATGTAATCATTCTATACGATACAAAACTCTTATAACTATTTACGTAAGAAATATCCATTTATTTCTAACTTAAAATAATTTAAAAAGTCAGCCTTGCTACCAAGAAATAGAACATTACATTTCTAAGTTCTGTCTGAATCTGGCCCAATAGTCTGAACCCTTCTTCTCCCCCCACATACAGACATAATATGGGTTTGATGGCCTTTGGCCCTGGATACACAACACATTTACACCAGTGGGACCACTTTTTCCACATTCACGTGAAAAAAGAAAAAAATATATCCTTTCAGTCTAATTTGCACATATCCAATATAAAAGTATCCTGGGAAAAAGTGGGGGTAAATTATACTGGCATAAGTCTCATTAATGTGTGTGTCATATATCTACATATCAAGCTAAGTGAACTGTTACCTCCTCCCATTCCACATCCTGGTGAAGCACTATAATAATAGCCCTTACATAGGATATGTAGATATTACAGCTAGATCAACCTAACTAAGTACCTAACCCATGCCCCATGTAACTAAATGTGTGTGTATGTTTGGAGTGCAGCTCTGGGAATGGGAAAGCCAAACCACTTACCCCTATAAGGTTGTGCTTTCCCTTTCCTCCTCTGCCCACCCACCCAACCCATGAACTCTCTTCTCCCTGTGGACACACCTGTCCCTCCAATCCCACCAACCCCCCTGCCCCGGGACCTGACAACCTCCCTGGGAGCCTGCTAGCTCCACCTCCCACAGATCCCACCAACTCCTCCCTCTACCTTGACTTACTTACTTAGATTGTGCTGCCAGTGTGGCTCCTGACACCAGAAAATGTGTGCACAAGTGGGATCTGACTGATGATCATGTGGCTGAAAGTAAGCTGCATGATCATAGATCCAGCCCAGAGAATGTCTGCATGTGCCCTAAGTGAAGCTGACTGCCTGCCTATTCTTGATCCTGGTGTAATTTATGTTGATTGAAAAAAACAATATTGATTACACTTCAGTAATTATGTATTACATCTCAAGTCTTAGTTAGGTTCTTAGAGCAAGATCTACAAAAGGACATATGCATTTAGATGCTAACTCCTCTTGAGTTTGGAGACTGGCCAAAGAGTCGGTCTAAATCATTTGGGGCTTAGGTTCAGTACTGCAATGCATAACTTTTAGGCAATTTGCCACTGAACAGCCCTAGATACGTAACAGTGCATAGACTCCCTATGCCATGCATGGGGAGAGTTTGGCACCTGGGAATAGCAGGCACAGGATCAGGAATTGTTTAAGCTAGCCATTAGGAATTGCCAAATTGATACCTATGTGTCTTAAAAGCTGCCCAACTCAACTTAAATACCAAACTTTCCTGGAAAACTTTCAATAGAGATTCACAATACTGAACTGTTTCCTGGAGTTAGGCATCTCTGCCAGCCTTTTCTTGTAAAACATGGTAGGAGGAAGAGGAGGATCCAGTACCTAGTAATTAGAGCACTCAGCCAGAGTGCATCCACTTCCCAGGGGAAGGTTGTAACACCAGAATTCAATGTTATTAGGGTAACAGTCTCTCTGCTCCCATTGTTGATGCTTTTCTGCTTTGAAAAGAATATTTAAATATTCATAGGTCAGAGAGAAAGAAAACGAAGGAGCCTCAGTCTCTAGTCCAGCATTATAGCAGTAACTTGGGAGAAGGGAGACTTGGATTCTACTCCCTGCTCCAGTGAATACTTGATATAAAATACTTAAGCATTTAATGGAACCCAGGTTCCCCTTTCCTAAATGACTATACTAACCAACAAAGCATAGAGTAGCACTGACTTTTCCTATTTCTCTCTGCTCCAATTATTATTTAAATATTCCATGCAAAGTTGAACCAGTAAACAAGGATGTGTCTACATGAGACGCTACCGCACAGTAGCTCCTTGCTACTGCACAGTAGCATTGCTGGGCAGTAGCATTGGAAATACTTATGCAAGTACTAAATGACTGCACAATAACAACTGTAAAGTCCACTACTTATGTAGATGTAGCCTCAGGCTATGATACCTAAAACCTAGTGGTCAGAGCATTTACCTGGGATAAAGTTCCTGAACCAGAGGAGGAAACTGAACTGAATTTTCCATTCTAGCCACTGAGCTTCTGGGTAAAGGGAACACCATGATCTGCTGAGTGTTGTGGAAGGCCCAAAATATATAATGTATAATTCCCTGAAGACATCCAAGGGCTCTGTCTGCAAGTGAGATAGTGGGTGGGAATGTCTAATATTGAGGTAAGGACAAGGTTTAAGCATAAGTTAGTTAGCTAGCAGTTTGGCATTGTTGAGGCTCTGATAGTTTTGGGAGTGACCAAAGCAGACCTCTAGGCATCAGACTGGAAATGTAAGCTTGGTTAAGTTTTGGTGCTCTCATAGTTAGGAAGTAGGGGTTCTAAGGGTCTAAATTTAGGATTTAGGTACCTAAAACATCTGTTAGACAGGACTTAGGCATGTAAATGGGTTTGTGGAACTAGCCCTTAGTAAATAAGTAAGTATATCTCCAAATTGTATCAAAACTGGAACCTTTGCCAGCCTAGAGAGATACAGCTTACCTGATTACTGATGTGGTTACTCCAGGACTGAACTGAGGCAAACCAGCCAAGTAATATAAAAAGACTTACTTTATCATTGACTAGAAGTCGGACTGTACTAAAAGGTTTTCTTTAGCCAAGTTTGTTTAATTATAGTTTAGTGATCACTGAAAGAATCAAGGACAAAGTCTAAGTAAGGGGAATCAAGGACAAAGTCTAAGGAGGGAATCAAGGACAAAGTCTAAGTACCTCTGTATTATGTTTCCAGGAAAGGAGGGAAATGAAAGACATAAGCATGACATTGCTTAGAAATATGTTGTTATCCTCCATATGATTAGGAGCCAGGACCAAAGAATTATGAAGCATCTGAACACAAGAGCAAGGAAGGATGGAGAAAAAGAGCCAGAAAGAAATTTTAAAATGATATTCAAAATAGTTCCTCCATTGTTCTGCCCTCAACATTCTGTAGTTCTGCAAAATAGTGTTGCCATTACATTCATATGATTATAGTGTGTGCACTTTTTAAACATTTTTATGGCACTTTTAGCTGACACAAACACACATATTTGCTTGCTGATTTGTGACCTTAAAGAGTTTATTAATGAAAACGTTGCAGTTCAAATAGAAAAAGAATTTTAGCCTGAAGCAGGCTGTCATTGGATGACTGCTCTATTTCAGAGGTCAGCTACTATAGCAGGATGAAGGTAGTTAAAGGTGACCTGGAAAAGAAGAAAATAAATATTAGTGTCGCAGCCTTTTTTATTTTTTATGATATATAAAGATGGCATGTCAGGGTTTTGGGGCTTTTTTTTTTAATTTCCTGTTTGATTTTTGTATCATTAGAAGCACAGCTATAAGTTGTAAGGGGTAAGAATACTCTTCACATAAATAGCACATTCAAAATATTTAATAAATGATTTAGTTAGGCTAATTGGTATCTGGACATCAGAATTGCTAGCCCTTTTACAAGGGGCTTTGTCAGAAAGTTATTCCAGCTCTAAAACTATAATAACATGAGTAGGCCACACTTTGTTATTAGGGTAACACAGAGAAATGGAGGCATAACGTGCCATTAGTACTGAAACATTTTTTAAAAATAAAATATTCTTAATTCTTCACAGGGATTTTTCATGGAATAGAATGTGTTCAACCGTGCTTAATTTTATTTCTGCTATACTTGCCTTCTTTGAACTTTCTCCTTACTTGAGTATTACATTTCCTGATTGGCACTGGACTCAAGGTGGCAAAAGCAGGACAATCTGCTGTGACAAAATGTTTTTTCTTAAGGGAGTTCTGCATGAGCACATTGCATATTTTCCACAAAGATTTCCCTCTTTTTCAAGAACAAGGTGAAATTGGAGGTGCTAGGAAACACCATAGAGCCACGAGCAAAACTTAATCCTATTATGAGATGAAAAAGGAGGTGAGCTAAACTGTTGCTAAAATGGCAGTTTTTTAGTTTATCTGCCATACACACAGGACTTCAAGCAGCAAAATAAAGTCCATATTGTAGTATTATCTATGTTTTGAAAGCTGTGGAATCCTTTCTAGGTTAGAGAAAGTGTTAGTGTTGAAGGAAAGGACAGAAAGTCAACATATTTCCAAAGCAAAAAATAAATGGCTCTGACATTATATGAATAAATAAAATACAAAAAGTTAGCTGGGAAAATTACAGTTCTTTTTAAGTGAGGGCATTGGCCTCTTAAATCAACACACAAATATGGAAAAGAAATAAAGCTTGATTATGCCACATTTTTTGGGTCTAGAAGAGTAAGAATAACATTTGTAGGGAACATAAATTAACATTACACATTACAGAACTATTGGCTTTCCCCCATTCATCTCCCAGAAGATAAAATGTGGGAATTTTTTTCACACAAGCTATCTGCCTGGAACACAGTCAGTAGCTGCCCATGAAGTCACTAGTTACAATACTGTACATACAATATGAACTAAACAACCATCAAGTAAAACTGCTAAATATTATGAGATTGAAAAATTTAAGAATTATTTAACCTAAAAATAATATAGTTTAAGGGACTACATTTTCAGAAATGGACAGTAAGTCTAATTTAAATTTATAGTAAGCTGTTAAATGTATAGCTTCCAGAAGCCAGTTGAAACAACCTAGATTCTTAAAATTAAGCAGGTGATTAAGGCAGCCATGTCAAACATGTGGACCATGGAGCTTCTCCAAACAGCATAGCTTTTCATAGTAGCATAAGCCCCAGGAGCTAAGGGGCACATAATGGAGGAAGATAGGTGCCTAACTCTCTGTCTCTCTCTGTCTCCCCATCTGCATCCTGTACCTTCCCTGTTGGGGCTTCAGGTATCAGGTGTGGCACTGGGTGCAAGACAGGCAATGAGGGCATATCAGCAGTTCCAAGATTGGAGCTAGGCATAATTTGTAGGGAAGCTGATGCTAAGGTGGGAGGGTTGGGGGGTTAACTCCTTACCTCTTCTTATCCCTGCAAGATATAGGCTTTTCTTGGCATTTGGGGTGTAGACAGAAGTGCAGCTCCCCATTATAACTGAGAAGGCTTTGAAAGAACTGTTCTGAGTTACAACAATCCCACGGACCAAACAGAAGTTCATTGTTCGTTCCAGGGGACAGGGGAATGTAGCTGCTGGCTGTAAGCCTAAAGCTGGTTTCCCCTAGCAAAAGCCCCTCCTTCCTGCCAGATCCCTGCCAGCCCAGACTGTTTTCAGAATGGGATGAGGGAAAGGGAGCAGAGGGAGCGCCTTCTAGGGGTTCCCCAGCCAGCACTGGAGGGTGGGGTGGGTGAATTAGAGCCCCCTGCCACCTGGGGGGGGGGGGGGAGGGAGAGGCTCCAATATGCCCACCCCACCCTCCAGTGCCAACTGAAAAAAACCCCAACCAAACTCCTTCTGCTCCCTTCCCCTCCCCCCACCCCCATTCTGAAACAGCTTGAGGCTGGGAGGCAGAGCAGACACAAGTTACAGAAGATGCTTTGTTTTGAAATGTCTTCATCTGAACCCTCGTGCAATGACAGTTCAGATTTTCACCCAATCAGTCACTTTTGGAGCTGTCTGTAGCTGTGCACTCATGTTTGGTCACTATAAATCACTTTCTGTGGGCAGGTCAGGCAAAAATTCTCACTTCTGTCTATGCCTTTAATTCAGTAGCAGCTGCCTTGTTAATCCCATAGTTGCTGGCTGTATCCATACTTCCCCCTTGCAGCAGCAGCTTCCCTAAGATCAAACCCTACCAGTTATGTCTTTGGGGGCCAGCACCCAGGGAGTTAACTGCACCCCACTGGGGACACTAGTCAGTAGCAGTGCTGTTAACCCCTGACCACTGTGAGATGTCCTGGGGGTGGGATCTGGCTATCAACCCAAATAAATGTGATACTCCTGGTTTAACGATCTGTATAAGCAAACAAATTAAAGCAAGTGTAAGAGGAATGGGGGGATTTACCAAATGTCAGCTGTTCTCTGATAATGTGTCTGTTCTTATCCCACAGGAAAGTGAAGAGTGGTAACTTACCCTTTGCCTTTCATAGGATAAGTTTCCATTGCTAAGTTCTCACTTGTTGTGTACTATGGGTTACTGTAGTGTAGATGATGCATGGCACATCACTTTTAAGTCACTACAATACTTCATTTCTCCATACTACAAATATTTTACTAGTATAAATACACCAACAATAGTCTCAACCTATCCAGAACAGGATCACAAATCAATGAGGCAAAACATGTTCGTGATGCACCCTTTCATCATTTCCCCATCTAGTATTTTAAAACCATAGTCTGCCATCCTACTTTATGCTCAGTAGTAACTTACTCCCCAGTTAGTTCCACTGATTTCTGTGGGGCAACTTGAAGAATAAGTTAATACTCAGTGTTAGCAGTGGTGGCTCTTTGTCACTCATCTGTAATCTGTGCCTTTTTTGGAAATAGTTTGAAGAACAATGTGTGGTGACATTTCCCAGCACTGTGGCTACAATTCACTCAGTTATAAAGTGATTTAGTTTTACAAATGCTGCAGCAAATCTTGTAAATACCCAATTATCACTTGATGGCCACCACTCTCCAGCACCCTAGGGGCTGTGTCATTGAAGATATGCTCTGTTTATGTTAACTTTGTGTCAGGATGTACAGCATATGTCTATAAGGCTGGATGTGTGCCCTTTGCAGGATGTTCTGTACATTCACATTGTGCAGCCAAGGGCCCTGAAGGTGCTGGAAAAGAAGAGCATAATCCAATTAAAGCACAGAGCATAATCCAATTAAAGCACATTAATGAAGGTTAAGATCATCTGTCACATTATCCAGACACATCTCTTGATGCATAATCATCAGATTACAAAGTGTGATTTTTTTTTTAATGGAGTTTTATCTTCATCCAGAAAATGTGATGGGAAATGTGACATTTTAAATGATAGGGGGTCAGGGTAAAAATCCCTTAGCAGCTTCCTAATCCCTTTTTTTTTTCTTTTTTAAAAATAGTGGTCTACATGAGCAGCAGATATAAATAGCATGCATCCAAATACAGTAGATCGAGTAACCCCATTTTACCCCACTGGAGATTTTGGCCCACAAAAAATCTAAGATTTAAGGAATAAGTAAAAGTAGTGAGATGACATGGACCTAAACAGACTGTAACACAATTCACAGGATATTAATAAAGAACTTTAAATTGTATTGGTAATCTATACTAAATATGCTTTAACAATGTAGATACTAACACATCTTAACCATTACCCCTACATTATACATTTTTAAACAGTGAAATTAATTGAATCTGTGGCCATTAAAAGTAAAAGCTCATGTTCTGCCCACTATACTACCCTCTTTATGCCACTCCAGCAAAGCACAGAGGACAGAAAGTTAACACAAAAAGCCTGATGAAATTTTGCACTAGGGAATCCCCAGATGGAGTCATGCTGACATGGGCTTTCTGAGAATGTCTGAACTGCAGGACAGTGCTAAAATACTTTAAACAACCTCACAGGAGTAGTACATCCATTCCAGTAAGGGCAATACCAACTCTTATATTATCTAATTTAGCCTGGTGAGAAGCAGGTAATAAGAAAATCTAGCCAGGTTCAGTTCTTAAAAAACAAATGAAACAAGCCTCCAGCTTCATTTTGTACATGATGGTTAATCCTCCACCTGACTCCCACAAGTTCCATTCCCCTTACAGGCAGCTCAGAGCAGCTTCTTCTCCTCAGGCCTTTAGCATATCCTTAACCTCACCTTGGTTTACTATTATCATTTTTTTGCTCAGCAGCACCCCTGAACATGCTAGACATTTTAAACAGCTGAAAGGACTCAGATCCTTTCCACAAAACCATTTACTAGCATTTACATATACTGATTTGGGTCCTTCAGTTCATCTCTCAATTTTTTCCAGTTTTAAAAGTCACTAATTCTCCCTGAGCAAAAGTCCACCGTTTGGTGAAAAATTAAAAACAAGAACTTTAAACTCATAAATTTGATCTAGAAATACTGTCTCATTGCCTCATGGGAGGATATAGCTTGGGTATCTTGTCTACAAGCCAGGCTCCCTGGCCAGTGTACATATGCTATGTTGCACTGCCATCATTCTTTTTTGCTACACACCACAGTGGATCATGGGAGTTTCTAGTTGCTGTGCAAATACACATTTTCTAAAGAATAGAAACCTTTTCACATACAAAGGTTTCACACATATACAATTTTAAATAAACACAGGTTAGACAATTTTTTTTCAGCAGCCTATCACTAAATTAATTCCTGTAAGGACATATAGTATTTTCCAAAGTATACCACACCCCAAAATAAGATGTGAACCTTGTTTTGGAAAGGCAGAAGAAAAAAAAATCTTTCCTTGAAAATACTGATGAGCAGCAATAAGTAATTGAGTAACAATGTCTGTAGCAACACCCTCTGTGATGGGGGCAGGGCAGGGAGAGGGAGTGCCTACAGCAGGTAAAGAGCCCTATGTGCAGCACTGCAGATTTACTTTGACTTCCTCCCGCCAACCCGGACAGAAGCAGAAACTGCTATTATTATATTTTCTTGTTTATAATAAACACTCCAATTTTTTGCAGTTGAAATTTTGGGAAAAAATTGCGTATTTGATATGTAAGAAAATACAGTATTTTTAGAATTAGGACCCAAACCTTGATCTAACCCCACAAAGAAACCATAAGAATTAAGTGATGAAAGTAGTTAAAGCCAACATTCTTAATGCCAGCAAAGGACTGATAGAAAGAACATGTAGTTGCTAGTTTCTTTCTGTATTCTGCTCCTTTACCCTTTTTGCTTTTGAGACTCGGTGCTCCCACTTCATATTTTTTGAAGTTTCTGGATGAGTTTTACTGAATAAATGTTTAATAAGCATTGTCCCAAAATCTAGCATAGTTGTATGTTTCTTTTTAAATAATCAGATGACAAATATTTAATAATTTTGGCATAATTTATTGCAATCATTAAGCATCAGATCTTATGCATCATTAAGACAGACTGGGTGCATCTACACATACCCCTGAGTGTGCATTTGCTACTGCACAGTCCAGGTGACACATGGTTATTTTTAGACACTGTATTGCTGTAGCAATGAGCTATGGTGATGTAGCTCATTGCTATGGCGATGTAGCACTGGCATCATGGTTTGTGCCCGCTGACGCTACGGTGACATAGCATCTCATGTAGACATGCCCACTGAGTTTTTTCTCTCTCTCTTACGCCATTGGTTTAGGCTATGTGCAAGCTCAGGAGGGCAATGTTGCATGGACTGACTTATAACTTCTTTGCAACTATCTGGGATAAAAATATTTTGTTGAAATTCAACAGAAAATCACAAAGTCCCCATCACAAAGTGATGGAATAGTGTAACACCCCATGATAGCTCAATCCAATCACTGTTGGGGTACAATAAAATTTGCTGAGTTGGGGCCCAATGAAAAGGCTAGCAGTCAGACCTGCTGGGCCTCATTACATAGAATTATTACTGGTATGGAAGGATTTTTGCAATATTTGGGGGGGAGGGGGGCCTTATTACAATTCAAGGAGTATTCAAAGCCCACAAGGGATGTTGGCTTTTTAGTAAGGACATTGGTATGTGTCTACTAAGCTTGCTATGTACTTTAAGTGAAGAAAGCAAAACAGCATACATATTTTTTTCTGCTTTATATCTCAGCTACATCCAAAATATTGCTAATAAGCATGGTTCTAAAACAAGAACCAGTGTTTTTTAATCTTAGGATACATATATGAAATCTTAGCCAAAGTTATAACTAGAAGGCATAAATTAAAGGAAGTAAAATACAACAAAAGCAAAGAATGAAAAAATCCTAAGGTGAGGTTTTTACTGAAAGCGAGGCTTAAGTTCTCGGGGGCTGGAACTGATGCTCTCATGAGGTCTCTTCCAGCCCCTAAACTTCTGTGAATCTGTGAATCTGTAAAACCTTTTACTTGTGATCTCCAGAAGCCAGATTTATTTCATTTTGGGGATGAGGGTTGTCTCCCTGCACACGCTCCACAGCATAGCGGGTGGACAAAGTTGACATTGAAATTGGTTTGAAAGATGCTATAATGAAACTGCCACTGATATATTAGAAAACTGTAGACACCAGGTTGGACCAACAATACATTGACTTGAGTGTAATCAATTTCTATATTGGAGTAAATATAGAGCAGGTAGACAATGTAAACCACTACACAGAAATAACTGACTAGAATCTAGCATAGAAACACTCTGGGGAAAACTGAGATAAACTACACTGCTGTAAGTTACTCAGGTGTAAGTGTTATCTGTCCACTACTAGCCTGGGGTAGTCATTGGGGCTCCCTGTACATGTTATAGTTATTGTGCAATTACCTGGTTAATTGTTACAATTATTTTAAGACCAGGTATGCATGCAAGGTAGCTACCATACAATCAAGAGCTCCAATCAGCTTTCAAGTTAGACCTCCAAATGTATACTAACTTTATAGCTGTTTGACATTGACCTTTAATTTGCACATGTAGCAGGGTCTCAGCTGACAGGGCTCCAATCTGCAGGTGTGCACCTTGCCCAGTGTATAACCACTGAACCTTGGGGATCACAACTGCCATGACCCCAAGGCTCAGGGGTGCTTGAAACCCCCAGCCCACATGGGTCTCTCAGTCCCAACTGTGCATCCCACAGCTTCCCTCCATGATGGCAGTGCCCTCCAGAGCTGCCCCAGCTTGCAGGCAGCACCCAGCTCAACCCAACTCTTCCCTGAGTCCAAGCTGGGGCAGCACCCACCCGCTAGCAGCCCACCTGGGGAGCCGCAGGCAGTGCTGCTACCACAGAAGGAAGGACCAGGGCCCTCCATAGCTCAGGGGCCACTTGGCCTACCAGCAGCTCAGCCCCCAGCCACAGGAGACACAGGCAGGCTCTGGGAAAAAATAAAAAAGGTTCAGGCCCCTCACCATTCTGCCTTCACCCCTCCTCTCCTGCAGTGAAGGGTAGGGTGTCAAAGGCTGCAATGTTAGTAATAGCTACATTGCAAACTAAACTACATGTGGATGTAGTTTAGTTTGCAACGTAGCAAATTCATTTAAATCATAAAAAAAAACCCTGCACATGTACAGCGTGACACAATTAAACTGCAAAAACAGCCAATTTTCATCATGTCAAAGTGCCCACAGGCATCTAGAAATATGAGGAGGCTTGCTTTATAAATTCTTTCTATTGGATATACATCAACTATTTTTTGGAGATAAATGGCAATTGTATTGCAGATATCCAAAGAGATTATTGCATCCTAACAGTTATTTATTATTATACTGGATCAATGTATGTGTGCCTTCTCAATGCCTCTGTTGACAAGCTAATTCCTGATTCAGAAGATTTCATTATTGCCAAACTATCAACTGAACTAGTGTTGTTATTAGATATGGTACTGGAGGAAAGTGTAGATATCCAGAAACCCTACTCTTTGAAAAAGCTTGTTTCCAAATACAAAAGGTTGCGGGCTTAGCCCATCTTCACTGGTCAGATTAATGACTGCACAAATGTAATTGTTAAATTGTTGCTGTATGAAATAAAAAGGGTGCCCTTGTGACAGGTTTAAATTTCCATATGGCTGCTTTATACTAACACAGCAGACTTAACAGAGAGTATGTGACCTGATTTCCCAGATTTACTTGGCATTGAATTTTAAATCTGACTAACTTTAAAGCTCTTCAAATAAAACAAGACTAAGGTTAACTTTTATCTCTGCCTTTCTTTTTCTCTCAGCGTCTGTTATTCTTTTATTATTTCATGTGATTTATTCAATATGCAAACTTTGCTTGTTTGTTAGAGTGCATTACACTTTCTAATGCATCTGTCATATGGAAAACAGGAAAGAAGCATAAAGTCTCTCTTGTGATTTATTTTTGCAGTTAAAGGAAGGCTTAGTCAGAAAAAAAGTAGAAAAGAACTTTGCCTCTAAGCATCTACAGGGCTTATAAAGCTCTTCAGAATGTTTTATAAAACTTTAAAAATAAAATTTCAGTGAATTTAAATATAAATGACAAAACACGACTACCCTGAGGAACTCTTCTTACAAGGATAGTTTTGGAGTGAAGGTACATGACAGACAGCTGGGGAGACCTGGATTCTGTTCAAACGTTTGCAGTCTGGAGGCACATCTACATGAAATGCTACATTGCCGTACCAGCACACTACAGCGACATAGTGGCGGTGGGCACAAACCATGATGCTACAGTTATGTCACCATAGTGATGCACTCCCTCGCTATAGTGCATTGCTATGCCGACATAATGACTAAAAAGAACTGTGTGCCACCGGCACAGCACAGTACCAACAGCGGTGTAGGGGCATATGCATATGTAGGGACACCCCGTGCTCCCTGATTGCTTACTTAGGGCCCCTCTACTTGTGCAGGTAAAGGCATCATGGGATGCAAGACATACAAAAAACTAGAGCGCTCGGTTCCAAAATGATACCTTTTATTAGACCAACTGGGGAATCACAAGAAAATTGTCCTTTTCTGCAAGCTTTCAGGATCAAACTCCCTTCATCAGGCTCTGATCCCGAAAGCTTACAGAAAAGGACAATTTTCTTGCCATTTCCCAGTTGGTCTAATAAAAGGTATCATTTTGGAACCAAGAGTTCTGGTTTTTTGTACGTCTTCTGGTCTCAGACCAACACGGCTACCAAGTACACTCCTGAAATCATGGGATGTAATGCACAATCCACACAATTGTTCCTCCTGCCATGCCACACGTGCATGGCAGGAGGAATGATTGTGGGATCATGCATGAAATACCTTTGCAACTTATTGACAGTAAGAAGCAAGCTCCCACCACTTGCTGAGAGGGCTCCTAGCCATGGGGACCCCCAGCATACCCCCCAGGTCTGGGAGGTGCAGCACCCACAAAATGGTTTACCTGCAATCGCCAAAATCCAGAATTGTTTCATTTTTGGAGGTGGCTGGAGGGGTTAAGTCTCCATGTGCAGGCTGCACAGTGTAGTGGATGGACAATGCTGGCACTGAAACTGGTTTGAAAATATCTCAGAATGCACTAACATTAATGTGTGCTTGCAGATCTCAACACAAGATCAGCCTGGGCTTTCCTTTTTATTCCTGACCATATAAGGGAACAATGCTCTGCCTTATGTTCAGACACTAAGCAACAGCTTGTAGTTTGCCCTGTACTGAAGACTGAGATAAATGCCATAGTGTAGTTTACTTCTGAGATAGCTGTAGTGCCTGAAAAGATGCTGTCAATATTCAGAAAGCATTTGTTGTTCTGCAAATCTGTTTGAACTCAGACAACACAGTGCCAATGGAATTGCTAAAAAAAAATCAAGTATGTTCTGAACGAAAAATGTTGCATCATCTATACCTTCATCAATTCTGTATAAAGAACTAATGAATTAAACAAATAAATTATTGCATCAAAGTAGGATTTTGTTTGGTGCTTATTATTTCTTGTAATCTCTCTTTCTGTCCTAGATGTGCTATGTCTGTACCTGAGAAGAATGGAAAGATGGAAATAAAATGAGGGGTTTTACCAAAACCATAAATACAGTGGGAAATATATATATATATATAATTACTTACATACACACGCACACAATATTTCTATGTGCATGTGGAAGACAGATTCAGGGATAGGTGTGTGAGAGAGGAAAGAAAGCAGGGGGGGAAATTGCAGGGCTATAGTGAGATGCTGTTTCAGGCATCTGTCTGGAGGAGTGCTCAACAGATGGAAGGTTCACAACATCTGACATTCAAAGAGAAAGTCAATATTTAGCAGGAAGAGGGTTCTTTTTCTTTCTGTCTTTCAAAATATTGATTTTTTGAAAATAAATAGTCTTTAAAGGGCACGCACAAAAAATCAAAAGCAAGTCAGTTGAGGTTCTGGATCTTTTATGCACTACACAGCTGTCTCAAGTGTGGTTACCAGCTGCCCCAAGGGTAGACTTAAAGCCTAAGGAGATATAAATTGAAAAACAATTGTCTGGATTTCAGATCATATGTGTAAGCATTGATAATTTCAATGACTCATTTTAACCCTAAAGTGTATCTGCAGTTCCCAAGGGCACAGCCAGGATGTGTGTCAAGTGGGTAGAAAAATCCAACTTGGGATTTAGTTGTCAGGGCTACAAATGGGAAGTGATATTTAATTCACTGTAGTCTGCAGTGGCATCAGACAAGTAAATGAAGCTCATCTCTACCTCAGTTTTTTAACATAGATGAAATGAGAATGTAATAAGCATTTGTGTTCAGTACACTAGCCACAAACTAATTATGCATCCTGCTCCCACTAACACATGCAGCTGCAGTCATTTAGTACATTATAATGACATTCTATTGCCCCTGAGGTTCCTTTCTTATGGTTACCTGTTATAAATTGCTGAAAGCTATTATGAGGGCAAAGGTGCCTATAATAGTTGATGGAGCATACATGGGGACAATGCAGCCCAGGATACACTGGTCAGTCTCCTGAGAGTCTGACTGTACATATAAGTAAGGGATTACCAGGATCAACACCTCCAGAATGTTATAATTTTTACAGACATTTGTGCTTACTGGATTTAGATTTTCTTGAAACTAAGCCTTCATTTCGTCTCCTCTACAAAAATATTAACTTATCTGATTTCTGGAGTCAAATTCTGAACTGGAGTCAAATAGTTGGAGTCAAATTCAGTGAGTCAAATCCATTAAAACTGGTTCAACTAACTGCAGAATTTGGCACTATGTGCTCGATGGCTGCAGTTCTAGTAAAATGTGGAACTATGCCAGAGTCCTATTACATATGTATTTACAAATATGGGAGAAATATGTCAGACTGTTTTATGCATACTTACTTTTAAATGCCAAGAGTTTCTTTATATATGTCAGTTCAGGGGTTAGGAAGTGCAGCTGATAATTCATATAATGGCCGTCACTGAAGAACTAATACAACAGGCGCAGTCAGCTTTTCATAAGCAGACTTTCTTCCTTTGTTTGATGTTTTCCTTAACCTGAAATATAAAACTCATGCAAATTAAAAGAATGTGTATGGAAAGTATAACAAGAAAACTGGGAGAGGGAAACACAAAAGAGGGTCCTAATTAAAAAGTTCTACATTCAATACTATACAAGATTGAGAAGTATACTCTGGTAACAATCCCAGTGGTTGGAAAATTTTTAAGCATAAACAAATTTCAACAAGTGCCTGAAGGAAAAGTTAAATGAAAATTATAATATGTAGCCAACATTACAAATTAAATCCGAAAAGGGCATGACCCTAAAGGAGCCAGAAGCCATAATCCAGATAAGAGCTAGGTCATTTTATACAATGTATGATTCTTGGCTTTTCCATCTTTTTCCCTTTCCAGCTTGTTTATTATTATTATTTCCCTGCAATGGACTGTGTTAGCAAAATTATCCTTAGCAAAATGTTGGGTGCCCCTATTTAGAGACCAAGCACTCAAATGGACTTTAGTTCAAGCATCCCATCTCTATTTTTAAGACAATGATACACGAGACATGAAGAGTGGCTGTTGGAGCCACTATAATTAAAGCGCCACCTCCTCACCACCAGAGAACATGTAAAAGTGTTCTATTTTATTTAAGGGGCTAATATAACACCCTTTGTAGACATGGTAAGATACCATCTACGTCAGAGGACCTACTCAAGGTATATATACCACTAAGTAAAACATGTTGATACAACTATCAACATACATCTATAGATATAATCTACATCTATATATACATATATATCTATATATCAAAGATAAATAGGGTACTATACATGTTGATAGATAAACCAATCAGTTTTACCTAAGTGGTGTTTTACTAGTGTGTGTGTAACTTTGAAGTGTTGTTTAGTTAGTGCTTGCTAAATATTTTCTTCATTTTTCAACAAACTATACAGAATTCATAAAACATTTGCCATTCAAATAGTACAACTTAGGATCATAGGAAAATATGGGAGGGATTGCACAAGGTCATCTTGTCCAGTCCCTTGCTTAAGGCAGGACCATCCCTGACTAAACCATCTCAGCAAAATGTCTTGAAAATTTCCAGGAATGGAGATTCCACAGTTTCTCTAGGTAGCCTGTTCCAATGCCTGCCTTCCCTCATACTCAGAAAGTTTCTCCTAATCTCCAGGCTAAACTTCCTCCATTGCAGCTTGATGCACTTGCTCTTAGTTCTGTCCCCTATGGACACAGAGAAAAACCCATCTCCATCCTTTGTACAATCACTCTTCAGGTATATGAAGACTTATCAAATTCCCCTTCAGTCGTCTCTTCTCCAGACTAAATATTCCTGGTTCTTTCCTCATAAGTCATGCTTTTTGGGCCTCTAATCATTTCTGTTGCTCTCTGCTCAACTCTTTCCAATCTGTCCACATCCTTCTTAAAATATGGGGCCCAAAACTGAACACAGTTAGGCCCATACTCCAGGTTAGGCGTTACTAGAGCTGAACAGAATGAAAGAATTGCTTCCCTTGCATATAAAACTCCTGTTAATACAACACAGTATACTGTTGGCCTTTACATCAACATGAGTTCACTGTTGGGTCATATTCAGCCTATGGTCTACCATAACCCTCAAGTCCTTATCTGCAATACTGCAGCCTAGCCAATCACCCCCTCCCCACTCCTGTATTTGTGTGTACAATTATTCTGACCTAAGTACGAGCCTTTGCTTTTGTCCTTCTTTAATTTCATGTGGCTGATATTGTACCATTTTCCCAGTCTATACAGGTCATTCTATCCTTCAGGATATCTGCAACTTCACCCATCTGGATGTCATCTGTAAATCTTCTGGTTTGCTATCTCAGGACATGTCCACACATGCAGGGGTGTGCACTTGTAGTGACAAAAAAAAGTAGTGGCTCAAATTTGTAGGCTACTTTTTGCTGCTGCGCACGACCCTGTAGATGAGTTTTGGTGTGATACAAAATGCCCTACTTAGGGGAAACTGCTGTTTCCCTACTACTCCCATCTTCTGGCATGCTAGAGGAGCAGGGCAGAACTAGAGGAGGGGAGATGCTCTGACTGGTAGCTAGAGCATCTCCTGGGAGGACCAAGCCTCCATGTGTGCCGACTCATGCTTCTGTGGCATGCGCCATCCTGCTTTTTTTCCACGGGGTATTTTTTTTGCTACCAGGATTTCCTGGTAGCAAACTTTGCCCCCGCACTGCAAATTTGCAGCATGGGGCACATTTTAAGATACTGGGTAGGTGGTTCGTGGTGCCACAAAGAGGTTTGGGGTGCCACAAACCACACATGCCTGCATGTCCAAATTATTAATGATGATATTAAACAAAACAGGAGCCAAGACAGACCCCTGGAGAACCCAGGGGCTATTTGTAGTTTAGTGTGGGAGAAGTTTCCAAAAAAGATCAACCATATTTTGTCTCACTTTTTAAGATGAGTTTTGCATTTCATTTCAAATTCAGGAATAAATAGCACTTAATTGCATAGCTCCTTTGGTAGCTTTCCACCCAAGCATCAATTTCATTCATATCCTTTTGGATGAGGGGGACATGGGCATTGAATTTTGTTTGTGTCCTGTCATCCAGCAGAATTCACCCCCATGTTATTTGCTAGGGTCCTTGTAAAATTTAATGGGAGAGTTAGAGGCCATGTCCAGATCCAGGACATTTTAGCATTGCAACACCTAAAATTTAGGCATTTTGTTCCAGGTTGGCAATCCAAATTGATAGGGGTAAGCACTTAGATCTCTGTTCAGTAACTGGAGACAGTTACCTCTCACAGGAAATCCAGATCACCTGGATGTTGATCAGGAGGTGCTTAAGCAGACCAATAGAAATCCTAGCACAGCAGTGTTTCTAACACTCCCACTCTGGAGTTCAGACACCTGACTTATAGCTGCACAACAGGCATCTCCATCATCTCTGAATCCAGGGTGTCCTGAGGGGAAGTTCCCAACAGACAGCAAAAGCAGCATGCAGTTTGACACATGCAGCTGCTAGTGGTGTGCACACTTTTTGACCAATAGCCAAAAGCCTAAAGCAGTCATCCAGGAAATGAAATACCGAGATTTTAAGTCTTCCTCAGCCTAAAGGAATTCAAACCCACATCTTCCATACCTCAAAACAGTGCCCTAATCACCAGGCTACTGGGTAACCAAGTGATAGGACCAGAAGGAAAACAAGGAGTGCAGACAGAAGTTCCTTTTTTGTGTGATGGGCCCCCTGAAAGCACTTTACAACCTTGCCATGTGCATGGCTGCAGAGGGCTTTTAAAGTGGTCTATCATGTGAAAAAGTAACCAACAAATGAGATATCAGATGAAGGTACTCTACTTTACAGCACCTTAGGGAACTTGTGTTCCCTGGTGTTAACGTGTCAAGTGATCAGAGCAGGGGTGCATCCCAGCCCTGCCCCAGGGGCTGTCAGCAGAAAGGGGAAGTGAGCTCAGGCCAGGCAAACCCCAGATGGCAGCATGCTGCTGCTCACTTCCCCCTCCCCACTCCCTTCAGGCTGCCAGCCCTGGCACTGGAAGGGGGTGGGAGGCTGGGGAAAGGGACAGCTCCTCAGCTGGGGAGAAGGGTTACTCCTGCTTGCCTGCAGGCAAGCTCAACCCCCACCCCACCCTGACCCAACAGGTGAACATCTGTTGGATTGGAGGTGGGGAAGGGCACTAACTCATGTCTCTTTATGTCAAACACCATGAGTTAGAGCAGAAGCCTGCCGTCTGTCTGTACCCAAGTAGAGCTACTTGTAACCTAGCAAACTTGAGGCACTGTTAGCAGCTGTAGCGTATAACTCAGAGGTCTGAGTTGGGAATAATTTACTCACAATTTGCAGACAGGTTTCAATAGAGGAACTAAACGTACTTTAGATTCCCTTCATCAGTATGTTTAGTTCCTCTATTGAAACCTGTCTGCAAATATTCCTCTTTGTTTTACAATTCATCTTTTGTATTATTTCTCTCATCCTAACTAAAATATTTGTCTAATTGTAAAATACCATGAAACAGAACAGCTGTTATAGGACACGATTCACACATCAGTTATGTGGCAGAAATCACTACATAACCTATCCTGAGAGCATGATGGCTTATCATGCACTCTGGATCTGCTGCTCAATTCTGTTTTACAGACAAGCTGCTAGTTCCTAGTTGCAAATGAATATTATAGATGGTTTCCAATGATGTCCCGAGTAAGCTACAAAAGCTCAAAGAGCTGCAGTTACTGAACCCAGACAAGCTATTCACAAAATCTGGGTTGCAAAGCTGCCAGCCAAACTGTGTGGCTTATATTGGATTCCTTATTCTCTTTCCTACAAAATACATGTCCTGATTCCACAGTGTTAAGAGTGGGAAGCCTATGTCTAACCTGGTGGTTAGAGTTTTGTTGTACTTGTTCTTTTTGTTGTCATTTACAGATCTTGGGTTTTCAAACTGAGTTAAGTTATGAATCAACATCCTAACTTCCCTCTTTCCTTAATCTCAAAAGCTCTAATTTGGCTTCTACTCCAAAATAACTGGATATGGATCAGGCTTTTAATATGCAAAACTCAAGCAACCACTGGTATTTGGCATCCCTGAATTTATGCCCATCTCTCCAGGTGGTCTTGTTCCCCCTTACATAATCACATGCCAGTTTCAAGAAAACATTGGCACCGAACAAATGTAGGTTTAGAAAAGAAGCTGGTAGAGTGCAGAGTATGCTGCTTTGTAGGAAGATTCTCCTAATAGCAAGTAATCAAAACATATGCAGATTACAGGCTCAAATTTGTTGACACTTGAAGGCATAATGCCACAAACAAATTCTTTTATCCTCAAAAATGTTTCATTGCAGAAAATTTACATCTGGAGAAGGCTAATTAAGGGACATTTCTGTCCCCTATAATGAATAATAAAAGACCTCTACAAACGCAGATGGTTCTTGATTGTATCCTTTAAAGTAAAAGCTTAATTTATACAAGCCTTCATTCTATTAATGGGAGAATTTCTCTTTAAATCTGTAACAAGTATACAAGCAGGAGGAGCTGAAGAAAATTCTACACTAAAGTAGGGAAAAAGCAAGTGTTGCTTTGGGAGAACCCTGTTGTCTTTTATTCCAGTAATATTTATGCTCAATGCTAGAAGAAAATGACGCCCTGTTATTCCTGCTCTGCTACTGTCAACTACAGTTACAGGTGAAGTGCAGAGTGGTGTATATTCTATGTACGTGTATATGTAAGGAAAGATGAGTCTAAAACAAGCTAAAGGCATATCTACTTCAAAGAATTAGTCTGATTAACAGGTATTTACTAAGGTTTTATTAGGTCCCGGTGCGAGCAGCCATACAAAGCTGTATTTAACTATTGTCATAGTTATTATTGCTACAAACAACTGTCTATGGGTTAGGATTTCTTAGGACATATCAATGGGTGGATCTAGGATTTTGAAAAAGGAGGTGCAGATGGTAAGTGTATCATCACATATAACACAAGATATTTCTTTCTCCACTTAAAAAGAAACTAGAAGCTTCACTAATAAGCTAGGAGCCTAGAGCTATAGCATTCAATTTAAGATTGAAGCAAAAAAAAAGAAAACCTTTACTAGAACGTGCATTAATTTGCTATATCATATATTATATATAAAAACACAAGTAGGCAAAAATAATCAAAACATGTTGTTTCATTAGTCCTGTAGTCATTGTAGTTAAATGTATATCTCTTATTTTTCAGATTCATAAAACAGAATATAGCCCTCTTGAGCTTCTTGACAGTACATCCAATGCTTCACTGAAAGTTATTTCCACACCTGAGTTAATATTCCTCTGAGCTAACATTTCCTCACCTGATTAATGTTTCTAGTTAGAGTTAAAAAAGAGCCTGCAGGGTTATGAAATGGGAGCTACATTACTAGGAGCAGCTAACAGCCAGCAGATTTGCAGAAGTAAGGATAGGTTGAATAGTAGAACCATTAAAAAACTGTAAAAAAGGAAAGAGGGACATTAATACCTATGGTGTGAAGAATTTAGAACGAATCCAGTAGATTAGAATGATATGAAATCAATTGACTCTCTCAGCACTGCCTGAATAGAAATACTTTTTCCACTACCAGGCAGTTGGTTCTAAACTTTGGATGGACCTGGAATTAAAGTGGGAAGCTACTGCATGGGCAGAGAGAGACAGTGAGGGGCACCAGTAGGCCTGGTGGATGAAGTACAGTGGGTCAGGAGTGGGAGACAGCAGCAGAGCTGGAGGGGTGGTGGCTTAGAAGTGAGGGGCAGAGGCAAGGCATGGGCATATGTCCCACAATCATCCCCCTCTCCTTCCCCTCCCTGCACACTTCACCCCCACCACACACAGGTGTCCTCTTTTTTGATACTGGAAATATGGCAAGCCTACCTTTACTTTAATGCAGGGGTAGGCAATGTTTTTGGCTGGAGTGCTGAAAAAACTGCAATGTCTACCTTGTAAGGTGCTGGAGTGCTGGCATGCCAGAAAAACAAAACCAGGGTGGGGGGGTCCATGGCAGGATGCACTACATATTAATATAGTTAATAATCATAAATGTTGCTTTTTTTACAGTAAATACCAGGTTTTCTAAAACTTCTAAACATGGGGAAAATAAATAAAAATTAATATACAACCTTTGTTGTTGTGTATTTTTTTGTTAAACATGTTGTGATGACAGAGAGAAAAGAGAAAGAAGAGAAAAAGAGGAGAGAAAAAGACAGAGGAAAAAGGGAAAGAGAATGAAAAAAGAAAAAAGGAGAAAGAAAAGGAAAAAGGAGAGAAGAGGGGAGAGATAAAAGAGAGAGAAAGAGGGAAAGAAAGAAAAAAGAAAGGAAAGGGGAGAGAAAGAAAAGAATAAAACAGAGACAAGATAAGGGGAAAAAAGGGGAGAGAAAAACAAAAAGGAGAAAAAAAAGAGAAGAAAAAATCACCTGGGAGGGAGCAGGGCAGGCTCAGCTGTGCAGGGCAGGCTACGTGGCCCAGGCAGCACAGGGAGGGGAGGGCTTAGCTGTGCAGGGTGGGCAGTGGCGGTCCAGGCAGTGCTGGAGAGGTGGCTACGGGGTGGGGGTGATAGCTAAGATGAATTTTGGGGTGGCTATAGTCCATCAATCCCCTCCTAGTGCTGCCCCTGTGCTCCAGAGCCCCAATCAGGCTTTTTGCACTGCCTCAGACCTCTCCTCTGCCATCTACCCAGAGGGGTGCATGCAGCTGCCACTGGCACAAAACCTGGTTGGGGCTCTGGAGCCCAGTACACAGGGGCAGCTGTAGGGAAGGAGTTGGGGGAGCTATAGCCACCCCAAAATTCACTATAGCCACCCCTCCAGGACCGTGTAGGCTGCCACTGCCTGCACCACACAGTTGAGCCTGCCCCTCCCAGCATTACCCAGGCCACTGCTGCCCACCCTGCACAGCTAAACCTGCTCCTCCCAGTGTTGCCTGTGCTGCCTTCACCCATCTGACACAGCTGAGCCTGCCACGCTCCCACTCACAGTACAGCCCCCTCTCAGCAACCTCACTGGGAAGAGGCTGGCACTGCCCTGCAGCCAGTTCAGGCTTTGGGTAGCTGCTGCAAGCCATGGAGCTCAGGTTGCTTGCTGCAGGACTTGCAGCCTCCCAGCCACCTGCTGGGAACAGCCCAGGCTCTGCGGCTGGCAGCAGCTGCCCAGAGCCCAGGCACGTGGTGCAATGCCAACTAACTTGGCTTCATGTGCCAGGGGTTGCCAATTCCTACTCTATCAGGGGCCTAAGAAACAAGTCACACCCATTCATGCCTGTTCTTTGCATGCCCAGGCCTGAAAATTAGTGGAGTATATACAGCTGACAGTGAACCTGAGCACTCTTTTCAACATCATACTCATGCTATCTGAGCTGTCAACCATGTGCAGGCCTGGATGCTCATATGCATATATATATATAATGACTCTTGAAAAGTGGATGGGCATTGGTAGGAAATGGAAGAGGTCCTTCAGAGAATGATGAAGTACAAAGATCCCTATACATGTGCTGCTCCATCATGCTATAATTTAGCGTGTCAGATCAGACTCAATTAGCACAGTCCAACTCCAGCATCATGTGTATCATCTTCTGTACACTGAAAAATGCAGGCAGGGATGCTTTAACTAAAGCTCACTCAATGAGCTTTAGTTAAAATGCCCCCACCACCATTTTTCAGCGCAAGGACGCTGATACATGTGACACTCTCAGAGCCACTAATTAAACCACTCTCCCTGTCCCCTACTCCTACAGTACGTGTAAAAAAGCCCCAAGAGCCTAAATAAAATCCAATTTTTGGAATATGAGGAAAACAAAAATATCAGTTATTTAAAGACGGTAGCATTTTGGACACTGCTATGTTAGTTTAATCTTTCAGCTGTATTTTCCTGCTTGTATTTGAAACATCATGCTCTTTGCCCCTGTGATTAATTGGGATTTCAACAACCTCTTACTGATCTCAAAACAGTTTTTATCCTTCAGAATTTAATTGTAGTTTTTACATAATGTTTAACAAAACAAGAAATGGAAAGGAAAATGCAGATGTACAAGAAGAGGTGGGAAGAATTCATGTACTAGACTAATCTTATTCATATAGGGCATGTATAGACAAAAGGAGAGACATGTGTGCACAATACTAAAGTGGATTAAATGCTTTTGGACCACTTTAGTGGTGCTGGTGTTTGAATGCCTTTGTGGCATATTGCGCCTTAATTCCAGCCACTGTAGCACATTTGGTGGCATAATGCACCTTAAATTACTTTGGGGCACAGCAAACTAAAACACCTTCAAGGAGTTTTAGTTTGCTGCCCTACAGTCGTAGAGCGAAGCACCGGGCTCTGTGTGGCTCAGGGACTGTGCAGGCAGCTGGTGCAGGCATCCTGGCAGCAGCCTGGGAAAGCAGGCTCCACTGAAGGAAAAAAAAAGAGCAGTCAACCTGATCTTTTTTTTTCCCCCCCTGGAGCCTGCCTGTCTGTGTGAGCTGCATGGAGACCCAGTCCTTCACTCTGTGGCTGCAGTGTCCCCCAGTACTGCCTGTGGGTGGGTGCCACCTGCGGGGGGGCCCACTCTTGCCATGAAGGGAAACACCAGCCCCCCCTCCCCCCCCGCCCCAGCCCAGGCACCGCTCTGCCTACCAGCAGCTCACCCTCCCCTCCCCGCTGCTGGAGAGGCAGGTAAGACACGGGTGTACACAACATGGAGGTTTACTTCACCCTAAATTGAAGCGGTGTTTTTAAAAACTCACCACTTCAATTTAGGGCCCCTGTTTTGTCTACATACACCCATAGTCTCTATTTTGAGACTTTGTATGGCTCATGATAAAGAAAACCCATTCAAAGTGCTATTCCAGTGGTATCTTAAGCAGTAAAACACCTTAAGGTCTAAGAAGGCTCCTCTGATACTTTTCTGAAGCAATACATGGAACAATAAGTGGAAGTCTCTGTGAACAGAAGAGCAATAGTCATATGTCCAAAATTTAGTGAGGAATTACTAATCTCAGATTGCTGCATTAACTTTACATTTATAATTGGAACTTGGCAGAGGATAGCTCAAATATGAGAGTTTTACTTTATTTTAAGTTATTTTCTTTCCTCAAGGCTGTCCAAAAAGTAAAAAATATAATAGTCAGAACCTTACTACAAAATCAACACTGCCTAAAAAGTATAAAGAGTTATGATGTTAAATTAGCTAAAAATCTAGCCAATTTAATTTTATCACTGGCCACTGTATTGCTTCTACCTCTCTTATCATCATTCTCTTAATGGGATGTTATTTTACTACCTTTTAATGATTGCGTGCTGAGTCTCGTTCATTTTTATCATGACTGATAAAAAAATGAGTAAAAGTATGAATTCCCATACCCCCAAGATATATAATACATTATAACATAAATTACGGTATGGGGGGGTATGTATAAATGAATATATATATATAAATGAAAGCATTTTGCCACTAATCTATATTATGAAGGGCTCTAAACATGATTTAATACACGCTCACATTCTCTGTTTTGGCAAGTGAGGTAAACCCTGACATTTTCTGTATAGACAATGGAATATCTTGAAGTAGTATTTTGCCCAGTCCTTAGGTGTCAGACCTATTGAATGATAATATTTTCCAAGCCTCTGAAGGTCTTTTCTTGATTATTTGAAATGATAGCACATGCTGTTAGGTCCTGTCAGGATCTTTGACCACAATCAGTCTCTGAGTTAAATTTAAGGACATCTTGTGCCATAACAGATAGCTCCCCTCTCTCTCCCCAATTAATTGGCCATTTCAGAGCAAATTAAGTCATCTTCTACCTTTGCTGTGCTCACTCATCTCATTGCTTGAGCTTGACAAGATCAAGAATCATTAGATTATTCTGAACCGTATGCAAGTTCCTACTGCATGAAGTCAGTAGTTTAAATAAATTATCAATACAATGCCTTTTGTGGAGTTAGTAGCAAAAGTTCATTGAATCAGTGAATGAAGAGGAAGCAGGTGTCTGGCAATGAGCTTAAGCTGACTTATCTCCTGTCCACTAAAGAAAATATAATGGCAATATGTACCAAATCCCAGTGATTGTGAATGGCAACTTTGAAATGTATGGATATGTGTATCAATACAGATTTGGAAGAACATCAAATAACTCCATCCAAAAGGAAGTGATTCATAGATAAGTAAAAGAGGGTTTGTTGGGTTTTTCCCCTCTTGAATCAGAATTGTGTCATGTATGGTGATAAAGAAAAGGGACTCTGTAGCTGGCATCCATTGAATTCAAGTGTATGCTAAACTGAGTCATTAACATTCATAGCTGAATATCATGCCAAAATAAATTATTTCTATAACAAAATTTGGCTTAATTCATTTTCAGCTGTTAAGTTTCTATTGGGTTTCCAGGCTCAGTGGCACTTTCCAGGCTTGAACCCAATACAGAACACCAAGCGTCTTGTTAATTGAATTGATCTTCCCCTGTTTCCATCTTCTCTTCCTTCTTCACCAAATCCATTAATCATTTGGATTTGGCTTCTACAAGGTTTTATGAAGACCATGAAGGGGTCAGCTACTGCTAACATCTATACTGGCATATTTGTAAAAGGTCTTTGTGGGAATATCTTTAGAAGGCCCTTTAAAAGGCCTGGCCCAGCCCCCAACAAGACCCAAACCAGCAAGCTCTGTTCCCCCTCCTGCCCATCCGTAGCTCCCAGCACAATGTAATGGAACTACATATTTGCTGGTTTTAATATATTATCACTTTTTCATAAATTTTCATAAAGTTCTGCTACCTCATGATGCCTAAAGGCTGTAGAAAGGAAAAATGTTCTCAAACTGTAAAGAAACTACACTTTCTTGACTTATGTTCTTATTTGATTCAGAATCGGAAATGTGGCCGTTGAATCGGGCCAAATCTCCTCCAAATCAAATTGGCTACTGAAGCTTCACACAGCCCTACTATTCATCTTTGGTTTAGTTAGGCTATAAAGTGCAAGTCTACCCTGCCTTCTGCCTTACTAATAAGAGACCACAGCAATTCAAAGGGAAACTATTTCTGCATGGATGCTGCTTGCTTCCAGCAAAACCTGGGGAATCTATTATCTCTTCCTCAAATGAGCAAAACATATTCCTTCTCACAATACACTTGGTGAGTTAAAATGCCAAGAATTTTGAGAGACTATTTGTACAAAGGAGAATCTGGGCAATAGTTTTTTCTTATGGACCCCCAACTTCAAAGAACAGCGAGCATGAAACAAAATTATATTCTACCACGGAACAAATGTCCAGTTTTTGATAATCTTAAGGAAAATTCCCTTGTACAATAATGTGGGAAGGTGATAATTTTGCAGAAAGATTATTCATCTATCCAATGGAATTTCAGGGAAAAAATATATTCTGGCCATAGGATGGTTTAAGAAACATAATACTGAGAGTATAACTCTTAAATTCTGCAGATCAGCCATAACTAAAGAAAGGGTTGTAATTATGAAATCTCTATAGCCATGTAATTCCCCAATTTCTAGAACCCCAAAGAAGGTAGAAGTAGTTAGTGTAGATTAGAAGAGGATGGTCTAAATTGTTCTACAGGGCCCACACACTGGTTGAAGGGCCCCATAATTAGGAGGCACATGTGGTATGGGTGAGTTTTGAATATTGATATACACATTCTCAGAGCTATGCAAATTTGGCCATAGCTCTAACCTTAGATCTTTGAAGCAATTTCTATAAAACAATCAGATTTTTATAGAACTCAGTTCCCATCTTCCTTATTAAATTATGTAGAGGATTTTTCCCCATAAAGAGCAAAATAATAAGTTTTCTAATATAAACCTCTACTGAATGAAACATGATGATTTTGCACAGCTCAAATTTTGTGCACTTGTTTTTCTCAGCTCTGCTTCATCAAGCCCTTATTCTTTGTATAAACACTCTAATTGCTGTATTTTGAATGATGAACAAATCTGACACAAATATTAGCTTTTGCTAAACCATTCATTTAAACATTGGTTTGAGTTAAATGTCAAGTTTTTATGCCATGCCAGATAAGCATTTGGGAAGTACTACTCTTTGATTTGACATACTTCCCTCTTATATAATAAAAAATGTCCATGATTTGCTTCATAAGTAACTTTACATTTATTCATGATAGCTATAGATTATGAAGTAAAAACACATCTAGTTGATAGAATAAACAGTCTTGTTGCTTCATGGCTGATGACCTTTCATGAATAGAACCAAAATATTTTCTTGTATTCTGGCACAAATTGATTTAAAAATCTCACAGCAGTCCAACTATATAATGGAAACAAGTTCAAGAGGCATGAAATACATCTGTAAAAAGAAAACATGAGAACAAAGAATATTCTATTTCAAAGCATTTCATGCAAGAGGAATAAAAGGTCTTCTCATTTTTACCAAAATGAATGCCAAATCTAAGTGCATCTACAAATATATCACTGTTGGATGATGCTGCCATGGAATTAAATGACACACATAACTTATCAGGAGATATTCAAATCTCTACCCTCTCCGCTAATATTAGTATAATATTTAGGCATCTTTGTCAGAAATGATCTGGAAACAGAACCAAAGTTTGCCTGCAGCTCTTAAGTTCATTGGTCAGTCAGAGCCTATTGCCCTTTAACATGCAGGCCTAGAATGGAGTTAACATGCTGCCTTAATTGGCAGGCCTACCCCTGCCTGGACCAAACTGACTCATGGTACTTTAAAGATGGATTAAGGTCCAGCAGACTTTTCCAAACAGCTGGGAGGTTGAGGTTTTGGCTTCAGGGCAGAGACACATCTCCCCTCTATCTTTCTTATTCATGAATCATTAATCAGAGATTTTTAGTGTGATAAGAGGTGTTAAATGAGAGCGGGCTATATTATGCATGATTTTACCAACAGATAGTCAGTAGGTAACATAGTATGTGAAACAAAATGAACTTTTCAGAAAAAGCCATAATTGTAGGACAGGGATCTGTTGTTTTCAGACCTTACTTTAATAAGAATGTAAACATTAGAGTGTATGAACAAAAGGAGGTAACTGTAAAGTAGCAATATAGAGAGAGTGAAAAGTTCAAAGGAATAAGTATTAACAGCAAATTACAAATTCAAATTACATCTACCTGTTCATCCATGGCAGATGACACCTGTGCAACTACAAAAGTTTGGACCTTAAAATCACACAAAGAAAATCTAAAGATGAAATGTAAATATTCCACGATACCTCTGGAGAGGCCTGGCGCTAGTCTCAAGAACTGCCCATTGCAAACTCAGTTGTGATGTGCATAATACAAAGTCGAAGAGAGAAACTGTGACCCAAAATGTAGTGAAATGGAAACAGCATTTGGAATTGCAAAATTTAGCTCAATAAAAATATGTCTTACTTACATTGAAACATTCTATTGACGAATTGCTGGTAATGCATCACATTCAAACTCTCATTGACAGAAAAAGGAGAGCGTTCAAAGCTTGACAGAATAACAAACTCTAGACAGAAGCAAGACATTCATTGCCATATTAAAGCTGAGACCCAGAAGAACATTTGAGAGTGAAAGAGCAACTGGTGGGAGGGCAAAGCAAAAGGGATTCAAAAGTTTGCCAACAACCACAACATGTGGACCTTTTTCAGTGGAATTTCTATCTATGGGCCAAGCACACAAGAAGTCATCCCTCTGAGGTCTGAGAAAGAAAAACACTCTTTTAAGAGAGCTTATTTTGTTCGAATTTTTTTTAGGTGATACAAATGGACATGACAGAACATATCAAATGATAATTGATCCAGCAATCATCTGTGCTGTTCATGGCTCTGGTGATATGGATGACACAGGAGTCCCAGGCACACACTGTGATATAATCAATAAGGTCCCAGCGTTCTGAGCAAGGGTGCATCTATTTGTTGCTTTGGTGGAATAAGGATTTTCGTCCAAATACTTGCTTAGGAGAATAATTCAATTTGATCCAACTTTTCCCACCCCTTGTTTTCCAAGTGTTCCTTTCCATAGCTCAGAGTCCCTGCCCACACTTGCATTAAAATCTCCAAGAAGAATTTATCTTATCTTCTCTGAGGACAGATGACATGACCTGGTCAAGTTTAGAATAGACTTCTTTTTTTGTTTTGTCATTTCCATGAAGGGTCAGGGCATGTGCTTTGATAAATGTTGTATGCTGTTCATTGGTCAGTTAAAGACGAGGGGCCATAAATTCATAGATTGTAAGCCTGGAAGGGACCTCAGAAGATTATCAGGTCCAGCTCCCTGTACCAGGCAGAAAAGACAGCTGGGGTCAGGTGACCCCAGCAAGGTGACTGTTTAGTCTCCTCTTGAAGATTTCCAGGGTAGGCGATTGCACCACCACTAGAGGGAGCTTATTCTACAGTCTGGACACCCTGACTGTGAAGAAGTTTTTCATAATGTTGTTCCCGTTAACACAGCGTGCCCGTAGAGGTTGTGGGGGGAGGCACAGCAACCGCCCGCAGGCAGCAGCAGTGGTGCCACATTTTGCAGGGGGTGCACCGCCAAGCTCAGGGGGTGCACGGGCACCCACTTGCACACCCTATGCGTTGCCAATGGTTGCACCTGAAACAGTCTTCCATAAGTTTGTGGCCATTACTCCTGGTTTATCCCAAGGGTGCCCTGGTGAACAGTTGTTCACTGAGCCCTTGATGTACTCCCCTGATGTAGTGGTAAGCTGCTACCAAGTCTCCTGTCAGCCTTCTCTTTTTCAGGCTGAAGAGGCCCAGGTTCCTCAGCTTTTCCTCGTTTGGCTTGCCGTGCAAGTCTCTGATCATATGAGTGGCCTTTCTCTGGACTCTCTCAAGCTTTACCACATCCTTGTTAAGATGTGGCACCCAGAACTAGACACAGTAGTCCGGCTGTGGTCTCACCAATGCTGAGTAGAGCAGAAAAATCATTTCCTTGGTTTTGCTGGAGATGCATCAATAATGCATGCCAGAGTATAGTTTGCCCTGCTGGCTGCAGCATCACACTGCCAGCTCATATTCATACTGTGCTCTGTTATTACCCACGGGTCCCTTTCATTTGTGGTGCTGGTCAGTTTAGCACCACCAAGCCTATAGGTATGTAGGGGGTTGTTCATCCCCAGGTGGAGCACTTTACATTTCCCAATGTTGAGCTTCATCTGATTCCAACTTGCCCAACTTTCCAGGCTGTCTAGATGTGCCTGTATCTGTAATGTAGCCTATCTTTAAGCGTAACCACGCTTCCCAGTAACTTGGTGTCATCCGTGAACTTGACCAGTGAGCTCTTTACTCCCACATCCAAATCATTGATCAAGATGTTGAAAAATACTGGACCAAGCACGGACCCCTGTGGGACAGTGCTGGCCACTTCTCACCAGGAAGACACCGATCCATTCATTAGGACTCTCTGGGTCCTACCCCACAGCCAGCTTCGTACCCACCTCACAGTTAAACCCACAACAGTTTTCTCGCAAGAATATCATGGGATACCAGATCAAAGGCTTTTTGGAAGTCAAGGTATACAATGTCAACCTCTTCTTTCTTATCCAGGTGGTGAATTACGTGATCATAAAAGAGGATGACTTTGGTAAGACAAGACTTGTCCGCAATGAAGCCGTGCTGGCTGTCATTTAGAATCCTGACCAAAAATAGGATTCTCCTACTTGGCTTAAACCACTCTTTCTCTCGCTATCATTGTTTGTTGCAGCATCACTAATTAACTCTTTGGCTAACATATCAAAAAAAAATTGTGTCAGAAAATATTTTATTTAAAACCAAGAATGTCCATTAAAACATGTGCCACATGGTGTTTCATTTCCAAAGCTTTTTTTTTTCAGTTTTCCACAGGAAACCTACACCTTTCCATTTTTGGGGTGTTTAGCTTCACTGATGGAAAAAAATCACATACTTCTTGTGAAAAGTTTTGTGCACTGAAAATCTAACTCAACTGAAAAACAGACTTCACTTAGCCCCAGGCTAAATACTGCTGACTTGGCAGTCACTCTGGAAGTGAGCCTAGAACCCAGAGTCCTATTCTGGTTCAGCTAATATCTTTGTGTGGCCTGCAACATGTTCTTTCTGTAAAATGTGAACAGCATTGTCTTCATTTGTAAAGCAATTTATAAATTCTGCTGTAGTTCACTTAGGAAGATGAGTTGTTACAGCCAGTAGCATAACTATGGATGGGTGAGTAGGGAACAACTGCCAAGTACTGCAAAAGTGGGGGGAGGTGCCTCACCCTCCCATCCCCCATCCCCACTGCACCCTGCACCTCCTCTATGGCAGCTCCAGCTCCAGCTGCAGCAGTGAGGAGGGCAGGGAAGCAGTGCACAGCCTAGGAGCAGTGGTCAGGATCCCCCTGCTGGGGGAGATGTCACTTCCTATTTCACTGCTGGAAAATTGTGGGTTTTTGGCCACTCAACATGCATGTTGGTGGCTAAAAAGGAGGTGACATGTACCCCAGCAGCAGTAGACACTCTGGCATCTGTAACCACCACCACCCATGGCTCATTACTAGCCATTTTCAGACCTTTAGTTCAAGACCATTTTTCTTCTTGAGGGCCTCTGTTGAGTCCTCAGTGTCAGCCAAGGAACAATTGCCTTCTTAAATAATAGCTAAATTCTGCAATTGCTTAAAATGGATCTTTTTTTGTTAAAACTATCTCCTGACTATGTTCCATGTAAATGTTTATACAGGGGCTTACTTTTAAAAAATGTTCACCTTTTCATAATTTTTTTTTAAATGTGACTTGGATTTGCAAAGGAACAGTTTCTCTTCTCACAAAATAGTAGCTGAAATGGAGACCCATTTGCATCTTTGGTATCTGAATTACAAGAACTTTATACAGTCTTAGTTTGTATTTTCCAAATGCATCCTGACAATAGGAGGTGTGAGGAGGCTGCATATGAATATACTGCTAATATTTTAGAAATTTTTAAAAAATTCCAAAAAAAACCCCAATTCCTTCTTAGTCTGTGGCCTAGTCTATACTATAGCATTAGGGCCGCAGAAGTCTGCATGCTTCTACGCTCAAATTTTCTTTGTTGTATCAGGACCTCTTTTTTCAGCACCTATAAACAACCTCCTCAAGTGTCAAAAGCCCTCTTCCACCAGATGACAGCCAGCCACAGGTGTGTATAGAAACTCACATGGCTGCTGAAGTCCCTTCTGCAGCTGCTACATTCCCAGGGTGCACCTTGTGCTCTGATGGTACAACTGCTGAGGGAGGTTGCATGGAGTCACCAGTCGTGCATCAATGTGTATGTGTTCTGGCAGGCTGGTGGTAGCAGCTACTATCTGCCACCAGAAATTGGGGCTGAAAAGCCAAGTAAGTCCAGATACAACCTAAAATACACCCCACATGCTGGTCTTAGGATACTTTCTAATAGTATAAGCATTTCTGTGACAGAGGGACTGGGGAATCTATTCATTTGCTCTTTTTAAATTTAAAAATGCATTCTCTGGAACTGTAACAAATTTATGTTAAGCTGTACTCTTATAGAACTGTTTCTGCGTTGTACCAGTATAGCATATTAGATAAGTAGTGCAACACTTTGCTGGGTTGGCATACTGTGAAGAGGAAGACTGGGATGAAAATTTTACAAGAAAAGAAAGGGGAAACCTGGCATATAATTTGATACAATTTGATCCATTTAAGTATGACCAGGGCTTAGGAGCAAGCTCATTTTTTGATTTGCACCTTCATCAGCTGTTCTACAGTGAGTGGCAAGATAAGATCAATAATAAGGATATTTGTAACCAAACCCATCAATTGCTGCCCTCAGCACTAGTTCAGCTCTGGCAGCTTTCTTGATAGACTTATTATTATGATGGAAGAACAACAAATTACAATGAACATCATCCAAGGAATTCTGCCATAAAGTTGTCAATTACATCATCACCAGTCACATCAGTGGCACAATGTGTCTATCAATGAAAGACATAAATTAGACATCCATTGAGATTAGCCTAAAGAGCTAGCCAGACATCAGTCTAGATCAGCCAATTTGCAATTTGCCCTGTTGGAATTTGCTATTAGGAAGATGATGCATTCTAAAGGCTTTCATACTTGAGAACAATGGGTGGATCTAGGATTTTGAAAAGTGGGGTGTAGATAGTGTCATGCATCATCCCATAATACAATGAATATTTTTCTCCAGTTAAAAACAAATTAGAAGCTTTACTAGTTTGCTAGGTGGCTAGGCCTATGTTATTCCATTTATGATCCAAGCAAAAACAAAAAACCTGAGCTTGTGGGGGACTGACTGCCAGCTCCAGTTTGGGGAGGGAGGGATACAGTTGTTGCCCCCCAGCCTGGCCATGGACATAACTGCTCCCTGAACCCCTACACATGACAGAACTGATTCCTGCACCCCAGGTAGTCTGCCATGGCCTCAGTGCCAATCACTGCTCTTTATACATTGCATCTGCCACCTCAAATGGCCCCTGGCTCCAATCTTTCCACCATTATCCAACAAACAGCCATACTCAGTGCCATCCCAGCATGTCCTTAACTCATTTTACCCCACCATCTCTCTCACAACCCACTAAATCCTCCCCTATTCCTTCACTGCCCCCAACAAACAGTTGGGATTGGAGAAAGATTTGCTTCAGCTGCTGGCAGGGTCCCAACTCAGGGAGATCAATGCCTCTAATCCACCTATGCACAGCTTTATCCTGCCCTGCTGCACCACTGGTTCAGCCTCCCACAGCCACCATCATCTGCTGCAATGAATAACTCAGAAAAGGGTTATTGAAGTAACTTAGCTTCCACTTCACCTTTGCAACTCCCTCCTTCCTCCAACTTTTGTGGAACTGCATGCCACAGCCTGCTTTAAGCCCTGCCCCTCCATCATTCATTATGGGTTTCAATCTCTTAGGAGCAGAACCACCCAGTAAAGTCCATAGATAGCAACGCACCTTGATTGGACATGCTGGGGGGTGAGAAGAGAAACATTACCAGGAGTACATAACAGACAGGATAATTGTAGAAGAAAGACTAGCTTGATTAAAGGAAGATCAAGCGTTGTTATCACCCATGGAGTGAAGAGATTAGCAGAAATCAAGCATAAATAAAGAGCCATGAAGTCAGCTGACTACCTTAGCTCTATCTGAATATAAATGTAACTGTCCTTTCTGAGCAGTTTGTTTTAAATTTTCAGTGAAGCAGGAGTCACAGGAGTCTGTGGCTGCACCTCAGTCCACCCCTGGTAACATTTGCTTGTACCAGAGTAGAAGACTGTTTTCTTAATCTAATCTAATTTACACCAAAAAGTATTGAAGCCTCCCAAAATATCCCCAAGGTAAAAAAAAAAAACAGAAATAAAAATTGGAATAAAAGAGCAATTTTTTTTTATAATAGGGATTTGGGCTGTTTATTATTTGAAAATATTTTTTTAAGATAAATTCAACATCCCTTTGGTAAACAATCTATCTTAAATGTAATTTTGGCATTCATAATGGCATGGACTGTACACACAGAAGCCAAACAAAAGTCACAATACCAATTTCTGCATGCTCTAAACAACTATGTAAATCACTCTGAGCCTAATGTCACACTTGGGGTGGTAACTTTCCTTACAATGTTACCACATGGAGAGATCAAAAATGTTTCTCTTACAACTGAAGTGAAAATTCCACACTTCACTGTAACAGAAAGAAACCATTTTCTCTCTAACTGGCAAAATGCAGAATTTTGAGAAGTAAAACGAGAAGTTTGTTACACTGCCTGAACTGAAAAAGTGTTAATATTAAGGATTAATGTGCATGCCCCTTTTCTTCATGTGCGACTTGCAGACAATAGGATCCAAGAAACAACTTTATTACAGCTAAATGGACACATAAATCTTGTTTATGGAAGTTTGTTTGAACCCTATTCTGAGTCTCATACACTGAGATATGTAAGTACTTCCATGAGAGATTACATTGCAGTAAATATTCATCCTCTGAAGCATATATTCTGCAAATTATTTTTAGATGTGCTAAAAAGTAGCTCATTCAGCAAACTACAAACAGTTTGAATAATGAAAAAAGAAGAAAAAAAATCCTGTGAATTTACAAGTAGCAGAATCACAGTGACTATATCTGTAACCAAATGTTCTTAATACTTCTGACCCTTTTACACGGTTATATCCTTGGAACAATGCTTGTGAAGCTGAGGAGATAAGAGCCCTCTGCACCATATTTACTAAGACAGTTATTTTCATATAGCAGGAAAGAATAAGAGCCTTTTACCGGATGAGCTTCTTATCACCCTTGACTCCAATATAGAGGAGGGTATAGCAGTCAACATATAATAGTCAGTCCCTAACGTAATGACAAGAAGTAACGATACAGCAGTATAATACAGATTTTCCAAACTTCCATCTCATACAGGAGAAGGATCATGGGCAAGCTTTGCACAAGATTTCTATAGACAAGACTCTTATGGAGACCTGATTACTTTCTAAGATCAAATTCTGCAGTCCTCAATTGCACAATACTGAAGTCAATGAGCCTATGGACTAGGACCTCAATTAATACATTAATCCAAAAACAGTAACTTCTTTTTACAGTATTTACTTTAGTGTTATAGAACCTCAGACACATTAAAGGCTCTATTTAGAAACTATCCACACACTTTCATGATCAATCTAAATCTGTTATCCAGCACAGACAGGAGTCTCTCCCCAAAAACTATCTTTTCCTCTCAAAAATAGAGGTCCAGCTCCCTCTTCCAATTCTCATCAATTGTCATATCTAGAGACAGAACAAAAACTAGGCCCCAATTTTAATACATATTGCATAAACACACAGTGAGAGACAGTTTCTGTCCCCATTTTAAAAATAAGGTGACAGGAGAACAAAAAAAAAATACCTATGATATAGATAGAGAGATGAGATAAAGAGAAATGTAGTGGACTGTCCACAATCAAAGAGAAAAGTCTTTATCAGAGTGGGAATTGACCCCTGATCACCCAAGAGTTTACCAAGTACCTACAGCAGAGCACACTCTTCCTGAATTCTAACACACTGTTCCTTTAAGTCTTCCAAAGAAACTTGCTGTTCACAGTCAAATATGTGCCATTTAAAGAAGAGGCACCCAGGATCTAGTAGACAAATTTCTGGAGTACTTTACAAGAGATGTCAGAAGCTGCCATCAGATATTATCTATATTTTCTCCCTAAAGAAAGTGGATGCTGCAGCAAGAAGACTGATGTGATCTCTAACTACTACTGTATTATTTATCTCATACTCATCTCACCTTGACAAAGTTTTCTATGGAAATTGAATCAATTCCTGTTCTCATTTACACCAATGCAAATCCAGAAAGACATGTCTGATGCCAACAAGTGACACAAATATCTACTTGTACATGCAAATCACATGCTTAATTAAATTAATGCTTGCTTATTTATCTGAATGAGCATTGTATGCAGATAACCAGGAAAGCCAACTGAAAGCTTTGCCTATAAATACAAGGAACACATGGCAATACATCTTTGCAATATACTAAACAATACAATTTTATACTATTGCCATTCAGCCTCCAAGTAGACACAGTCACATGCCCCATGGACTTCCCCAGGGTGAACAACAGCCCTCTGGCTTTACCACCACTGTGCAATATGTCCCTGGACTGACCCTGCACTTGCACTTCCCCACCCCCTGGGGTGGGGGAAGAAGCAGCAACTGAAGGAGGAAAGGGAAAACCCCAGTGGTAGATGGAGCAGCAACTAGACAGGAGCCTGAAGGCCACAAATTAAATGCCTGTGGGCTGTATACAGCCTGTGGGCCACCAGCTGGGCAGCCCTGCATTCATGCCACAATTGGCACAGACAGCTTCTTGGCATGACATACAATAAACCAAGGACGGGACAGGCAGCACAGTGACAGGTCAGAAAGGGAGCAGAAAATGGTGAAGTGGATTGGGCAGGGTACACAATGCTGGAGCGAAAAGCAAAGCACCAGTTTGGGCAGCAAGCAGAAAGCAGAGTAGCCAACTGGGCAGGAGAAGGGGATCAGAGTCTTACTCCAAGAGCATAAAGGGTAATTTGTGCCATGCCTGCCAAAAAGACTGGCCTCCATTGCTATAATGGAAGCAAAGCTATTAATAAATGTATGCCCTTTTTAATTTTTCCTTATATTGTATGAACTCTCCAAACATAGGACAATTAGCTTCAGATCCTAAAGATTTTGTGATAGCAACTTTTCCCTTACAGCTTCCAAAATGTTTAAGTAAAAACAAATTTGATAACTATTTTGGGGATTAATTGGGGGACCTGCTGAACTGTCACATAGTCTAGAATAACAGGTGCAGTTTATTATTTACAACATATGCTTCATGCAAACTATTACCAAATTAAGGAGCTGTTCCATATTTAAGCCTGACCCACCATAAAATATTTACATAAACAAAGTAAGTGTGAAGTATGGAAGAGAAAGAAGATGTAAATATGTTCAGTACATGCTAAAAATGACACTGTTTGCCACTTCTATATTATTTCTTTCATCTAAGGTTCCCAAAACATTAATTAGTTAAGCCCTCAGTTCAGAAAGAGCCTTCCAATTAAGATGGAGTGTTTAAGAACATGTTAAATGGGACCCAAGCATGAGCTTAAAATCAAGCGCATGTTTACATGATTTCCTGAATAGAGTCTTAGCTGAAGACAAATACCAAGTGTTTCCCAGAATTAGGAACTAACTCCTATACTCCTGTAATTTGCAGTAGGTCTTAACTTCCCAACTAACTATAATAGCTTGAAAAATGTTATGCCATTGTAGTTGGGATACTAAGAGAAGAAGTGGTGTAGGTGCACATTGTAAGACTCATTCTTTGATTAAGGTTGCCTCCTTTTACTTATAGCTATGAAGTGGCTGAACTCTAGGGTTAAGTACAGACAGTCAAAAAGCTTGAGGCTGAATTGATTCAATTGATTCAATTGATTCAATCTTCGGTTAATCTAAACTGTGTAGATTGAGCCAACAAGCAAGTGAACAGACATTCGCTTGTAATTCTGAAAATGCAGTCACACGCCTGTAGTAGTTCAGGCCAGAAGCCAGGAGGTGCCAGAGCACACCTCCCTGCTTAGCTGAAGCAGACAGTTTTGGCCAGGGCTAGCCCACCCACCCTATGAGTGGGGGTTTTCAAGGGAGGTGTCAAGCATCCTGGGATGCTGGGGAACTGTGACTTAACTTGAATCTGGAGGGGATCTGAGGCAGAAGTTCAATAAACTTACATAACGTAAATCAGTCAAGCCAGATATTACGTCCATCTAGATTTATCTTAAATTGGTTTCAGCCATTTTGAAAGTGGTTTAGGTGTACTGAGCTTCTGTTGTATTACAGACTTGAACCAGTTTCTGCATAATTTCTGTCCCTAGTCTAGGTGAAGTCTTTTGAAAACCAGGCCCCAGTTATCAAAAGCCAAGGCTGACAACTGAACAGGCGAAGTTTAGAGTACATTTTGGAAAATCTGGCTCTAAGTCAGTTTGTGCTGCTGGTTATAGCATTATTATTTCTACAGTTACCACTGATGTGAACAAGAGAAGTTATCATTTATAGCTTAACAACAGAATAACAGACATGGGAAGATCCCACAAAGGATTTAAACAACAATAAGTAAAAGAGCTCATTAACTTTAGATCATTATTGCACAGGTGTCAGGATTTTGTCATATTGTTTATCCCTAAATGGTTCGTGCAGACAGCTTTCAAGTTACTGAATTTAGTCACTCAAAATCCAGACACTTGAGTTCATGACCAACTTAAAAAGTTATATAAAATGTATTTGCATACCATATTGGTTTTTAAGATTTAATTTTTCAAAAATATGTAAATAAGATACCTCACTGTAAATGTCATTGCTTTATGTAGAAAAACTTCAGGACAGGGGCAGTATGAACAGTTTCCTCTCCTACTATATCATAAAATGAGTCTTGTAATATGGTGTAGCCCTAGGGGAAGATTTTTCAGAAGTGAGCTAAGTTAGGTGCCCTACTCTAGTGAATCTTCAATGGGGCCTGAGTACCTCCTTTGCTCAAGACCTTGAAAATCTCACCCATAGTCATTTCTGAAATGTATTGACCCACCTTAAGCTACAAGGCATGTGGTGAATCCACACAACTAGCACCAAGCATTTAGCATGAACATGTTTTAAACATTTACAACTATAACATGTCATGTAAAATCTTTTTCCCCTCCTATTTTTGGACTTCAATTTTGGGTGAAAAAGAACTGAAGACCCTGCATAGCCAGCATAGTCTGCTTTTGCTTACTAGGAGGTGTTACTCTCCATGGAACTCTCCTATGAGTCAACTGAAAGAAGAACATTGGCCAAAGAGTGATCTACCTAGACTTCCAAAAAGCCTTTGGTTTGGTATCCCATGATGTTCTCACAGGAAAATTGGAGGATTGCGGGCTTAACTGCTCAACAGTTAGGTGGGTGAGGAACTGGTTGCGGGGTAGGACCCAGAGAGTTCTAATGAATGGATCTGTGTTGTCCTGGTGAGAAGGGGCCAGTGGTGACCCTCAGGGGTCCGTGCTTGATCCAGTGCTTTTCAACATCTTTATCAATGATTTGGATGTGGGGGTGAAGAGCTCACTGGCCAAGTTCACAGATGACACTAAGTTATGGGGGTGGGTGGTCATGCTTGAAAATAGGCTGCAGATCTAGGCGGATCTAGATGGATTGGCAAGTTGGGCAGATCAGAACCAGAAGAAGTTCAACATTGAGAAGTGTAAAGTGCTCCATCTGGGGATGAACAATCACCAACATACTTACAGGCTCAGTGCCACCAAACTGACTAGCACATGACTGAAAGGGACCTAGGGGTAATAATAGACTGTAGTGTGAACATGAGCCATTAGTGTGATGCTGTAAGCAGAAGGGCAAACAATAATCTGGCATGAATCAACCAATGCATCTCAAGCAAAACCAAGGAATTGATTCTTCCACTTTACTCAGCATTGGTGAGACCGCAGCTGAAGTACTGCATCCAGTTCTGGGTGCCACACTTCAACAAGGTTGTGGAAAAACTTGAGAGAGTCCAGAGAAGAGCCACCCATATGATCAGAGACTTGCAAGACAAGCCATATGAGGAAAGGCTGAGGGACTTGCGTCTCTTCAGCCTTAAAAAGAGAAGGCTGAGAGGGCACTTGGTAGCAGCTTACTGCTATATCAGGGTAATATATCAAGGGCTCGGCAAACAACTGTTCACCAGGGCACCCTTGGGGAAACCAGGAGTAATGGCAACCATAGAGAAGTAGTCAGCAGCTGCTCACACCTGTAAGGAGCAGATCAGGACAGTGAAAACACTAACTGAACATAAATTGGCAAGCAGAATCAAGGACAACAAAGAGTCCTTCTTTAGATATGTAGGAAGTCACAAAAGGAGCAAAGGAAGCATAAGGTCCCTGATAAATGAAATTGGACGGCTGTTAACCAACACTCAGGACAAAACCAAACTCCTGAATGAATACTTCATGTCAGTATTCCCCTAGTCCAAGGCTGTTAGTCTGCTTGACAGGATACAGGATGACCATGGTGGGAGGTGACCTCCCTCCCATAGACCTAAGGAAAATCTTCTTTACAAGCCGAGTGCCGAGGGTTTGGAGCAGGCTCCCCCCAGCAGTGGTACAGTCATCCACCCTGGTGATCTTCAAAACACATCTTGACGCCCATCTTGCTGGGATCGTTTGAACCCAGCAGTCTTTCCTGCCCACGTACTGGGGGGCTGGACCCAATTATCTGTAAAGAACTGTCCTGCCCCTAACAACTATGAAACTATGAAACTATAAATTCATATCATCTTTGAAAGTGTCACTTAATATTAAAAGGAATACTACCATATTTACTTAATTATAAGAAGAAGTTATTTTCCCCATTCAGCATAGGGAAAATCAAGACTTGTCTTATTATCGGTAGGAATCCATGATTTCCATTTCCTATGGAAAAATGGAGTAAAACATGGATTTTCCTCTACAGGAGGAAAACATGGATTCCTAGTTTTAATGGAGAAACTCACAGATTTTGCACTTTTGCAAAGAGTTCTCTGCAGGCTGGCAGAATTCCATCCCACAAGGGGCTGTAAGGGAGAGAGAAGAGGGTGGCCAGGCAGGGGGCACCATGTGCATGTGTGTGCACATGGCCACCAGGCAACCTAGAGAGCAGCTCCCGCAGGTAATTGAGGGGGTGGGATTGAGGCCACCATGGGAGCCATAGGGAGGGAGGGTGTTGGGCAGGGCTGGGGTTGCTTCCCAGCCAGGCAGTGCATGGGACTTGGGGCCCAGGGCTGCAATGTGTGGCTGCAGAGCCCTGGTGGACAGTAGGACGGGGCTGCAGGTGGGTTGTCCAGGGGGTGGGGCTGGCTCCTCACTGTTACACACACTCCCAGGGGGGCAGGGGGGACCCGTGCCCCCAAGATCTGCACATGGGAAGGAGGGTGCACACTGCCTGATGTGGGCTTAGGCTCCCTGCCCTGCTGTCCCCTCCCAGGGCCTCTGCAGCCCAGCTAGTGCATCAGCAGGGTTAGGGTGGGGGGGGAGTGAGGGGCCTTTCATTTTAATCATGGATTGGGGGGGGGGTATCAGAAAATTTGCTATTTTTTAATCAGGGAAAACCAGGACCCTGGTGATCACATGCAATTTACCTGAAACCAGAAAATGCACATGGCCACCCAACAGAGGGCACTCAAGCTCAGTTCAGAGTACAGGGGTCCTGGCCAGCAGATGCAGGGTAACTCCAAGCTGTTTGCTGCCAGTGTGTTCCTTCAGCATCCTCTGACATGGAAACCCCATACACAGGTGCCAGCCAAGTACTGTCCCACAGTGTGGGGTTTCTGGCCAGCACATGTTAAGTCACTCCCCATCTGCTGCTGGGTCATTTTAAGCTGCATGCAAGGAATCTGGCCTGTGCATCCTGAGTCACCTCAGTACCTGCCAGGTCAGCAGCTGGGCGCAACTTAATCACCTGAGCCCCAGGCACTCAGCACAGGGAGACACTGGTCAGGAATGCAGCAGGGAGGGACCCCACAGAGGCCTGCCAGCACACAGAGAGAAGGGACCCTGGCCAGTACAGTGTGGAGGGACCCTGCAAGGACTGGTCAGCACACAGGGAGGAGGGACCCCCAAGGGCCAGCCAGGTACCCTGTATGCTGCAGGAAAGGACCTGAGACTGCAGTGACAAGGGACCCAACAGGCAGCGAGGGACCCAACACATAGGTGAGGCTCTGGGCAGCAGTAGGGAGGGATCCAGTATGCAGTGAGACTCCTGCAGTGGCAGCCAGGGATCCAGCACATGGAAAGGCTCCCAGCAGTGGTGGCAGCAGTGACAAGGGACCCAGAATGCACAAGCTGACAAGGGATGCAGCACACTACAAGGTACCCAGAAGTAGTGATGAGAACCCAGCATGTGCATGACAGTGAGGCTTCAGTCAGCTGTGGCAAGGGAACCAGCATATGATGAGACACCCAACAGCAGCTAGGAAAGCGGCATGAAGGTACCCAGAGGAGGAGCAGGTGAAATGGGAGCACCTGGTAGAGTAACAAGGAAAGCAGCAGATTACAGGGCTTGATCACAACTGACTGGCCAAAATTTAAACCATAGAAACCCATGGTAAATTCTGTGGAGTGAACGGTGGCAGGAAAATCCCCATGACAGACCATGTAGAAAAGAGAGGAAGTAATGGTACAAATATGAACATACCAAAAGGAATGAGGCACAGGCATGATACAAACTTTAAAATGAAGGTTATAAATTATACTTGTGTAACCTGAGTGGTACTCCAAGATATACCCCCTCTCCAATTGAAGGGATCAGAGCAGGTGCACAAGTGCTGTGGGAGGTGTAGGGACCCTCCTTCCCTATCGAGCAGAGCCAGATCACCAATGGGGATGTAACCATACACCTTTTAATGAGAGAAACAGTGGTGGGAACATATATATATACCAGGGGGTATACGGGACACTACAATACCTCAAGGTGACGGGATTCATTAAAGGTTAGGCATTCACATTCACAGACATATTCATCTAGTTAAAAAAAGACAAGTTTAACAAAATATAAAATGCAAACAACACAATAAACAGTACTGATTGACAAAATATAAAGTGCACAAAATACAAAACACCAAACAACAAGAGATATAGGGTGTAGGTACCTGGAGGGGGAAAGAGGGAAAACACAATGACCCCCTCCACTCAAAAAAGAATTTCTCCCTTGTCACTTCACTCACCCCTAGTTGACCCAGGTTGGATTGAACTCAGATCTCCCACATGGGGGTCAGAAACTCTACCACACAGCCACCACTATTGGATCTGCTTGAGGCTGCTGGGGCTTTTGACCTTCTGGAAGCCCCTGCCTCATGTTGAGCTGCCCTGCCTCTTGCTGGAGAAACTGGAAACAGAGCTGGGAGCCTCTCAGGTCACTGCACAGCTTTCTGCTGGAGCCAGGCAGGGAACCTCTCCTACTGGCTTCAGCCTCTTGCTAGGGATCCTGGAGCCCAGCAGAGAGACTCTCCTGCCAGTCACACTGCTGAGAGTTCAACTGCTGCCTGCAGGTCCTGCTCCTTTAGGCTCTTCTGGGGCAACTGCTCCTGCCCCGCTGGCCCAGCTCTTGCCAGCTCTTTGGAACTCCTTCCTCGTCGTCCCTCACAGGTCTACCCCGAGTCAACTGCGCTGTCCCTTTTATCCCCCACCAGGTGACCCAAGGGACCAATCAGGAGACATGGAGGGTGAGTCTCTGGGGCCTGATTAGTGAGGAAAGGCAATCCCAAGCCCTCCAATCATTTTTTACCCTTTTAAAACCCTTGGGCCAAATCACCACCAGCTAGTCCATCACATTTGTAACCTGGGTGGTACGTGAAAGGTACCCCCTCTCCAACTGAAGGGATGTCAACGGGTGCATGTGTGCTGTGGCAGCATGGCTGTCTAGCTGTAGGCCAGCTTTTCTCCTTTTTCCTACAGAGCAGGGCAGAGCAGAGCAGACACCCAGAACACCCAGTGATATTTAACTATTTAAAGTGTTATTTACAGGTATAGCTTTTCACAGCTGATAACTCTTTTTTAACATCAAACTCAGGCACAGACCTAACCTTTTATGACCTTCTGATTATTCTGCAGCCTTCCCCCTCAACAGGATCCTCCTGGCAGTAGGTGAAGGAGCACTTGATGATAAGGGTTAGTCTAGAAATCAATGACAGGGATATCTGGCAGTGATGGGACAATAATTGAACATACACAATAGGGTTACACCAAATGAGATACACGTTGACACAGGCCAACTGGGCACTGTGAATGTATCAATTTTATCACAGGCCAACTGGGCTGTTTGATTCAGTGTGGGATCGAGGAAGCAAAGTTCGGACTGAAATAAAGGCAAATTTATTATAGCTTACACACACACACAACAGTTAAGAGAAAGATAAATGCAATAAGCAGATAAAGCAGTATAAAAGAGCTAACAGTAAATAATAACAACAGATAATAATAACAGATAGATAGATCAATCTGTCACAGGCCAACTGGGCACTGTGAGGGTATTAACCACGCTGGACTGTTCAAAACAACAAATAGACAGACATGGGTTGGCAACTTATCGATAGTCTCTCAATGCCAGGTGTGCGCCAAGTGATTCCAGCAAAGTCAGGCATCCCTGATGATCGACGCTGTCAGAGGGATTACTGGGGAAGATCCCTTGATCAGGATCCAATCCTCACTCACACTGGGAGTCTGGGGTCCAGGTGTGGAACAGAAATGACCATTCTGTTCCCTCCTTCCTGCTGGTTACCTGATGCATGTGCTTTTTATACCTAGTCTTATGTTAATCTGTTGGCCTCAGGGCCACTCACAATGTTGCCCTATAGCTGTTACCCTATGGGATTGAAAGGTGTTAAAATTATCATAAAAGGTTACTACCCAGTCTCAGGTTTATCCAATAAGCAAATTATGATGCAGCACCTTTAGGTTTGAAATTGACATCACTCCGCCCAAATCCCAACCCCTTTTAGGCTTCATTTGAATATGCTTTCTTGGGATATGCTTTCCTGGAATGTGTTGGTTGTGCCAAGCAGTTAGATCCAGTTTTTATCGCTAAGGCTGAATCCTGAGCAAAAAACGGTTAGGCCAGCTAATCTCACAGCTACAGCTTTGCCTCTGGGGCCCAGTCAGTTCCATGAACAGTTAATTTATCATTTTGGTTAAACTTATGACAGACAAGTTACATTTGCAGTTTACAAACTTACCAGCTTATATTAACTAATATTACCTGTTTAGGCAAAATACCAAATGCCTCCAAGAAGCACATATTATTGCTTATGAATCCCTCTGGTTCTGGCTGTCACACACATATATACAGACAACCCATACAATGAGTTCAGATATAATAACAGATTTCAATCCTTTACTGTACAACAATAAGGATGCAGGGTTACAACAGGAATCCCAGCAGTAAGGAACCAGACCAAAGCAATGACACAGAAGCTATGCCCAAAGACAAAATGACAACCCAGGGAAAGATCCCGTTACCTAATAGAACATCATTACCCTCTCCCAGGTCACTCAACTAGGAGGGGCCTGTAACCATGAAACCACCTTTAACAAACAGGGGCCCTAGACTCCCCTCTGTGCCCAGAGGTGAATTGTTCCCACTCTTCAGGGGCTTCCCTTTGATCACCCACAGTGAGGAAGGTCCCTCCTCCCCTGTGGGAATCCTTTTTCCCTGAGTAACTCATGACTCCCAGTGTCCTCCCTCGCACTGGTGATCAACCCGTCTGGTCACTGCTCATGGCAGGAAGGCCCGAGCTGCCTTGTGCAGCTGCCAGGGCCTTTCAGCTCTCTATCAGCCTGCCATGCACTACCCTGTGCATCGAAGGGGGCATTTGCCTAGGGCAGGGTTGGGGACCCATGCTGCCTCATATAGCATAGAACAATGGGACCTCTACTGCTCATGGAGTCGGGGACCCAAGCTGCCTCATACAGTCCTAGAATTCCCGTGACCTCTCTCACCCCATGCACTGATCCGTGCATCAAGGGCTCCTGCCTCATTCAGGATAGGGGATCTGCACTGCCTCATGCAGCCACTAAAGTCCCATCCTCTCTCCATCAGCCCCGTGCACCACTCTGTGCATCAAAGGGGTTGGGCTCCTGCCTTGTGCAGGGTTGGGGACCCATGCTGCCTAATGCAACCATCAGTGTCCTGTTAGCTCTGCTTGGCTCTCCACCCCGTGCACCACCCATGCACCGAAGGTGAACCTGCCTCATGCAGGGATGGGGACCCAGGCTGCCTTGTGCAGCTACTGAGATCCTGTCTGCTCCCAGATCCTCCATGTACTGATTTGTGCACCAACACTGCAGCTCCCTCTCCAGTGGGGCTGGGGATATAGCTGCTTGCTGCTCCTTGCTAGGCAGCAGCATCTTCTTGGGCACTTCTGGGGCAACTGCTCAGCCCTGCTGGTCAGCTCTATCACCTCCTCATAAGTCCCCATCTTTATCATCCCTCACTGACAACCCCCCCCCCTCCCCCCCAGTGTGCTGAGCACACTGGCTTTTTACTCCTTTTGGAGGCTTTGGCCTTGGATTCAGAGCAGACCAATAGGAAAGCCTGAGTGGTTAGTTCCCCCTTACCTCCTCTTATTCACCCTTCCCCTGGGTCAGGGTAGGGCAAGCTTGCCTCTTCCTGATTGGTGGAAATGCCCCACCAATTGATCTGAGCCACTTTGGGCTCAAGTTAACAATCCGGACTGCCTGTGAGCCCAATGGCCAGCCTGCCACATTCTGAAAAAACAAATAATCGTGAGGCAGGAAGGAAGTACAATGCTACTAAAGCAAATGTGTATCTATGGAGACAACTAAAAGGAAAACTTGAGAGTGCTAAGTCCACATGGAAAACATTTGGGAGTCCAAAACAAGGTTACTTTCCTGAAATTGATAAGCAAGTTCTCATGTATGTTCAAGAAAAGAGAAAGGAGGGAATGTGAATCACCCACAAAGTGCTTTGACTCAAGGCATTAGAAATAAGTACATAAAAAAACCTATATCAGACTGTGTCTATGGCCGAATCACTGATTCTCCAAATCTGAATCGAATCTGCAGATTCATATTCAGCCAAATCGAATCGGGACAGTGAACTGAATCAGTGAATCGAATCACTGTCCTCTGAATAGGGCTGAATCTGAATTGAATACTGCCTGCTTTGCATACCCCTAGTTAGAAGTATTGGCAGATGGGAGAAAATTGCCAAATATGTGATTTTCAAAGGCAAAACTCTGCCAAAATAAAAGTTGCCACCAGGAATAGTGGTTGGATGCTAGGATCAAGGATGAATGTCAAGTGAACTGATGAATGACTGGTTAGATAAGGGGTGGGCAAAATAAGGCCCACAGGCCAGTTCCAACCCACAGAGGGAATTTGTCCCTCGGCCCTACCTGGTCCAGGTGCCATCTAGCCCATGGCACATCCCACCACCTCCGGGGCATGCAGTGGAGCTGGGGCAGTTCCGCAGCTGGACTGCCTTTCTAGGCAGCCCAGGCAGCGGCAGCTCCTTCCAGTTGCCACCACTGCTGGTCCTAGCCCCATGGTACTGGTGGGAACCCACAAGTACCACTCAGCAGTGGCTGGACAGAGGCTGTTGCTTGGTGTGGGGGAAAGGCAGCCCCTCCCTTTCAGCGCTGCTGTGCTCTTTTTGCTGCAGCCACCCAGAGCCCATGCCCAGGGTGCTGCTGCTTGACAAGGGCAAGTGGTCAGGAAAAGATGCGGGATGGGCCAGGGTCAGGGGCTGGGGTTGTGTTCTGGTGGCAGTGGTGGAGAGGAGCCACAGCATGCTTGCCTTTGGGCTATGAAACAATACTATTGTTTTGGAACCCTTCCAGAATATGCTGTGTTCAACTGAAGCATACAAACTCCAAATAAATAGTAAATAGTTTTTAAAGCATCCATCTTAAAAGAAAAGAAAAGAAAATCTTGGCATCTCACAACATTTTAAAGAATAACATATGGAATAAAACAGTAACCCAGCACATTAATTAAACATCTCACAAAAACAAAACAAAACAAAACCAAACCCCTACCAGCTTGCTTCTCCCATCCTGAAGCTCATACTTTTGCAGCTTCCCAGAACCTAAGATAAGAATGATCAGAGCCTAAACATTAACAAACAAAGCTGGTCAAAGAGCTCTGTTCTCCCATGGGAATTTTCAAGACTATATATCATTTCCTTTTCAAAATTCTCTTCTGAAAAATAAAATATTTCATTGAAAACATTTTTGGATATAATGTCCCTTTTTGTTAAGAAAATCTGTGTGTTAAAAATATCTGTCTGCTCTAATAATCAGATGTACTAACTAAACTGTTCCGGAAAAGAAAAAAATGTTGCCTACCCATCCCGCAAATGATGATGAAAAGAAGGGGACTTGCTGTTTACTTAAAGGTTAGCAAATGTGAGCTACCAAACTTGAAGAGCATATATGAAAGATGAATGGACACCTCTCAAAGGTGCCTCTCAAAAGCAGCTTCTTCCAATTTGAATCAAGAGAGTTAGTTACACTTCAAGCACTCTTAGGTTTTGCAGTTTACATATAAGGCAGCCCCACAAGTAGCCAAATCCAAAACCAATTAAGGCATCATAAGTTAAAAATCAACATATCAAAATACCCCAGAAACATACAAGCACCTACTGCAGAGTACAAAAGATAGCATGACATATACAAGATAGTATGTTATATATGTGTGTGTGAGTACTATCTCTGCAATGTATTGCTTTCTAAGCAAGCAGATTAATTTCTTGTTAACTGGACTCAGTGTTTGACCTGGAGTGGTGTGCATTACTATACTTTCAGCCTGAAATGACAGTAATTTGACTAATCAAGGTAAACCCTCGGGCAAATAGAAAGGTTTCACTCTCCTTTCCAAAAGAAAATATAAAGCACTTACCTGGACACCAATGCTACCTGGTTATCCAGTGACATCTCCAGATCTTGTCAAATGATTACACTGTAGACTTGGTTTTTAAATGAGTATATTTCTCCTACATAGCTCCCATACATTTGGAAACAGAGGGTGAAGTGACATAGACACCACAACACCCTGTTTTTATAAACACACCAGGACAGGTGAAAAAGCAGTTCACTAAATGAGATGAATACAAATGAAATTGTCACTAAAAGAGAATTCCATCCATTTTTTGCAGAACATCTGGATGTTCTTAGTTGAGGTGAATTCATTATGGAATGGACCAACTATTGGGTGTTTTCATCTGTTATTTATTGCCTTGCTCACTGCTAATTTGCAAACTATGATGCCTTTTGCCTGTGTTATGTGTGACAGACAGATTACTTTACCCTGGTTAAAAGTGGGGCTCAGCAACAAAAGCATTCCTTATCAACAGGTCAAGTGTGTGGCTGCTCAGATACAGAATCCAGGAGGAAGGACATTTCTTCAAAGGATACAATGGCAAACTCCCAAACATGAAGCAGTCTACGGGATCTTTCAAATCTTCAAAGAAGAGGGAGGACCTCAGTTATTTTAATTTTCTTCTTTAATTCTCATCCTAAAGATCCATCCCTTTCTTAGAATAATTCTCTAAACTATACTTCATCTTCTCCAGTTCCTTGTTAAGACCAGATGTTGTGGAGACAGCTGGTGAGTAATTAACCCTAATCAAAGTGCTTCCCAAAAGTTATTTTAACTGAAGAGAGGAGCAGGCTGAGAGAGAGAGACTGACTGAGATCAAGATTGAGATTGGGATCAATAGGGATGTGCTCTTTGCTCATTGACTTGAAAAAGTTTATTGAAGATACACTGCTGCAGTTATCAGTAATAATACAGCAGTGGTAACTTTGGGACAAGTTCTGCTCATATCTGTTTAGGGATTTTTCCTTCAGAAATTACATATTTTTATATTTTTTATCAAAAGCTGAGACTCTGACTTGTACCCTGTGAGAGAGAAGCCTTAAAGCCCTAGCGGGAATTGCTGCACCCCACAGAAATACCACATGCTGGCTTGGAAAGCTTACTAAAAACATTATGCTGAATATAAAACAGTCAAAACGTATGAGATCACATAATGGAGGAGATCCCACTTGCAGTCTCCTCAGTTTGCTCTTTTGTATAGCATTTGCCATCTTGCCAACACAATTTACTCTGCCTCTAATAAGACTGCTCAGAATGGGCAGATTTTTTTTCCTAATGCTATTCATAGTCACTATTGTCCATAAAGTGTAGTCTGCAGAGTAAACATTGATCTATTTAGAACTGCATTCACAAAAATGCCTTGAGGTAAGGAGCTCAGCATGCTGACAGGTGCCATACTCAGTGACCAAGACCATATACTGAAAAGCATAGTAGAGTATTGGGCCTGATTATGACTTCACATTAGATTAAATCTATTGTTATCAAAGGAACTTTTCAAGGCTTACCCCAGACCCATTTGCTATAATGGAATCCCATTTGGAATTCCACAGAACCACAAATGAAAATGGCATTAATTATTTCAGGACTTTGGGCAGAAAGAAGAATACAGTACAGTCATAACATTGCCTGCCTGAAGACAGCATAGAAGATACAGTAGCATGGTCCCAGTCTATGCTATCCTGTGCAGCTAGTCCAATTCTGCTTTATGTGTCTTTGCCACAGGGCTGGGCAAAATATAGCCAAAGGGCCAGATCCAGCCTGCCAACTGATTGGATCCAGCCCATGGCTGACCCCTTGGTGTTCTGCCCCTGATCCCACCCATTGCAGCCTGTGCCATGCTCCTGACCATGCCCCCAATGGCCCCAGCCCCAACCAGCACGCACACATTCCTGGCAGGGCTGCTCCCAGTACAGCTGAAGCCACCAGGTACTTTCAGCTCCAGTGGCTCCACTCCTCCTACCCCTGCTGCACCACTCTGGATGTGGGGGAAGCTACAGCTAGGTGGGTCCTGCCCCAGCACACAGAGCTCCAGCTCCAGCTCCCATCCACTCTACCTTCAGATGGCTGTTCACTGAGCTGGGTGGGCAGAGCAGGTGGAAGGCAACTGGGAGCTGGAGCCCTGCATGCTGGGGCAGGAGCCACCTGGCTACAGCTCGCCCCCTCCCCCCAACCTGGAGTGGCACAGCAGGGTCCAGAGAAGGAATCACTGGAGGTGGAGGGAGCCAAGCAGTACCTGGGTGGCTACAGGTGCACTGGGAGCAGCCCCATGAGGAAGCTGTGTGCATTGGCCCAAGCCATGGCCAGGAATGTCAGGTGGGCATGTGTGCAGGTGAAAGCATAGTGCAGGCTGTCCCAGGCAGGAGCAAATGGGGCTTGACCCCATGCTGGGTACAATGGGAACAGTTGCGGACTGGTTGGGAGGAATCAAAATGCACCTACACCACACTGCCCTGGGTGAGCACTGCTGCACATAGCCTATATCCCCTCCCTCCGCCCACCCCCGGCCAGGTCCCAGGACCTAGCATATGGGCAATGCCCCCCCCCCCAATGCACATGCACACCCACCCCCCACACACACATACCCCATACCCCACATACACACACTCCCATGCCCCTTCAAACACGCACACTACAGCCTCCACATGCACACCCACCCCCCCCACACACACACACCCACACCCCCACACATCCTCCCACATCCGCTTCACCCCTTCATCCCCCCCATACACACACTTCGCCACACACACAATATACAAGAGTAAGACTTTATCTTGAGCTACTATGCAATTGCCTGTATATATACACAAGTCAAAAAAACATGAATCAAGACCAAAAAAAAAGGAATAAAATTAGGGCATGTTATAGCAGATGTCTGATTTTTATTATACGATTTGTTTTTTAATCTATATTTTCTCAAAATGATATCTTCTAAAAGTTTTTGTGCACGCTGCCCTTTACAGCTCACTCAAACTGCCCACCCCCAATTTATGGGGTGTTATTTCATGAACATTATGCCTGCATTCCTTGTTAAAAAGCTTCCCCTTCCTGGGGTACAATCCCTTATGGACCACCTCCTGAGTGAGAAGGCTCTACAGCAACACCCCCTATCATTCAGAATCCATTGAAAACTGTCTCACTCTTAAGAAGGGAAATGAATAGGTTATCAGACTTCTCCAAAAATGTTTCAGAACACCTGAAAAATATCTCTTCTTGCCACAGGAGTAGGTTGCCTTGCAGCTATCTTACCAATGGAGAAGGGGGACCAGAATGGCAGCACACAAGGAGCCCACAGCCTGGCAGCAGCAGTCCATATGTAGATAGGCTACACTTTCTGGCATCTCTGTCCAGAGCACCAGATTTCTTAGCTACATCTCTAATATAAAGAGAAGCAGTTGGCCATGCTAATCTGAAGTCAAGCAGAAAGCAGGGTGTAGATGCATGCTATAGACCAGGGGTAGGCAACGTTTTTTGGCTGGAGTGCTGAAAAAACCACAATGTCTACCTTGGTAGGTGCCAGAGTGCCAGCATGCCAGAAAAACAAAATGAGGGTAGGGGGCGGGTACAAGGCAGAATGCACTGCATATTAGTATATTTAATAATCATAAATGTTGCCTGTGTTGTTGTATATTTCTTTTTTGTTGAGCATGTTGCAATGAGAAAGAGAAAAAAAAGAGACAAATAAGAGAAAGAGGGGGAAGAGAGAAAAAGAAAAAGGAGAGCAGAGAGAGAACCAGACACACACACATGCACATAGAGAACCACATGCACAAACACAGAGAACCAGAATACACCCAGAACAGAAACATGCACACACACATCCAGAACCAGGCACGTGTGCGCACACAGACACACAGAACCAGATGTGCGGGCTCATGGAGCCAGGCTGCTGGGCCACTGGACAAAGTCTGACCCAACAATGCCCTTGTCCTGCCAGAGCCCCTGTGCTTCCCTGGGGAGCCAGCCCTTGAGCTGCAGCACAGCTGGCTAAGGCCCTGGCCCAGATCCTGCCCATCAGCCCACCTACCCACCCTGAACAGCTAAGCCTGCAAAAGGTGAAGTGCTCCTGGCAAAGGGCAGTGCCAACCTCATCTTGGTGGGGGGCTGGGCTTGGAGCGGGTGGAAGTCAGGCAGGCTCAGGTGCAAGCCCTGCTGCAAGCAGCCTGGGCTCCATGGTTGGCAGCAGCTACCAGAGCCTGGGCTGGCTGCAGCCGGGAGGCTACAAACAGCTGCTCCAGTCTCTGGCATCAGCTCCATAAAAGCAGGTGCACACACGCCTCAGAGCAGAAAGTGGGGATAGGGCCTGAGGCAGGACAGCCCTCCTGCTGTCTGCTCTGAGGTGCATGTGCAGTCGCCGCCAGTATGGAGCTGATGACGGAGCTGTGGAGCCTGGCACAGGTGTTTACAAATAGCTGGCTACAGATAGCTGTGCTGGGCTCTGGAGCCCAGTCATCAGCTCTGTGCTGGCAGCGGGGGAGAGGCCGGGGTTGCACTGCCTCAGGCCCCTCCCCCACCGTCCGCCCCAAGGCGCACGTGCATCTGCTGGTATGGAGCTAATGCCAGACCCCGGAACAGATGTTTGCAGCCTCCTGGCTGCAACCAGCCCAGGATCTGGGTATCTGCTGCCAACCACAGTGCCCAGTCTGCTTGCAGCAGGGCTTGCAGCTGCCCTGCCGCCTGCTGGGAGCAGCCCGGGCTTCATGGCTGGCAGCAGCTACCTAGAGCCCAGACTGGTGATGGCGTGCCGAGCAAAATGGCCTCGCATGCCGTGCTCAGCACACGTGTCAGGGGTTACTGACCCCTGCTATAGACTAACTGAAGCAGAGAAGCATAAGGTTTCGCAATCCACAGTTCACTTCATCCATCCATCCATTGAGAAAAAGAGAGAGAGAGAATTCTTGTGGAAATCTACCTGCTCCTGTAGAAAGTTTCCATTTCAACAAAACAGGTTTTTTTGGTAAAAAAAAAAGTTCAATCAGAAAATTCTTAAGCACCTCTAGCCATTATTCTTCAAAAAGAGTGAAAACAAGTGTTACAGACAAAATCTGTGAGGAGTTGAGTTGAAAGTACTCGGCATTTCTCAGGGAACATATAGAAAGCATAATGTGCACAGAGCTGTGTGTATAAATCCCAGCCTAGTGAGATACAGACATAGTAAGCAAAGGGAACTAGTACAGTATATACCACATAAACCCCCCAGGGCACAGCACGACAACAGCAGAAAGAAATATTTTACAGCAAGATTAGGGAAACAAAAGGGGAAAAAAATAAAATGATGGAATACAGTAGGAATAAGAAGGCAAAATAACTAGATTTAATGAGGTTGACTCTAGAGGAGAAGTTGTCGTGGCCAGACCTTTAGAACTAGATGCATAAATAGTAAACTGCTACTGAATGCAGTCTATCATTTACTACTAGCACCACCTAATTTGCAACAATAGGGTGACAAGACAAAATTACAGATTCCGTCTTTCCAGGGAGGAGGGCAATGTAGTTAGTATGGATGGAGAGTACAGTGCCTGCCAACTGAGGCTGGAAGGAATTTCCAGCGCATTCTTTATTATGAAGGAGCATCTGTGGTGCACCGGACATGGATGCTGTCAGAGAACTAACAAAGGCAACTAGTGGGAGAGAATAAGCAACGTCTGTGTCTGCACATGCTGAAAAAGAAATCCTATGCTTAGGAAATTACTCATAGACAATGACTGTCCTGATATACTGTAAAAACATAATATTGCATAGTCCTTTGTAAATGGGCAACCCACAGCAGGCAGGAGGGGAGGCTAAACATATACCCCACACTGTCATCACTGCGTGTTGAATATCAAGCAAGAGAACAAAGTACCTCATAAACTACTTAAAGAAGCAAAGTTGTGTAGTCTAAGAATACTGAGACCGAGATGTCTTCATGGGTTGGCCAACTTCTCTGGATGAATCGTAGCTGCCTATTCCAAAGGATCCTCTGTATGGAGCACTTGTGCATAGTCTAAAGCAAGCGGGTGACCCAGACTCAGAATTAAAGATGTTTGCAAGGACTTGAAAGTTTTCAACAACAGTATCACAAGCTGGGAAGATTTGCTTAGCCACAGCTCATAATGGAGGAACATGCTGCACTGAAAAGCCAAGGAGGTAGAAGAAGAGTAAGTGAAAAAAAAAGTGAAGATATTAAAGAGGAAATCTAAGTAGGCATCAAACACTATTAATTTTGTAGCTTCATGCTCTGTTCCTCTGTGTTGCAGCTGTACTTCCTATAACAAGGGCCATGATTACAGAACTGAACACTGAAGACACATGGGAAGTACATATGCCATTTTTGCAGCACCTTCAGGAATACTGCACCTGAACAAACCTGTACCCCCTCCACACCCACCAGACACAGAAATAAGGCAGTGAGAATGCTGTGAAAGTGCCACAACCTGCTACTCAAACTTTGTCTTCATCATGTCTGAGGGGAAGGTACATTGAGGAGAAGGTTCAGAGCAGCTTCACCCTTTAAGTTTAGAATTAACGTGTTCAGAATATAAACAGATGAGTGGGGCATGCTACTAGGTGGTGCTCCTGAAAGCATTGCGGAAGACATATGGGAAGTGCTCTGAATTAACCTTCATCTTTCAACACAGAAAGATGGCAATGACACATGTATATAGTGCATTTGTAGAAAAAGAAGGGAAGTAATTTCATTGAAATACATAGCTGAAGATGAAACACTACAAGGTAGTTAGCAACTTACAATTCAGATGCTTTATTCCCATGTATTTGGTTATTATTTATTTTGGTTATTATCTGGTTTATTATTTGGTTTATTATTTATCTGTAGAGGGAGGAAGTTATCTGTGTAAGTCTGAAATTAGGCAGAAGGCAGGGCAGGGTAGCAACTTGAAGACTGTTTCGGAGAGGCAGAAGCTTTTGAAGGTGACATTGTACCTTGTTGCATAATAGCATCTGCCCTGCCTTCTACCTTATTTATTTGTATTACTGTACCACCTAGGAGCCCCAACCATGGACCAAAATCCCATTATGGCTAAGTACCATGTAAATATGGAACAAAACTATAGTCCTTGCCCCAAAAAGCTTAGTGGGCAGTCAGCCTGTGAACTGATTAGGATAACATTAGAATTAAATAGAAATCATAATGTTTGCTATTTTTATCACAACTTCTGGAGTTTGTGACCTTTGAATACTAATTTTAAAGACAAAATAATTATATATATTTTAGACTGGTGTTAACCATCCTATCATTAAGATTCCAAGTGAATTTTCATTGCAAAGCTCTTTCCTACCATCTTCCCAGATCTTTGGCTTTGAAGGGCATGGGTAGATGAAACAGGGGCCCTAAACAGAAGCAGTGGGTTTTTAAAAATACCTTTTCAATTTAGGGCCCAGGAGGCACTGCAGCTGTGGTTGGAAGCACCAGGCCCCCCTCTCAGCTCAGGCAGACAGGCAGGCTCTGGGGGCAGGGATGGGATCAGGCTCGCCGCTTTTTTTTTCTCTTGGGCAAAGCCTGCCCTCCCGGGCTGCTGCCAGTCTGCCTGCACGGGCTTCTTGCAGAGCCACGGGGGTGCACGGAGCCCAGTACTTTGCTCTGCAGCTGTAGGGCAGCAAACTAAAACTCTTCAGAGTTTTAGTTTACTGTGCCCCAAGTCATTTAAGGCATGTTACACTACCAAATTTGCTATAGTGGCTGGAATTTGTGCAATACGCTGCCAATGCATGCAAATATCAGCACCATTAAAGCAGTACAAAAGCATTTAACCCACTTTAAAGTGTTGTACACACGTGCCCCTCGTTTCGTCTATACACAGCCGAAATTCCCATATCTCTGGCTTTGAAGTCGGTGTTCTAAGGCTGTGGCTGAGATAAAAATATTCTACTAAATTTTGTGTAAAGTGGATGTGAGGCTCCTAAATAGTGGCATCCTATAGATATATTTGCAGGAATCCACACTTCTAGTGTTGGCTTGTTACAGCAGATCAGAAAATGGAAAAGGAAAAAAGCAAAATAAAACTTAATGTACTGGATTCAGTTAGCTAGCTAGCACCCAGCACATTGGTGTGAAGATGAGTTCATTACACTTTAAGTACAGATTTTCAGACGTGCTTAACACTAGTTTAACTGTGGCTTACATGGAGAACATGGCAAAATTTTCAGGATTCCAATGGAGTGCTGTTAGCCAAACTTTCTGTTAGGTGTTTGGGTGGGAGCTGAGCTTTGTTTAAAACTAGCCCCAATTGAAGCATTTGTCTCTAAAATGATAACTAAGGACATGATGAAATTATCATTATAATGTCATACTATTTTTGGCACTTTCTATAAAGATCATAATACATCTTAAATACGAATTCTCATTAGAGATATTTCAAGCTATGGGTTCCAGAGGGCCAGAGATGATTCTTTCTATTCTTTTATCACCATTTTTCCCTTAGATTTTACAACATTTTAAAATATTCAGAAATTGGAAGTGATTATACAAGAAGCTCTTGACTATAAGCCATATCCAGATTGATAAGTCAGGCATCTAAATGGTACTTGTGAGAAATGTGTGCACTTAAGACACAATCAAACCAAAATAACCCTATGGCCACAAATCCCCACAGACACCTACATTTTGGACTACACAGTTCCCTATCCATATAGACTTTGGTTTCTGCACATGCCTAGATTTTGAATAACTACGCACCTAATTCTGCCTAAGCTCCACTGCAATCCTAATCATACTCTGACTAGGACAACACAGGGACCCAATTCATTAAGTGTGCCTAGAACACACATAACACACAACAACAGCATTGAGTTCAGTACAAATAGATAGAAAGTGTGGTCACTTTAACTCAACAAGTGATGGTGGCCCTTTCCATAATAGTCTAATTGTTAGAGCACTGGATTTTAGGCCATTAGCACCCTGACTCAAACCCATACTCCCTACTTGTAAAGAGCATGCTCTAACCATCTAGTGGCTCTTTGGCATCCTCCTGTTGAAGCTGGACCACTGGGCAACCACGAATATAAGACAGATGGGGCCAGAAGGAAAACAAGCCAAAAGAAGCTTGGCTCTGTAGCCTAGTGATCAGGGTTGGGAAGACCTGGGTTATTTCCACTTTTTAACCATACCTGCCTAATGTAAAATAAATCAGCAGCCAAAGCTGTAAGATTCATCGGGCCAAGAGAACAAGCAAGATGAAGTCTGACTATGCAATAAGGAGGGCAGTTTGTAAGGGGGGAAAGGGAATAGAATCTTTTTTCTGTCCTTGCTGCAAGGGCTATTTCTGTTTTTAACCAATGGCCGGCCAGTGCAAAATGCATAAACAGTTCCATTGTCCTACTTCTTTCATGAGTGCTGTACTACTAGACTATTATGCAAAAGGCTGGTGGCATGACTGGCATTTCTCTTCAAGTGTCAACATGGTACTAGTAGTTCACAGGGTTTAGTAGTATGTCAGAGGTATTCTGGTTCTATGTAGGTGCCATTCCTCTGATCAGTGATCACTCTCAATACTTAGACGATGAAGAGGCCCCTCTAACAGCCCTGAATCAAGCACCTAAGCTCTGGGGAAGAATGGATGTGCCCAGAATTTCTTATTAGTACATCATAAAAACTTCCTATGCAGCATTTAGGTGATCTGCATCACCATCTGGAGGCAGATAGTTGTCTCTGTTGGCTGCATCCTAAGTACCTAACCCTATCGATTTAGATTGCTAGGGCTCCTTGGGGAAAGGAGCCTAAATTTAAATGTTACAATAATTAAGTAAAGGCAGCTATGAGAACCATATGAATCTGATCCTTAAAAACAAATTTTCTTCACTCAGTATCCTTTTGCATTCATAAGGTGAGATTCATACATTAGTGATTTACTATTGATCACTAGGAGCAATACATTTTCTCACTTTTAAATGTATGGCGAACTTGCTTTTCTATAGTAGATTAATTTGCCTGAAGACAGTTATGTTCTTTTTTTTTTTTAGATTTTCCTTTTCACAAACTCAGACTGTTTCCCAGGATAATACAGAAAAAAAAAGTACTCACAACAATCTGCTTTCAAATCTCTAAGGAGCTGACTACTGGTAGTCAAAGTAGAAAAATATACAGATTCAACTGGCAACATCTGTCATGTGGCTTTATATTCTCTAAATGGCTTTGTTGTCAGCTCAAATCAAACAAACAAGTATTTATTGACAGAAATAAGATAATATTTAAGTTTCACTGAAAAATGGGTCTAGGATTTTGCAGTAGTAGGTGGTGGATAGGATCAAAATGCAAATAAGTATTATGCTGGTCTTTTCATACAAAAAACCTAGTACTTTGCACAAGGAGTAACCTTTGAGATCCTGGCTGTCTTCCAAAGTATTTTTTTCACCACTTTGTTTCTGCTTTTCTTCAAGTCTCAAAGAACTGACATAAATGCAATTTTAATCAGATAGTCTTCCATCGTTTTAATGCTTAGATAATGCAGTAGTCTGATACTACCGCGCAGTAGTGTTGCATGGCAAAAACTGTGATGCAACATTACTGCACAGTAGTATTAGGCTAATGCGCATCAGCATCACAAAAAAAGCATTCGTTGGTACTACTGCACAGCAGTAAATGACTGAGCAGCCAGTGTCTCATGCAGACACTGCCAAGATGTGTGAAAAAAATACCCAATGGGTACATATACATGAGATGCGCAGAGTGGTTGACTAATTAACTATGCAGTAAATGTCTCGGCATCTACATGTGTGCCCCTGTTAGGGTGCATGAAATTAATTAACTCCACACAGGGTTGTCTTGTAAAATACAAGAGCTACCATGCCAAAAAGGGTTTTTTTGCATGCAGCAGTGCATGTGTAGACACTGCCCTGGCTGGCTGCAGCACAGGGTGCTTCAGCACAGGGCTAGCCACCAGGCAGACCTGCACTGAGGTACACTGCCCCCCAGCCAGCTGCCCTGCAGCACATGGAGATGGGGGAGCAGTTGGCTAGCTCTGTGCTGAGACACTTTGTGCCCTAGCCAGCCTCCCCTCCTCTCTACCCCCTGGCAGCACATAGAACCTGGTTGGAGCAGCCCTGGGCTGGCAGGCTGACTTCAAGGTCCCCCGCCAGCCTCGGCTCCTCCAACTTGACTCAATGTACTGCACACAAATAAATTGTGGAGCAATATGCTCTTGAGTTTTCTGCTCCCAGGCACACATTCAAACAGTGCTCCTGGGAGCAAAACACTCCAGAGCAATAAGCTCTCGAGTTTTTTTATCTGCATTAATTGCACATGTAGACACACCCAATCACAGCTGGAGTATCAGTGATAAGCTAGTACTTGCATTAATCTTACTGTACCAATAAATAAATAAATTTGCAGCCCAAGCAGCATGAAAGAGAACACATTCTTCCTAGTTATTGAGTTCTGGTCAATGAAAAAGAGCGTGGGGTGCCTAGGAGCCACGTACACTCCATCCTTCTTATGGCCATTCTCTGTTCCTGGAATGGTAGCTGCCTCAATTTACATCAGAAATATATTTCCAATAACAGACCATAGAGTAGCAAAGAATTGATGTATGTCATACCCAGTTGAGCCACCTCTACCTCCAAGCTACTTTCTACTCTGGGGTGGCACACATAACAGATGAACTGGCTTTATTTTACCTAAGGAATGCCCTGCTTCCTCCCATCACAAGGCAATGAAATGCTTCAATAAATAAATGGAAGGCTTGATGAAGAGTGGCTTGAATTCAAAAGTGCATTGAACTTTATCCCAAATACAAAGTAAAAGATATTACCCTAAGAAATCCTTGCCCCTCATGTAATTTCTGGACCATCATGGCTACAGCATCAATCTTACACTACCAGTAAATAAGTTAATAAATTTGCAGCCAAGCAGCATAAAGGGGACAGGGAAGTTAGCCTGTAGTGTTTATCACCAGGTAAATATGGCAAGTAGTGGTTAGCTGCTTATCCATATTAATATTTACACATCCATAAGAAGACAATCAATAAAACCGGGGTGAAATTTACTGTAAAAAGTTTTTTTTCATGAAAAAGCATCCCTGCTTGAAAGAAATAGGAAATGTCTCTAACAATGCATATGCAGTATAACCTCTTCCTGTGGTAGACTGTTCTTTCAGAGAACTTTTGAGGTGAGGAGAAAATAACAGCATGAAGGGGATGGGTTGTTGTTCTTTTTAGCAGCACACCTAGTTACTACACTTGAATGGCACCACACATATCAGCATGGCTAAGTACAGACAATCAAAAAGCCTGAGACTGAATTGATTCAATTCTTGCAGGTTAGTCTAAGCTGCATAGATTAAACCAATAAGCAAGTGAACAGACATTCACTTTTGACTCCGGAAATGCAGCCACATGCCCACAGTGGCCCAGGCCACAAGCTGGGGGCATTGGAGCATGCCTCCCTGAGTGGTTGGAACAGACCACCCTGCGAGGGGGAAATTTGCAAGGGACCGTGCAAACCATCCCGACACTGCTGGTGTCCTGCAATGCTGGGGGACTGTGTGTTAACTTGAATCTGGAGGGGATCTGGGACAGAAGTTCAATACACTAATTTAACCTAAATCAGTTCAAGCTGATACTACATTCGGCCACTTTGAAAGTGGTTTATGTGCACTGAATTTATGTTGTGTTACAGATTTGAACTGGTTTCTGATCACTTATATGAGTTTGTGTGTAATTTCTGTCCCTAGCTCATCTGTCTAACATGTTGTTTCTAGAACCAAAACTAAGACTGATCCATAATGACTGGAGGCGATTTTTCTCCATATGCACAAGTGTCAATGAATGGTCTAGAACTAACGAAACCTCAATGAAGGACCTATCAAGAACATTTGCCTTCTATACCACTGTATAGGGTATAGTGTCTTTGCCATTGCTACCAAATATATACTTGCTTCCTCCAGCTCACATGGAACTAAACTTAAATGAAATGTGTCAACCTCTAGAAACAGTTATTTAGTTGTCCAACCATATATTTTGTCATCTAGGAATAAGTTTTGCAAACTTAATTTTTTCTTCAGTCCAATTACTTGTTAGTGCTGTGCCAAGTACAGGCTAATGCTTTTATGTATCATTAAACATATACAGTGGTGATCCTAAAACAGGTTTCAAATTGGCCTAAGGAGAATCGATTAAGCTTTCATAAATGGCCACTCTTTCAGCTTGTGGCTTTCTTTTACTCAAACATTTAAAACATATAGTTATTACTTTGGCTACCCAGCAAATGTTATATAGCTGTACAGTATTTTAAAGACAAAATTTTGTGGCAAGACAAAATTTATAAAACAGATGCACTTGCCTGGCGTATATTTTATATATACTGTAGTATTATTGTGTATTTAACAGTGGTTTTTTCCCCACATGAAAATAAAAAACTCAGTTGTGATGAACCAACATACAATGCAGCTACAGAAAAGCCTAATATCACTCTACCCTCACGCTCACCTTCTTCCTAGTTATTCAGACATATAAAGGAGCAACATTATAATGAGCATGATTGCCCTTCATCCAAAGGTTGCTTTATATGATTGAATGTCTTAAAGTGTGCATTAAAGCTCTTTATTTTACAAGAGAAGTGTAAAGAGGCTAAAGTGTGAATAAAAATCAGTCATTTACCTAGGGATGGTGTTGAATATAAAAAGCTAACTACATTCATTATTATTATTTGTTATTTAACTTAGGCTTTATCTGCTTCTTTCACCTACCTGAGGAATAAAAAGCCCCAGCGTTTGTCTAACTCTCCCAGCCATAGAGTTGATCCAATAAAAGATATTACCAAAAAAAATGTTTTTGCTTGTTTTGTGCGTGCATGCATGTTTTGCATGTGCTTGCTTGTTTTGCTCACAACAGCCTACATAACAGAAACTGACCTCTGGTTATACCTTCACTGCATACTTAGGTTCTTAGAAAACTTTTGACCAAAGCCCAGTTATCATCATACACATATAATTCTTTAACCCAAGTTTATATTTTCTTTCAATCTGAGTCTGATCACTCCCCTGGAAGTGTAGATTAGAACCTGAGTTTCAGTTTACCACAAACTTTAACTTGTCCTCTTTGTAGAGAGGTTTCATTTGAAGTCCCAGTTACAGAGCTTTGATTGTAGTTATGCAATCTTATTTGGGGAACAAATGTTACAGTTCATCTCTATATGAGCCAAAATACCAGAGTTGTAATCAGTATAGGTGTTCATGCTGGGTATAGAATCATAGAAAGTTATGCTTGGAAGGGATCTCAGGAGGTCATCTAGTGCAACCCCTTGCTCAAAGCAGAACCAGCCTCAATTAGATCATCCCAGTCAAAGCTTTGTCTAGCTGGTTTTGAAAACCCCCAAGGATGGAGCTTCTATTACCTCTCTAGGTAACCTGTTCCAGTGTTTTACTATCCTCCTAGGAAGAAAATGCTTCCTAATATCTGACCTAACCTTTCCTTCCTGAAACTTGAGACCACTGCTCCTTGTTCTGTCATCTGCCACCACTGAGAAGAGCCTAGCTCCATCCTCTTTGGTGTAAGTGTATATCTGTGTAAGTGATTCCTGTTCCCAAATGGAAATGCACTATCCAAGTACAAGTAACCTTAAAGATATATCCACACAAGGCAAATGTTTAAGAGATGGATCTGTTTTGTCTACACCACTGATTTACTAGATAAACTCTAAGCAGGGAAGAAAGCTGACAACAGTCTCTTACCCCTAGATCAAGCTCCCTCCTAGGTATCAATAGCCCTAGGCTCTGCTGACTTTCAGAGTACATTCCAAGATGTATCTGTTTGACCCAACTGCTGTGAAGGATGTTATTAGAGTCAGAGAAAGGAGGCCTTTACTTGTAGAGGCTTCAGTTCCACTGGCTGCTATGAATAAGCTACTATTTAATTTTATGGCAGTTCTTTTACCCTGTGTTATGAGGTCCTACAGCCTTGGAAATCTGCTGTTTCTTTTGCTGTTGGAAATCAAAATACATAATTATGTGAAATGTTTTATGTTCACTTTTAAACCATCTGGACATCTTGTTTGAAGAAGGGCAAACTTCAAGACTGCTACAAGTGAACATGACTTCAGTTTAACCACTGAAGCTGGTAGTGTTGCATGAGCTGAAATTAGGTCTCAGTGGGCACGTTTACACATGCTCCCCAACTGCGAAGTTGCTACTGTACAGTCATTTAGTACTTGCTTTAGCAGTAACCGCCAGGTTTGGCAGTGCACAAATCATTTCCAACCCTACTGCGCAGTAGCTTCTTACTACTGCACAGTAGCATCAGCATCATGGTTCATGCCTGCCAATGCTACGTTGCTGTAGCATCTTATGTAGACACACCCAATGGGTGCATCTACCTGAGATGCTTACTGCAGAGTTGTATAATTAGCTCTGCAGTAAAGCATCACCATTTACATGAGCAGTGCTATTAGGCCAGAGTTAACTAATTAACTCCATCGCAGAATACAAGTGTTTTCCTGCATCAGAGTATTTTACTTCACTGTAACACTCATGTAGATGGTGACCAGGCTGGCTGGGGCACAAGGTTGCTACAGTGCTGGGGTTGTCTGCGAGCTAGCTCCACACTGTAGAAGACTTGTGCCCCTGCCAGCCTTTCTGCAGTATGTTGAGCCCAAGGAGCAGCCCTGAGCTGGCAGGCTGACCCCTTGACCTGCCTGCCAGCTGCGGCTGTGCTGCTCTGGCTCAACATATTGCAGTCTCAGGCATACAGGCAGACACTGCACCTGGAAGCAATAAGTTCTGGTGTGCACTATGCCAGAGATGTATTCAGGCACCTTAATATCACATGTAGATATATCCAGCTTCTCTCTAGCTATAGTGCATAAATGGTCTGGATACCATAGTATCTGAGCATATCATAGTCTGTAATGCATTGATCCTCACAACTGCAGTGTGATATATGGCCTTGCTATAATCTACATTTTAAAAATGAAGAACTGAGGCACAGAGAAAGGAAAGACAAATCCTAAAAGGTATTCAAATACCTCATCCCCTTGAAATCAAAGGGAAATAGGTTTATAAGTACCTTTAAGGATCTGGCCTTTTAATATCACATAAGACATCTGTGGCAGAGAGCCAGAAGCTGAACTCAGGTCTATGGAGCCTCATATTAGAATCTGGCAGATTTCTAAAGAAATTTGGATGCTTAAAAAGGCAGACAGGCACCGAATAACATTTTCAAGAGTACCTATCACAGGGGTAGGCAAAATGTGGCCCACAGGCCAGATGTGGCCTGCCAGGCCATTCTATCTGGCCTGCGGAGCCCCTAAAAAATTAGAAAATTAATATTTATCTGCCCCTGGCTGCCTGTCATGCAGCCCTCAATGGCTTGTCAAAACTCAGTAAGTGGCCCTCTGCCCAAAATAATTACCTGCCCCTGACCTATCAGCATCTGTAGGTGCCCAAATATCTTTAAAAATCTTTCCCTCTGCAGTCATGCATGTCCTCCATTAAAGGAAGTCTAAAGGAAGCTTATCTTCTGAACTTCCAAACTGGAAAGAACTTCCATTGCTTTAGAACTTCAGCAGTAAAACAGGTGAAATGAACCACCACACTCAGAACAAAATTTACTAAATCTTTAAGTCATATATAATACATCGGTGGTTTTTCCTGAGGGCAGACAAGGCCATTAATTCAACCTAAATTATTGACCTAAAGAGAGAGAGAGAGAGAGAGAGAGAGAGAGAGAGAGGCAGACAGAACAAGTATGGTGCATGTAGACTAAAAATATTAGAGCTATAAAAATATCAGGGCTTCGACTTGCTCACCCTTCCCAAGATGGTCACTGTGTCTGCTTTCAGGAAAAGAGAGCATATCACTACTAGTGACTGAATATTTCCCATTACAACTTTTTTCAATGGAAATTTGACTTTTTGAAAACTCCCCCACCCCCAAATTAATGGAAAGTATATATTTTCTTTGAAAAGTTTTGATTTGTCATTAGACAACGGTAATAAAAATTACCTTCCTTTCAATTTAAAACTATTTTTTTGGTTTAGGTTCAATCCTTATGATTTTCTGACTAAAAGTATGAAATCCCCTCTAAAATTTTAACATCTTTTTTTTTTTTTTTTAATTTTCTGGTGGGGGAAACAGCTACTAAAGAATTCAGAGAGGCTCTATTTCATCTCAAAGGATCACTTATGGAGAATATGGAAAGTATGTGACCTGTGAAAGAGGGATAAATATCAAATAAATTACTTTTTAAAAGATTCTCTTCATCCTCCACATTAAAATAAACACATAATTTTTATAGGCCTAGCTACAAAATTACAAGGTACATTAATTACTGAAGGTCCCGGCAACATATGGTTTAGTTTGAATATTTTATTCAGCCTTTGTTGTGGGATTTAACTTTATTTAAAATCTTATTTCCATCTGAAACAGCTGACTGTTTCCCCCCAAAAAAATCCCAAATCAAAGAAAATAGTGGATGAAGTCCAAGCAATCCATTACATTTTAGAAGTCTAAATGTAATGTCACAAGGAATGATTTGAAGTCACAGGAACAAACCAAAATAGCACGAGAAAGGTTTTTGGGTTTTTTTCTCACACACTGTCTAGCATTCTTCATTTGTGTGAGAAATCATAACAGGAGAAGAGTAGAGCTCAGATATTTCTGTGGGTTAAAACACCACATGCTGTTCAATAGTACCCAAGCATCTGTTAGAGTGCGTTTTTCTTTAGGAAAACAAAAGAAATACATTGGCTACTCTCCTAATAGGAATGCATGTAGACATATCTACATTTTCTTTAGTGGTCCATCTTCTGAGGCTTGATTAGGGGGCTGAGAACCTTTCTTTTATTCAGCATTTCCTCCATTCTAACTCATTTGCTATGTATACCATGGTGGTAGAAATAATAATAAATGGAGGATTAGTATCTGATGTAAGAGATTTCACCTGAATTCCTGTTCCCTAAGAGAAAGGCTAATGAAGGAGTTAAGAAATATAATAAGTGATGGGATGTTATATCAAATACAAGCAAGATAATATAGGAATGTATGGTTTGAGAAGAGAGAGAAACAAAAGGACAGACTAGCAATCACCTAAAATTGTGGAACGGCTAATGTTACCATGCTAATGTAGGAGAAAAGATGGAGATAGACTGAAAAGATAAAGGAGCCTGGTAAGCTAAAGTCTTTAAGAGTTTGGCTTCTGGAAGCCCACCAGGAAGAAATAAAGATAGTATGATATTTTTATTTTGTGACTGACAAGATAAGTCTGCGTGGACGTTTAGGTTGGTTCTCACCAAATTCTAGAACTCAGAAGAATATGATGCATTTAAAAATCTAGGAGGGATAATAGAGGAGCAGGAAATACAGTTTCTTTAGTATTGTGACCTGATCTGCTGAAGCCAGTATGGGATAGATAGAATTGCCCTCACTAGTCAGGTTGCAAGTATTCTGATTACAAGTTTGTAACCGTAACTACTGTGTGGATGTTGTCATTAATAATTGTTATAACACTGATCTCTACTGCATAATAAGTATTTTGTTATGGTACATTAAAGTGTTTGTATAAAGTAACTCTGCAACTGGTGTTGCTCATTGGATTTAATAATGGCATTTTAGCTGAATCACTGTCTGGATCATTTTAATTCCAACTTAGAAACATAAGGCTGGAAGGGACCTCTTGGAACAACAAGTCCTGTCCCCTGGAATCAAAGACAGCTAGAGAATAAACATTTGTTTCAGGGGTCCACAAGAACCCTTCCTGCACACCATACTGCAAAGCATCCCATAGTAATGACTAGTACGAGAGCTACAGGTATGAAACCACCTGCAAATTGCCACAAGAAGACAGCATATAAGATGACCTAAACCTAAAGGATGTTCCTCAAAAACAGGAATATCCTCAGATATCCCAAACGTACTAAACTAGTGACAACGTCCTCCAGTGCTTGATCTCTTTCAGCACTAGGAAGCTTTGTTTCCTCCTGAGACAGCTTTTATTAGTTTCAGCCTCTACCTTCAAATTCCAGTCAGCAAAGAATCCCTACACCAGGGGTTTTCAATCTTTTTTCATAAGTGCACCCCTGGCAGTCAGACACAGAGCAGGGGTGGCGAGCAGCTGTTTGTGGAGTGGAGGCGGGGTGGCAGTGGTCATGCACAGAGTGGCAACAGCACAGGGTGCTGGCCACTGCATGTGAGCTTCCCCGCTGCCCCACCTTGCGTCTGGCCAGCACCTGCACAGCCTGCAGAGGGGCACTGCTGCCCTCGTCCCACCCTGGCCCTGCTCCTGGAAGTGGTGCTCTGTCCCCACCCACCCGCACATATCCCCTAGGGCCTTCCCAAGTACCCCCGGGTGTACGAATACCCCTGGTTGACAACCCCTGCCCTACAGCACCAAATGCATCTCATGTACATGAGCAACTTACAGTGATGTTTCCTTTCAGACCCTTCATAGGGATATGAACCCTGATATGATTTTCTCTATGTTCTACTCTAAGAAAAATGTATCCTATTTTAGTATTCCATCCTATCATAAATTTATCACATTTAGTTATGAAGCAATACAGGGTTATTTCTCCAACTAGTTTGTTCAGAAGACCAGCTCTTCTTTAATTCTTCTAATGATTAGAAACCTTCTAAACGTCAATCTAAAATTTACACATGATCAGTTTGTGCCCATTTGATCATTTACCCTAATCTTTACCTTTCTCCTCTGATATTCACCTCCCAAATATATTTCTAAAGAATAATCATTCCCCTCTGAACCTTTATTTTGCTAAACTAAAGAAGCCACCCTCTTTAATCTCCTGTCATAATATAGCATCTCCAGTGCCCCAATCAACCTAGTATCCCTTAATATTCATGTTTAAATTACACTTTTTGAACAATAGGTTCAAACAGAAGTGTTGACAGTATTCTAAGTGAAGTCTTGCCAATGCCCAGTACAAAGGGTGCAAATTCTTATGTGTTTATACTCAAAATGTACCATCGATCACATTTAGATCTACATTAATAATTTTTCATGGTCACATCACAGTACTGATTCACGGACATCCAATAATCAACCAATACAAGCATGCCCCCTCTTCCTCTATCACTTCCAATATATGAACCCCTAACTTATATCAAAAGTTCTGGACATTAGTTCCCAAGTGAATGATTTTTCACCCTTTCTATTATTCCAGTTTACAACATTATTTAATTCTTCCTGAATTATAATATGGTACTTTCAGTGTTGACAAGACATCCTGTCTTCAGCCATATATTTTATAAGCACATGTTTCCAATAAAAATAAAGCATATCCCATGACCACTCCCTCAGGAACACTTTTACTAACTTCTCTCCAATCAGGTAACTCCCTTTCACTATACCCTGTTGTATTCTCCCACTAGCTATCTTACAATTATAGTATTAATCCTTAAAATTTCTACTTGAGATAAAATATTTCTATGAGTCCCAGTATCAAATTCTTTGCTAAAATCCTTATATATTAAGTTCATTGCATTGCTCTTGCTGAAGAACTCACAGAAGGAACTTAAACACATATATATCTTTTCTTTTGAAGTCTGTCTATATTCATCTTTAAAGAGATGGTATGCTATCAATTGCCTAGAAAAAGAACACTTTCAAATGTACAACAAATCAATTGTACATTTGGATTAGAAAATGGAGGTGTCTGTTGTCATCCTATATTCTTATGGGAGTGAATCTCAGAGTTTTAGGCAAGCTCCAGGAAAGCAATATACCAGCCAGTTTCACCAATTTTTCTGCACTTCCTTACTTAGCCAACTTTGCAGGCTCTTTTTATAAAATCCATCACCAATCTGGCCCTGATCCAGCAAAGCACTTAAGCGTAAGCTTAATTAAAAACACATAAGTAGTCTCATTAGACCTTACTCTCATTTACACAAGTGCCCTTTTATACTACCCTGGATTGTAATTTACACTTAATTTAAGGCTCATTTGTGCTGCTACAGCAGTGTAAGGGTCATCAGATAAAAGAGAATCTGGTCTTGCACACTTCAAATGAAATGTGCTTAAGTGTTTTGCTGAACAAACAATAGCCTTATTTTTAAGGGCCTAATGCTCTACAAATGAAGTCTGTGGGAGCTTTACTGTTTACTGGGATGGCTACGGGCTCAGGCCATGGATTTGAGATTTTTGCTAACATTTAAAGTTTACATTAAGGTAACATAAGCATGAACAACTGCTCTTATGTGAATTAATCCATTTTTGTTGCCTTCTTACCAAAGCATCCTGAATCCCAATATTCCACATGAGATTAATCTGCAAGTCCATCCCCGCCCCCTCCCCCCCCCACAACTGCAAACACACACACAGAGCAACTATTTGGCCTAAATTTTCTTTCATGTCTCAATCATTAGGCCAAAAGGGATTAAATATATAGGTAATTTATAGTGAATTGAGACTGTGATTCATTCATACAGGCTGCATTTTTAGCTCAGCAAACACTAAGTCAATGATCATTATGAAATTGTCATTTACTTATTATTTGCAAATCCCACTCTGAGCCTATAAGGATTATAGAAACTGACATAGACAAGGGAATCATAATCCTTTCCAGTGTTTCCTTTGAAATGCGGACCTTGAGTTCCCTAACGGTAAATCTTGCCAGTGGATTAGTCACGGGGAGTCACTGTGAGTATATTATATCTCCGTTAAAGATAAAAGTCTCCTCTAAATGTATTTAAAACCATTTATTCCAATTGTAAACAGCTGCTTTTCTATTAATGTTTCTTTGGTTACTGGTTATGGAGTAAACTTATCAATTTCCTTCAACAAATATCCAAGGTTATAAAGGCTTCTCTCCCATTCATTATGTGACATCAGAGAGATGAACTTTTCTATGCTATCTCAAATAATGTTAAGCCAGGACACTTTTTAAAAGAAGGAGAAATTATATCAAACATACCTGATTCATTTCTTTAGCACAATGAAAAATGAAAAAAAAGCTTTCATGAAGTATAATATCAACAAATTTACCTAATCCCAAAATTTAGGTTGAGCAATAATGGACTGAAGACTAAATCTTTAGTTTTCTAGACTAAGGCAGAATGTGTTTTGTCAAGATTAATTTTTTTAGCGTAGAATATATGGAAGTCTTCATATTTTTAAAATCAACCCATATACAGACCCATTCATCATTCCAACCAGAGTTTCAGTTAACTGTACTATCAGAAATGATCATTTTGGGGATATAACACAATCATCCTGGCATTTAAAATGAGTAATATATTTACCTAGTAATTACTTAGAGCTGTTGGAGCAGCTACTGATTTATCTATTTATCTATAGTAGTGGTGTTTAATCTTTAGCCATAGGCCAGCTCCACCTATGGAGCCATGTCATCTGGCTGGCAAGGGTCCCCACAGGTCTGGAAATTTGGCAGTGGGGGAGCGATGACAGCATTAATTGCAAATTAACATGGCCAGTGCTCTCCTGCTGCCAAATTTTCAACCCGTGATGGAGATGAAATGGACTGGTGTGCCAGATTGATCCATGGCCCATTTGGGTGCATGAGATCAGGCTGGCATGTGTGGGGGGAGGGTAGGTCTTTCCACAGCTGAATCTAGTACATGGGGCTAGTCCTGTGAGCTAGATACTGCTGAATCACACCCATGGAATAACCCCATACACCAACTACATGCTAAATCTAAACAGTAGACTGACCCATGTGCCAAATACAGCCCTCACTTCTGCCCTGTTCCACTGCAGGAGTTAATTGGACTGAACACCACTGATCTATATCATAGGATATGGTTCGTCTAGTTAATAATAAACATATATTTCAGGCATACAAACCAGGAGATAAGGTCCCTCATTCAGTAGCCACAAGTTATTAACCTAAAATCCTCCAAAAGCAGGGGTATCAAGTGCATTCACTACAAAGACTTTGTCCAGTAAGACAAAGGAAACCAGAAAAGCTCAAGTGTTATCAGTATGTACATTCGACATTATACTTGCTCCTAGCTTGTTTATTGTTTCATTTATTTGTTTGTTGCTTTATTTCTACAAATGCAATTATTTTCTAATCTTCTCAGTTCGTAAATATCAGCAATGAGCATCTTGCTAATGAGGTGTTCGATTTTTTTTGTGAATCTGTTTCTCTCTCTCTCTCTTGCGGTCTCTGCGTTTCATTATTTTCAAATGAAATGTCATTAACATCACTCCTAATACAAATATTATTCTCAGATATAGTCTTTTTGGGTCCTATTCTCAAACCTGCATGCAATTTATCTTCAAGTGAAAACATTATCATGGCAGTTTGTGACTCAGAACACTAGTTGCTCTTGAATCTCTTCCAACCCAAGTACAGTTGGCTCAGAATTGATCTTCCATTGTAATGCAGTGTTGGCATACTTGCACTGTGAATAGCAGGCCTGCTGCCAGTCTTTCCCCCTGCCATGCAATAGTAACAACATAATTTTATATAGGCTTACAAGCTCATTTATTTGAAAAATAAATACAACAGAGAATAAACTTGCAAACCTTTCCATGACTATAGATGATAATGCTCCTTCACTAATGTTACTTCTAAGGAAAGAAAGATCTTAAAAGCTTTCAAAAAGTTAAACTCATGACTCAAAAACCATGATTGAATTCTGAGAGGGGAAATTCAGTTGCCTTTTATAGGCAATGTAGGCTACATACTCGGTTGCACCCTATAAGGTCTTCTATGAAAGAAGCTCTCCTATGAAATATGAATTTTCATTTTCACCTGGGAGAAATTTTACAATCTTTGCATTCTCCAATGCCTGAGGGAGGGTGTGTATGCCTGAAAGCTTGCAAATAAAGATTGTTTTTGCAACTATCCAGTTGGTTTAATAAAAGATATCACCTCCCCAAGAGTTCTGATTACTTTTGCCTTCAGACCAACACAGTTACAACCTGTATCTCTGACCCTGAACTGCATCTTTGAAGCACCCCAAACCCTCCCTGTTCTCTCTATGCAGTTTAGACTAATCTGCAAAGATTGAATCGAGTCAGCCTTAGGCTTGTTGACTATCTGAACTTAGCCCTGTTAGGTACATGAGTCCTGAATTGGATCAGGCATTAGGGGCATGTCCACACATGCAGGCACATGCACTTGCAACAGCTCAAATAGCAGTGGCACAAATTTGTGCTAGAGATTTGTGCCTCAGCACATGTACCTGAACATGCATTTTGGTGTGGTGCAAGTTGTGCCACTTGGGGCAAACTGACACTACCCAACTCCTCCAGGACCTGGAGCTGGGGGAGCTGAAGGCTGAGACCAGCACCTGTGTTGGCCCCAGCAGTATAAAAAGCTACCCTGGTGAGTAGCTTAGGTCTACTTGCTCTCAGGAGCTTCTGAAGCCCAGCCAGTTGACATACGGGGACACTAGCCCCATGTGCCAGCTGAAATGCTACAGCAGCCCTGACCTAGAATGGCCCCTGCACCCTCTATCCACTGCAGCAGTCTGGCAGCAGGGGCTGCTGCCTGGATGTGACCTTCTACCACCTGTGACAGCATCTACCCCTCTAGACTTGCAGCCACATGCTTGCATGCCTGTCAGATCTGGACAAAGACCTCACAGCCACCTGGGCTGTGGTATGGGTACTGTAGAAGAGTCTTCTGAACCTCTGGGCCAGCTGCCAGTGGGTTGTGGCTACACAGCTGGCCTTCTTGGGGAATTGCTGCCGTGTGTGCTCCAGCTCTACCATCTGGGCAGCTATCGCCTGGATGTGCTCAGTGTAGTGGCCCGCTTTGAACTATCAAAGCATGTCCTCCTGTCCCCAAATGGCCAGGAGGTCAGCCACCTCATTTCCATTTGGTTCCCTGGTGCCAGCCCTGGGCAGGCTCCTCTGCTTGGGTCCTGCCACTTGCCACACTAGCAGGAATCCTGGTGTTCCCTGTTCAAAAGTTGCAAATTCACTGATAAAAAAATCCTAAATTCACTCTTTAAAATATCCAAAAATCCATGTTCTTCCATGATAAAAATTAAATGCTACTATTAATATATAGATGAGAGAGAGAGAGAAAAAAAGATCAGTTGGGAAATGTTTTATTGATATATTTATACTTTTAAAGCAATTTGGAAGCCTACCAGTGCCTCTATCATCATAATAAAGTGAATTCTAAATATCTATATGCTTTGGTGTTTGCTTTTGGTTTTTTTATCATAGAAAAATCAGATCTCCATCTCTGCCCCCCCCCCCCCACTTTGCTAACCAAGATGTGGGGACAACTACCCCTACAGCCAAAGCTCCTGCCAGCAGGTCCCATCCTGTCCGGCAACTGGGCATGCAGGGTGTGAGATGTGAGTGGATGTGGGGGTTTGCAGGAGGGGATTGAAAGGAAGTGGGGGTTGGGTTCTTGTGGGGTGGAGGGTGCATGGGGGGTTCATGGGTGGATGTGGGTATAGAGGAGTGTGGAGAGGTGTGAGGTTTGTGGGGGGAGATTGAAGAGGAGCCACCACATGCCCACCTCCCCCACACACGCACACCCTGCAGTGCACAATTCCTGGTGCTGGCAGCAGCAGCCAGCCATGTGGCCAGGGTGGTCATGGCCCACAGCAGGCACAGCCCCACAGCAGTGTAGCACCACCTTATTCAGAGTCTGTACATGCCAAACAGACCCAACCTGGCCTGCCCCGTCCCACTAGTGTGCCTTTGGACAGGAGCCATGATGGATGGTGGCAGGAACCTGCGGGGGTTGGACTCGATGATCTATTGAGGTCCCTTCCGACCCTAACATCTATGAATCTATGAATCTATGCACCACAGTGAGTGAGGGGTGGGTGTGTGGCAGTGCCCCTCAAACTCCACACCCATAACCCCCCCAAACTCCATACACCCACACACCCCACATCCCCCCCACACCCACCCACAAACCCCTCCAGAAACCACACACTACACACCACCCCCACGTCCCTGCTTACCTGGAACAGCACTTGGGTCTGGGTCCTGCTGCAGCTTTGCCCCACTCCTTTTTGCCCCAGTATGCTGAGGCAGCGCGCTAGGGCAACAGGGGCACCGTAAAGACATGGAGGACTTGGAGACTTGGAGATCTAGAGCACTTAGCCTCTAGTTGCCTAATTTCATGCTATAGGAGCATGCCTTGCACCACTTTTTTCTGCATGTCTTTTTTTTTTTTTTTTTTGATAACAGGATTTCCCAGTATCAAATTTAGAGCCTGTGCTACAAATATGCAACACTTGGAACATTTTTTCAGTTTGAGATACCACAACAGGCATGTGTGCGCTCATCTGGACCAACCTAGGTATAGAACTTTAGGAAGGGAAAACAATGGGATGTTTCCTTTGATTAATATTAAAATTGGGCTCGTGAAACAGAGCCTAAATATGAATTTTTTAAGAACTCAGGTTTGAAAAATATTGGCCTAACTTGCTTGTCAGTTGTTTCTTTTATAATCTTTATGCTTCATCACAAAAATATTGATGGGGGAGTGAGGAAGAAAAATGAAAGACAGCTCTTTTTTTTTTGTGGGCAGCACAGAAATAATATATTGTGTCCTCTTCTTGACTTCATCAGCAAACTATCAAACACTATTCTCAGACATGTGCTAACATCATCCAAAGATGCTGCTGCAGTAAGATATTAAAGTGCTGTATAAATGGAAGTTGTTAAATAAAAATAGGCTTGACTGGATACTGTTACACGTAAAAGACAGGAAAACAAATCAATGTTGCCAAATGGAAGAGGATAAAAATCAATAAAGGGGAAAATGCATTTTTAAGGCACTAAAAATCTGAAGAGTAAAAGCAAAGTTTAGGAACTCTAAATAATTACCCAGCTGCATCTTTTTAAATCAAACTCCATGGCAGTTATAGTATGTTTGGCATAAGATAATACCTATCATCTAAAATAAAGCAATGTTTAGTATTGCGGGGGTTTGGTAATGTATTTCTAAAGATCTGGAATTTTAGCTGAGTTTTATAAACCATCAGCTATGATTTATTGAAGTAATAGTTTTCTCCCAATCTTCCCTCCTATCGGGATGATAGTTAAAGCCTTCATCTTTACTTAGGGTTGACAGAAAAGCCCTAATAGTGACCAATGTCCTGGAAATCTTTATTTCTTTAAGGATTCTGCCTCCTTGTTGAAAAGTGCTACCAAACAAAAGTTTAAATTGCCTGTGAAATTATACCACAAATCATTCTCACATTTCCCTGTGTTAAGTTCCAAAAGGTACATGCAGCAATGCCATGGGGACCAGAGACAGAGAAAGAGTTATACAGAAGCCCTTCAGAGGAGATACTTTAGTAAAGTTTAAATATAATCATATGACTTCCTATTCCAAATGGGCCGAATATGAACTGGTACCTCTTATAAAAATTCATCATCTCTCTTCAGTTCTCAGGTTCCTAAACATATTGCAGTTTCTCTCTATTTTAAGCCTCTCTGAAGTCGGTTAAGATCTTTTTCTAAGAACACAAACCTGGGCTCTGCCTTAAAATTAAACATGCACTTCAGAGAATGTCACCTCATTTGGGGTGAAAAATTCATTCAAAGTTTACATTTACCTAAAAAGTGATATGGTCCCTATTAGCTACGTAAACCAGATGTAGATTTGATCCCAGATATATGTTAATATTGGGCAACTGTATTATCTCCCAGTATCTAGCAGCTCCATAACAAAAAGGAAGTTCCCTAGAAGTCAGTGAATCCACACTCTAAAATAAAAGAGAGAAATGCATGGCCTCATAGAAGCCAATAGGAATTTTTCCACTGATTTCATAAGTTGTTTATAGACGTTAAATTTTTCTAGGTTTAAACCAGACTACAGCCATCACTATATACATGTGGGCACATACAGTCCAAATTAAAATTGCCTCTAGTCCAAATTAACTAATCCTCATTGAATGAGGATTAAATTTAATGTAGACCAGGGCAATCCAAATTAGGCAATTTAAACTATATTAATTAACATGTATATATGACATTGCTTTTAAGCAAAACAGTCCTTAGGAACTCAGGTAAAAATTGCGAATATACATTCCCTCAAAGGAAACACAATTGGATTTTTGCAACACAGCAGAGGTTATCAGGCACAAAGTAACACCTTTACGAAGTCGAGTGTGCCAATAACACCTGACAGTGACTAAGTATCAGAACTCTGACTAAGCCCCCAGCCCTGCCCAAGCACATGAGCTACTGGTCTGTAAAGAAGGAGGCAAACCCCCTTGAATGTCTATTAACCCTTAATTTGAATTGAACATTGATTCAAACTGCGTGATGTGAATCTGTTAACACAGTTTAGAAAATGGTGAGCATGTCTACAAAAGACCATAAAGGCCAGGTTTATACCCTAATAGCTCAGTCTGGTATGATCTAAATGGAGTGAGTTAATTTGCCTTACAATTAACTTATAATAGTGCCAGTGAGTATAAGCAGATGAATCAGACACCAATAATGCTTTATGCACTAAAGAAACAAAGTGGAAGACACCATAAACACAAAAGATATACATTTAGTTATACATAGAGAGTTCCTTACACACGTTTACATCTTCCTCATTGCTGCTTTCCAACTTAGCTGCATTCCCCTTTTCCCAGACACCAGCATAGAAGTTGTGTCTTCTCCCAATCACTCCCATCTTCAAGACTATAAGGTAACTTCTGAGGATTTACCAATATGCCATTTAAATCTGCCTTTATGTCAGCATTTACTCAGGCTTAACCATTGGCTGCTAATTGCCTGCCAGGATTCTCACTCAAATCCTTTTAAGAATTAAGTTATAACTTATCAGTGAGATAGGTATGTTCATTATCCTGCTACCCTCCTTCAGAGATATGCATCTTAAGCATTTATTTCAGTGATGGTATCAGTTCTGTGTCTTTACTGCTTTTTTCCTTAATATCCAATCACAAAGGCATGGATTCTTGCAAACAGTCTAATGGAACTCTTGAGCACTTTTGCACAAGTGTCTATGGCAAAACAAGAAAAAAAAGTGTGACAGTAATTGGCTAATTTCTAAATTTGATTTTGAGTATAAAGTTCTTAATGAAGCAAGAGAAAACCATGTATATTTATATAAATCTGATAGTTGACCCTATAGGGATCGGTGTAGGTGATGTTATACACCAGCAGCATCTTACATAACAAAATTCCAAGATCATCCCTAGATTTTCCCATCTCTTTGTCCATGGCATCTTCATCTTGAGTGATTTTATTCAAGAATCTTAGTGTACTTGGCTTTAGCATATTATAGAGTAGAATAGACAGGATTTGAAAATGTCTGTACATTTCAGTTTTTTGCAGAGAATCCTGTTACTGGGTTTTTCCTTGGGATCAGGAAGAGAATCAGCTATCCATAGAAAACACAGTTGTAATTCAGAAACAGTATAGTTTATTAAAAGGCTGAAAAACAGAGATTTAGAGCTAGATTTAGAATTGAGGCTCATGAGGCATGTCCATTTAAGTCACAATTATAAGGAACATGTCATTCTCCCTTCATGACACTAGAACATTTCTGTCACCTATAACAATTGCTGTAGGAAAGAGGAATCTGAAGATGGTTTTAACCATAGCTGTAGCTCCTTTTACTGGGTTTTAGGAGCTAGGAAAAAAAGAGTGTTTCCTCTTTATCATCATAACATCATAATATGATGATTATTTGAGCATGAATACAAGTGCTGAATGTATATGCATGAACCAGCTTGGGAGTCCTTACTGAAGGGTGAACTACCTTTGTAGTAATCTTCTCCTGCATATCTTAATTATATAGCAAGTATAGAAGTCTAGATTTTTAAACTTTGGATCAGTAAGTGGTGTCAGTATTAGGAACATGATCAGATGCTGACCAACCATTTGTTGCCAGGTCAGGCTGAAGTAGCCTGGCAGCATATTAAAAACCCAAGACACTACTTCAAGGCGGGGGGGGGGGGGGGGGGGGAAGGATTATTTTTCTTTTAAAGGGTTTTAAATTATGTTACCATGGTTTGTATACCTCATATAAAGGCTTTTAAAGTAGTAATAGGAGTCCCGCCCCTCCAACCACATAGCCTACTACTGTTTTTGCTGCACAAGCAGGTATAAAATAACCTAAAAGCCTTTTAAAAGGCTTTTCAACTGATGTGGTTAAAATACAGAAACATAATTTCAAAGCCTAATGAACAAGTTTCCTCTGCCTCACTTACCCACCTTCCCATTAACACTTGGCTAGATGAAATGGAAAGCTAAAAGAGGCCTAGCCTAGCTTGAATGATCAGAAAAGCAAAAGAGAAGTTAGAAGAACGGATTCTCAAAGACTTCCCTCAAGTGAAACACAGCTTAAAGAAAGATCTTCTGAAGAGCTTATGTGCTTTTTTTTTTGCAATTGTCTGGACCCCTTCACCATCACATAACGTATCCAGATGATAGGAATGGCTGTCTTCATGTTGAATCCTTCATAGTAGAGGGTGATAGGGCTGCAGTGAGGTTGATCAAGTCAAGCATGATAGGTGCATGAAAGGCTCTTCAGGCCTGTATACAATAAGTAATCAGTTATAGAAGTGGAATATGAAGAAATGCATTTTAACTACTTTCCAATTCATCAGTGTAAAAGAAGGAGAAGGGACTGTCAACATATTACAATCCAGTTCTTACCATCTCACAATCAAGTGTATGCACTACAGTTTGAAAAGAGTACAGTGTCTGTGGGCTAGCACTTTTTTAAATTTGTATGTCCTGTTCCGCAGCCGGAGTAAAGTTTTTTCATCTAGCTAGATGATATGAAAATATCGTAGGTGCCTGCAGCAGGATGGGTCTGGAGGACAGCCCCTGGTAGCCTCCTTAACCCTGTCTTACTAGCCCACTATAGTCTCTCAGGGCCATACCCTGCTGTCCTGCCTGCCATTCTTTGTTGGTATAAATAAAGATGGGAGGCTGGCCTCAGAGGCTGAAGAGCTCTGGGTGCTCCTTCTAGCTCTACTCCTCCTCAGGCCCAAATTGGCCTGCTTGGTCCGAAGCACTGAGCCTGCCACACAGACTCATGGCCTGGGGCTTCAACCCTTGCCAATCTCAGTCATTCTCTGGGGCTCTGACCCCTGTAGACACCAGCCCACCCAATGGGGCTCTGACCCCTTTGGACATCGGCTCTCTCTGTAGGTCTCAGACCCCTCTGGCCTTAATTGTCATAAGGGCTGAAATCTTGGCCTCCATCCTCTTATAAAGACATGCATATGTCTCACAGGTGTTAGTCTCTTGATATTTGCCTTCCCCGTATAGGCCACAGTCCTCTTGACTTTAGCCCACCATTATTTTGGTTGCAGGCCTCTATGCAGGCCGCGCCCTGATCCCACCTTTGTCGCCATGTGCGGCGGCGATTCCGATCTCATTCCCGTCACCATGTGCAAGCCGGGCCCATCTTCATTACACGTGGGCTGTGGCCAGCAGCCCGGGCACACGGGGCTGGAGAGAACCGCTGGGCGGTTTAGCGCACGCGAGTTAGAATTAGTTACGGAGGCGTAATGGTTGATTGAAAAGATTGTTTACTTACACCCAAAGATGGTATTGGTGTAGGCTGGACAGGTTTCCAGGCACAGCTCCTGCTTGGATCCTCACTAGAGGAACACGACAAATCGATTGCTCCCACGGAGTTGTTCAGGCTCTGCGGGTCCAGTTCGGTTAGACTCAAAAAGTTTCCCCGGAGTTACTTAGGCTCCGCAGGTCCGAAGTTACAGGAAAGGGATACGTCTAGGATTGCGCTCGGCAACGGGGAGAGGTGAGAAGCGAAAGCTCCGTAGGCTCGGTTCTATTGCCTCTATTGCCTGCTTAGGGGAGACGCGTCGGGTCCGCGACGGTTCGCAGTGCTTGGAGATCTTCACACAGAATCTCTCTTGTCCTCCCTCCTCCGACTCGGGCGGAAACTACCCAAGCCTTTTGTACGGCTAGCAAGTCAATCGCTAGCTGCCACGTGTGCCTACATTAGGAATGGGCCAATAATGTGGCGCAAATCCTAATACAAATGGCGGGAACTTTATAGCGTGTATCACTACGATGCAAAAGAGATGCACCCTGCAAAGAAGCTGTAATCTGGCGGGAAATCCCCCATTGCACCAGAGTTCTCTCTTGCAGCAGAGAACTCTACTGTGCAAAGAAAGCGACAAATTGGCGGGAAATAATTTAGCGGTGCCGAAGCACACACAAACAAAAAAATCACACCTTTGGGTTGTGACATCCCCCCTTGCTGAGAGCATAGCTAAATTATGCCATACTCTTCCAAGCAATCTAGAGTTTTGTCATGATCATCAAACGAGTCAACAAGCCAACAAACAAATACACAAACATAAAATTCACTGTCCTGGGATCAAGTTACATAACAATCAAGAAATAATAATCAACATAAACACATAATCTGATTCATAACAAAATTGCACGATCAGGGCCTCAGTGGGCGTCATGACGAAGTCACACGTCTCCTCACTCTTCTCAGTGATGTCATCTCTCTTAAGGCTCTTCTTTGCCATACGCTCTGAATCCCAGATCTGTAAACAGAAAACTCTCAAAACAGATTAATAACCTATTTTAACAAACTTAAACAATTTTAAACAATTCCAATGGCTTAATTAGACGAAATCGTCGAAGATTCATCATCTGGTTCTTCTAAATAACGGAAATCTAACTCATAAGCTAACTGCCATTGGCCTGCGTCCCCTAAAATCCGAAGCTGCCGCTTGTTAAGTCCAGAACGCTGTAGGAGAAATCCAAACATGTATCGCTCCTCTAGGGTTCTCGGTGGCAGTGGTAGAAGATCGGATCCACGTCGTCTGGTGCCTTGGGGCTTGGTTGGGTGTTGACAGTCCCGATCAAAAGACAATCTTGGCTCCATCAGGATACGCAGTCTTGGCAATTGACAAAGAAGATTATTTTTTAATCACATTTAAAATCCATAGCCATAAGATCTAGCCATGAAATTATAGCTTCATCAGATTCCATCTCAGATTCTTTATACCATTGTTGTAGATCTGTCCAAACACGAATGCGACTGATGGCAGTATCGTGTGTATCAGTTACTTGGTTGACTGTGGCTGTAGGGCAAGCTGCTTTTTCGGGAGTCGATGTTGTTAAAGGCTGAACTGCTGCTGCGGGGGTTACTGCTACTGTTGCTGCTTCAGGCTGGAGGGGCGGATGCACTCCTCCACTTGACTCTCTCCTTCGTCGGCAGGAAGGCGTGGTCGGCCGAGATGCTGCTGTGTCGCTAGGCGGGGTTGCCAGCGACAACGCTGCGTCGATGGGCAGAGTCGCTGACCAAACTTTCGCAGGTTTGTTAGAAGCTCCACCCTTCTCTTCCAGTTCTTCCACGCGGTCTCCCTCTTGCTCAGCGCCATCTTGGACTGACGTTTCAGGCTCCTTTTTCTCAGCCGCTTTTTTGACTGATCGGATCGCCATCTGCAGCTGGGTTTTCAAACTTAAGTTTTTCTGCATTAGATTCATTATAGCATGAATGGTTGCACTACCTTCTCCCCCCTTGTCGTACTGCAAGGCTACTCTTTCATCCGCGGGGCATTCCTCCGTCTCCAGATCTTCACGGAGCTCAGATGGAAGCTCGCGACCCCGTAATCTAGACATTATCATTCCTGGGGGGAACGGGCCGATGGGCTCCGGTTCTTCACTCTCCCGAGCATATCGTAGACATCGGACACACTCCCAGGTGAAAGTCGGGTTCGTTTCACCCGCTGGGTTGGGTTCGGCGAGGGACACAGTATCGAGGGGCCTAAACAGGACCTGCTCATCTCTCATTATACACCCGAACGTCGCAGGGAGCAAGTACACTTCCCTTTCTCTCGGGGCTCCGTCTTTGGAGATTCCCTCTTCTCCCTTTAGCGACAGACGGCCGCTTACAAATCTTTCACCCGTTCCGCCCACCTGGTGGTAAGCAATATGTATCTCTAATTCTTCAAAGCTTTTCACTTGGCGTTGGTTATCACGCCAAGGGCAGTTCCTAACCAATTCTAACTCTAGCGTATTCTCTCTTAATCCCATCTGGGTTGCTACATGCGCATTCTCTCCCGATCCCATCCTCGTCGCCATGTGTGGGCCGCGCCCCGATCCCACCTTTGTTGCCATGTGCGGCGGCGATTCCGATCTCATTCCTGTCACCATGTGCAAGCTGGGGGCGAGCCGGGCCCGTCTTCGTTGCACACAGGCTGTGGCCAGCAGCCCGGGCACACGGGGCTGGAGAGAACCGCTGGGCGGTTTAGCGCACGCGAGTTAGAATTAGTTACAGAGGCATAATGGTTTATTGAAAAGATTGTTTACTTTCACCCAAAGATGGTATTGGTGTAGGCTGGACAGGTTTCCAGGCACAGCTCCCGCTTGGATCCTCACTAGAGGAACACGACAAATCGATTGCTCCCACGGAGTTGTTCAGGCTCCGTGGGTCCGGTTTGGTTAGACTCAAAAAGTTTCCCCGGAGTTACTTAGGCTCCGTGGGTCTGAAGTTACAGGAAAGGGATACGTCTAGGATTGCGCTCGGCAACGGGGAGAGGTGAGAAGCGAAAGCTCCGTAGGCTCGGTTCTATTGCCTGCTTAGGGGAGGCGCGTCAGGTCCACGAGGGTCTGCAGCGCTTGGAGATCTTCACACAGAATCTCTTTTGTCCTCCCTCCTCCGACTCGGGCGGAAACTACCCAAGCCTTTTGTACGGCTAGCAAGCCAATCGCTAGCCGCCACGTGTGTCTACATTAGGAATGGGCCAATAATGTGGCGCAAATCCTAATACAAATGGCAGGAACTTCTTTACAGCGTGTATCACTACGATGCAAAAGAGATGCACCCTGCAAAGAAGCTGTAATCTGGCAGGAAATCCCCCGTTGCACCAGAATTCTCTCTTGCAGCAGAGAACTCTACTGTGCAAAGAAAGCGACAAATTTGGCGGGAAATAATTTAGCGGTGCCAAAGCACACACACAAACAAAAAATCACACCTTTGGGTTGTGACAGCCTCCAGCCCTGGCTCACCTGCAGCCTCAGCCCCTCACCTTTGCTTCACTTTCCAGGCCACTGGCCCTGTCTCTTGCATTGTCCCTAGCCCCGGGGATCCCTTACCCAGACAAGGCTGCCTTCTTTCTGCTACATCCCCTAGGTCCCTGACCCTTACATGGGTCTATACTAGATGCCCCTCTACCCCTGCGATCTCCTTACCACTCCTATCAACCCCAACCAGTCCTCCAGGTCTCTGCTGGCTACAATTCACTCCAATCTTTACCTGAGTCTTCCAGAGTCCCAGCAAACTGTTGCTCCTACAGCTTCTCCAGGTGCACTTATTGCCTGGGGTGTCCTCTGTTGCAACTCAGGCCAACAGGAGTTCTGCTCTTAATAGGAGTCAGAGCCAGACTGACCTTCCTGATTGAGGGGCGAGGCTTTTCGTAAGCTGTGCTCCAACCCTTTTGAGTCACATGCCCTTCTTCTTAGCCAGGGTTTTCTAATTAGCCTAGTACTTACCCTGCCCTCAGGTATTGTGGTTTAAACTACTGAGTTGCAGCCACTGCTCTCTGCTCTGCAAGACTTTACTCCTATGTGGTTTTCCCTGGCTGCTTGTTATTCTGCAGCTGGCCCCTGCCTGGCTGCTTATTTAATTGCCTCTCATGTACCAGGGGTCCCTGCTACAGTACCCACCATTTCTACTGGAAGTCCAGTTCCCCAGTAATATGAATGTAGGACAGGATACCAGCAGCCACCAATGTTTTACCACCACATGTTCCAGGCTTCATTGATATAGAATTGAATGACATTAGGTAAACTATTCATGGCCAATTTACACTAGTACTTACAATATTGGTGTGATTAGTGGGATTTAAAAACATAAGAAATGCCATACTGGATTAGCCTACAGGTCAGTCTAGCTCAGCATCCTGTATCTCATAGTGGCAAGCAACTTCACTGCTAGTAGTATCAGTGAAAATTCTGGAGGAAAAAATAGCTGCTCTAAATACCTCCCTTGATGTTTCTGGGTGACTGTTAGTGTCCTAAAATTTCCTGGATAAAAAACTTCTCACTTACATTAAAAGTGCAGACTCGGTTTTCTGAGACATTGACAAATGTTTATGGGGAGTAAGACAGTTGTAGCCCTGTTCAACAATCTCTGTAGCAACCTACCAGTTTTACAATAATATTCTATTGCTGGTGGGAACAGAATGCTGTTAGGCTTTGGATGTCATCATATTGTTTTAGAAATGGTAAAATCCACACACTCAGAGATGTATGTGTACATATGTATGTACTACATACTGCCTTACTCTACATGTTACATTTATGCCACAATTAATGCAAAATGGCAAACCCACCATAAAAATGTTCTGCACACAATGTAGAACATTTTATGGTTGGCTTGTATGGCACCTTACATTGTATTTGTGGCATGTCTGGGACTGTCCTGGGACTGGGACCAACAATCAACTGATTGCCACCCCAGCCCCAAGACAGCCTGGGATTTGAAACCTGCCCAGTGCTGGTCCTCAGTCTAAAACAAAATTTATGTTAATGTTAATGCCCCAGGACAGTGCAAGGTCTCAAAACTTTTTCCACACTTATATTTACATCATATATTTAAACCCAGATGCTAAACCTGGTCCACATATCCACACGGTCCACAGCAAAGAACACCAAAGAAAACAATGGGGCTCCACATGGATACAGAAGTTCATCACATAGATCAATTAGGGCCTTAGGGATTCTTCATGTAGAGAAATTGGCTCATAATATATTGCTGAACAAACTATTTCATGTAAATTATTGTGGAGCCACTAGTCATGTGAATACCAACCTGCACTAAGGTCAGTTTATTTTGGAATAGTTTGTGTGCTTTAAAAATTGAGTAATTATTCTAAATAAAATCACTTCAATCCAAAAATAGATAGGAAGTCCAGAGGGGGAGTTATTCTGGAATAGCAATTCTTATTAGCTCCTCACGTAGACAAGCCCTAAGACTGCAAACTGTTCATGAAAGGGACATGTCTTGCTTCAGTCCTTAATACACCAGTAGTCTGTTGTACCACTCCACAAGTTATGAGAATTACTTTTAGTACTATAAGCTTGACTCTTCTACTGGTCTTATAACAGTCAAAGACCAGTATAGAGAGGTAATTTTGCCTTATTGCTTCCATCCACTAGGGAGCCAAGGCATCAGAGCAATGGGAGTCAGACATGTCTTTGCTGATGCTTATAGGACTTTCAGGTTGTTGCTGCCTTTCTGTGTAAAGGAGCAATGTCAGGGAAATCTGTTAAGTACTGATGACTCAGTATAAAACTTGCCCCCCCTACCACAAGTCTCCTTATCTACAGCTCCCCCCCTATCCTTGCTAAATACTCTTAGAGCTGTCAGAACATGTTTGTGTGTGTGCACATGAAATTTGATGCTCACAGGAACTGTGACTAGCTAGAAGAACCCAAGTCATGATAGGAACAAGGTAACATTTCAGAAAGATACCATTTGAAAGGCTTCCTTTAAAAAAAAATGTAAATGTTTTATTAGCGATATGAGTTGAAATTTCAATTGTACTTTGAAGAACTGTTGTTGCACACTTTGAGATTCAATTCAGCCATTACATTATAAAATGGAGATTTTCATGCTTCTTACATAAGAAATCATAGCTCTTTTTTATTTGTGGAGCTCCGGATGATCCTTTCCTAATGCTAACATGTTGAAACTGAACTCCTCAATATTTTTTCCCCATTCATCAAACTGACATTGCAAAGAAGACACTGGGACTTGTAATAAAATAACTTTTTCTTCCAGACTAGAGGGTATTGGGAAGTTTCAGTTTTATTAAAAATACAGAAGAGGGCAGCTGTTGTCTTTGATTATATTTACTAAAGCATGATTCAGTCTTAGCATACCAAGATAGCAAACAGGAATAAATTAATGCTCACCATGTGGGAACATATGCAAATAATAAGGATGATCAGAGCTCTTCATTTCAATTACAATTTCAGCATGTTGTTGCCACAGATGCCTGCTGGTCTGTAGGAAAAAAAAAACAATTTGTAACTATCTTTAAAAACTTATTTTTGGAAGGGGGAAAACCCTAGATGAATAAAGAGATTTTCTGCAAAACACATCTGTTGAAATTAAAAAGTAGGTCAGGTATTCAATATCCAAACTTACATTATTTGTTAAATAGCACTTGGGGCGTTCCTTAACAATGAAACTCTGACATGGTTAAATACTGGATATGTTGGAAATGTGAGGAACTGGTTTGTCAAACCTCATAGCGTCTAACAAATTGCTGTCATACTTCCTAGGTCACAATGAAACTAAACTGAAACTGCATCTTAGTGCTAGAGCTAATTGGCCAATCCTGGGAACATCTACACATGCAATTAATGTGAAGCAATAAACTCCAGAGTTTATTGCTCTGGAGTTTATTGCTCCTGAGCATGCCATTTAATATGTGCCCAGGAGCAATAAGCTCTGGAGCAATAAAATCCAGAGTTTATTGCCATTTGAACACGCACCTGGGAAAGCAGCACATTGAGCCAGGTTGGAGCAACCCTGGCTGGCAGGAACCCAGGGGTCAGCCTGCAAGCCCCGGGCTGGTCCCCATAGATCATCCTGCTACAAAGGAGCTGGCTGGGTCATGAGGGTGCTTCAGCATGGGGCTAGTTGGCAGGTAGCCCCTGCACTGAAGCACCCTCATGCCCTAACCAGCTGGGGCAGCATCTAGCTGTGCACTGCTGCTGAGTTTTTTACTATGCAGCAGGATAATACTGATAAATATATAAGTACTATCCTGCTATGGAGTAATTTACTCCTGCTATGAAGTAAATTAGTTTACTCCAGCCTAGAAGAGGTGTACATGTAGATTCCAAGACATTTACTGTACAGGTAATTACTCTCATGTAGATATGCCTCCCTGAGTAGCAGAAATGAGAGGCTTAATACATTTGATTCTGAAGAGTAGGAAATACTCTCTCTGACTTGCTGGATGGAAGTCTTCATGATGGAAATGCAATTGCTTTCCAACATTTGAATGGTAAATGTGAATTATTACAAAGCCATAACTAAGGATATTATCAGCTGGGGCAGATTCTGAGCTAGTCCCTCAAGATGAAATAACCTTTTGTACCATAGCTACCTAATTACAGAACAGGTAAGTCATGAGTCAGTGTCATTTCCAAATTTTACTCGGGGGAGAGAGAGTTCCTGTTGAGGGACCAAATCCTGCACAGCATGAAATATTAAACTAGAGGGCTCTTTCTGCACTATAGTAATTAGAGAGAAAGGCATTGTGGATATAAAATTGGTAATCCACCTCCTAACCAAGGAAAACTAGAGTTTATATCCATGTTCTGTGAGGCTACAAACAAAAGGAACTCTGCTTGCTTTCCTTATGTTTTTCCCCAAATACCTAAAGGCTGATACAGTAAATGCCACTTTAAAACATATGATTATTGCATTATAATATTTCAATTTTGTCTCACAATCCAGAAAACCATTGTAAATCAAATATTAGGACATGGAAAGTGTGGGTGTTTATTGTATCCAGAATTAGCAGAACCAGGAGAAATAATACATTTCTGATAAATAATAATGAATGTTTATATATTTTAAAAGACTAAATATTTATATTGGAAAATATAAACAACAATAATAATAATAATGAATCCACGTTGCTGAATTGTTTTATGCTTTATTATTGGGGATTCAGGGTTTTCTGTTTGCGGTGGAAAAACACAGCAAAAAGTTGATTTTCTCCTTTAAAGGAGAAAAACCCAGGAAACAGTGGGTTAAGAAGAGTTCAAGCCTGCAAGGGGCTGCTTGGGGTTGTGGGGAGCAGGATGCAGGGGGTGCCATATGCACATGCATGAACAGCCAGGCAGTGTGGTAGAGAGCATCGCCCTCCAGTTAAGTCTATAGTGGCAGGGAGGCATAGGCAATGGGAGGGGGGGGGCAGGGGTGATGTTGGGGGGAGCATAGGTGATATAGGGGGTGGGGTGGAAGGGGCATTAGTGACATGTCAGGGGGGCAGGAGGGGAACCAGCCCCCTCAGATTTCTGTGCCTACTTTGGGGTTCTCTGCAGCCCAGCATGGATTGAAAAACAGTGCCATGCTGTCTTGGCCAGGTGAGGCACCTCCTGCCTGCCCGGCAACAGTGGGGACAGTCTCTAGTGGGTTATGGAATAGAGAATATCCCACACAATTTACTGATTCATTTGATGCACTGGCTGGGGAAATTTTTACCTACTTGCACGATTTCACAGTGATTGCACATTTAATTTATACAACACAATTTTATTTTAAAATTCTTTGCTATGCATATAACACTGCTTAGCTTTAAGAAATACCACAAACATTAAGAACACAATAACTACATATATCAGAAACAATGCTCCAAATGCACTTCCTTCCCAAACAATGCTATAAGAATTAGCATTACAAAAACAACTACAATTACAACTAAAAGTTAAATTTGAATCAATACTATTATTTTCATAATATACTTACAATCCTAGAATTCCGAGAAGCCAAACACCTAAATATGCTTTCATTCCTCAGTAGTACAATTTAATGGGCTGGCCTCAGCAGTACGGTTCAATAGGCTGGCCTCAGCAGTACGGTTCAGTGGGCTGGCCTCAATACTGATAGGACTAAGTCCCCTTCCTTCAGTCCCTTTCTGGAGCTCCACGGCTTCAGTGTGAACTAAGAGATTCGTGTTCACGGAGAGGGTGGTTCAGGTGATCAGTCTGATCCGGCCTACACTTGCGATTCTTCCTTCGTTGTTCTGCAAGTGAGGTTACCTCCAAATTGGGACAATAGGTTACAGTTTTTATTGAGTGAGTTGCCGTCTTGGGCCCCTCCTACCCAAACCTGTCACTACTCCCAAATTTGGGCTCAGATCTTACTCAACAGATTCTTTTGCTTGGTAATCAGTTTCTTTTCTTGATCATTTAATTACTTTGGGGAATTTCCTTTCTTTCCAATCTTTTCAAAGGCTCTTAGGGTTTGATTTCTCGGAATGTGGGATGTTTGCTTAAGGGTCATTTTTAGGTTAACCTTGTTAAAGGCCTCTAAAGATAAAATTCAAGAGTTAAAACTTTGAGAAAAGTCAGGACCTTCCGCACATAGGCCAAAACAATGGCCTAGATAAGAAGATAAATCTTGTCTTCTTCTTAAACTGGTCAATGGGCAACTATTACAAACATTCAAACTATTTCATTCAATATGACAGGGACACAGCTCCATGCAGACGCTGCCACCACCACTGAACCTCACCTTGGCTGCTATGGTAGTGTGGTGCTCCCTCCCACATTGGGTCCCACACACTGAGCCACAGAGGCAACTCCTGCCTGGAGCTGGTTTATCCAGGCTGCAACCCCACACCCTGCTGTGGGTGCAGAAATCTGGAGGTGCACAAGCCAGACACAGTACTGATACCCACATACCCAAACCATTCCCCACACACCCACCCCCTTCCTCACATATTGGGGGCCCGGAGCCTAGGAAGTGTGGGACTGTGGGTTGAGAGTGAGGGGCACCAGAAGAAGTGAAGGGCTTGTGGGCTGAGGGTTGGGAGTGAGGGGCAACAGAATCAGCAGGGGCAGGACACTGGCATATCAGGTCTGCTCAGCACCACAAAGCAGTAGGCAGGGGGGACAGTCACAGCTGGACCCATGTCCTGGTGAGCAGAGGAGGCAGGGGAAACTCTGATTTTCTATGATAAAACAAAATCAAATGAGCAAAATATGTAAGTTTTTAGAATTTATGTTATTATAATGATTGAGGCACTGGTAAGCCTACCAAATTGCTTTAAAATTGTAAATATATCAATAAAAAATTACATTCAATGGATATATATATAGTGGCATTTCATTTTAATTGATGAAAAATGTGGATTTTAGGTTTTTAAATTAGAGAATTTTGGATTTTTTAACAGGGAAAACCAGGATTGCTATTTATAATTAATATAATACCAAATGACCACCCATAAAGAAAAAAAATTACATGTAAGGATATTGAGGTTCTTAAACACCTTTCCATTAGGGTTGTGCAAAGCTTTGGTTCCTGATTCAATTCGGCAGAGATTTGGCCCAATTTGGTGGCTGAATTTCCAACTTCAAATCAAATCAGAGGACCCTTTAATCTCTCTAAATTGAATTGGAACCCTCCAAATTGATTTGGAGAGATTTGGAAAGATTCGATGATTCAGACATAGACACAGTTTTAAATGTTTTTTCTACATACCTCTAGGTAGCAGGTGGCTCTTCAATGCTGTGATGCTGGGGCAGATGGAGCGTCCCACAGGAACGTGGGGGGCTCCCCAGTGCACTCAGCAGTGGACCCAGAAGTGGACCAAAAACACTTCCAGTCCATTTCCAGGTCCATGGGGGAAGCGATCCAGGGTCCTTCCAACCCCCCCCCCCCACCCCGCACCCACCTCGGCTGTGCGACTGGTGCCTCCTGGGTTTGGGGGAGTACCTGGGGTCCCCGCACAGCCAATAGCAGAGCCAGGTGTGTGTGGGGGGGGGGGAGGGGGCAGTGTGCCCAGCAGACCCAGAAGTGGACCAGAAGTACTTCCGGTCCACTTCTGCGTTCACCACCGAACACGTGGAGGGCCTCCCTGCACTCCTGTGGGACCGTCCATCCAGCATCGTTGCATTCACGAGCTGTGCAGTAGTATCACATCACAGTTTTTGCCACGTGAAGCTACTGTGCAGTAGTATTGGTCTACTGTGCAGTTAGTATCTTGTGTAGATGTGCCTACTGAGGAGTAAAAGTTTGCTTTCTGTTCAATCATGGATACTCTAACCTGATTAATATTAAAGGAAGAAATTTCAAGGTGTTGAAAAACCTGGTCTCTTTAAATGACTGAGATTATGATTCCTGCTTCAGTCTACCAGCGTAACATTTTAAATGCTGTTTCCATGCTGTGTTATGCTAGCTTTTCAAATTCAAGTTTGTACTTTGTTTCCCTATTTCGGTCAGTGTGTGATATTCAGAGATGCTTCTACTAATATGTCACTGATGCTGTGTTTGAACTAGAGGTATACCTTCTGGGTCCTTCTAATGCTTTTAATTTTCCTTTACTGCTGTATAGGTCAATTAAGGCGAGAAAATCCTATAATAAAACCCTATACATCTTGTATTAAAGTCATCTTTGCTTGGCAGTTGCAATCAACTGAATGCTGGACTAATTAATAGTACTCAGTGCTAACCTAGTTGCTCTAACAAATTCTAGTTGCTGTAATAGAGTTCAGCAGCAGCATTAAGCACCAAATGCCTGATACTGTGACATTTTATTTATGAAAATATTGACTTCAAGAGACTGTTCATGTGAGTGACTTATCAGGAGCAAGACTTGAGGAATTAGGTTCCATGTCATCAGCCTGCAACAGGATTTGTCATGCAATATTTAGAGCTAAGGGAAACTGCTAATAGGTCAAGTAAACCAAAGTCCTTGGGGGGGTGAATGTGAGATTATAGTGAAGGAAAAATTACCTTTTGTGTCACACTTCATGCATTCCACGGAGACCATCTGTGAGATGACACCATCCATGAATGAGAACATTCACTGTTGTAGAGAAAGACCTACAGTAGCTAGTAAAGAGAAACCATGGGTAAGCATAATATAAGATGCAAAAAGATTAAGAACACTTGATCCGTTTTGCCTAATATTTGGCCCAGTCCAGAAGAATCCTCAAGTACATGTTTCTTTTTAAGCATATTTAACTGAAATCAAGGGGGTACAGATATGCTTCACCTTAAGCATGTGCTTATCTGCTGTTGCTGATAAGTGCAAGCTGACAGGGGCTGGGGTGGGGTGGATGCTGAAGTGCACACGTGACAGTCCAGAGTTCGTAAATTTGAGGCCACAGCAGAAGTGCTCATGGCATGGCCCTGTCAGCCAAAGAATCTATAAATTCTGCTAAATACCTTGTTACACAAGGACATAAAGAAAGAAAAAGAAGTGCAAGCTGATGTTTTATCTAGTTATTATTCTTATAAATGTTTCAAAGCACTGAAATTACTTTCCTTTTCTTTCACATTTTATGTTGGTGTATTCTCTGTTAATAACTATAATCTATCTTCTGACACCATCAGGCTATTAGAAAATATATCAATAGATTTCTTCTTTAAATAAAATTAGAACATTACTCTTGTCCATTTGAAGTAATCAAAAAGATTATTTTAGCCTCTCTCTCTTTAATGAAGAAAAGTATATTGCAGAAACATGTCCAGTGGTGCAAAACCAGAAAAAACACAGATAAATGATACTAGCTTTAAGAGGCATTGTATTAATATAATTCTGGCAAGGCCCATAGCCTATGAATTTAGAAAGACTCAACTGAGACTCACAAATAAAAAGGCTCTCTCGAAAATCAAGCTTCCATCAAGTAATTTCCACATGAGGGAAAAAAACCAAGTTACTCAAAAAGTTTTAAAATATGTCATGGGATAAATGATAAATTGAGAGTCTAACCATTTCTACTCAGATGAACTTCCATTAACTTCTAGTGGAACTTTGCCGATATTTGGATGGAGAGCTCAGGCATTCAGAGTGTCTATACTGATGCCTAATCCCTAATTATTATTTCTATAGGGCCAACAATATACTAGTTCAGGGATGGCAGCCTTTTACTAACCAAGGGCCATACCATGTGACCTGGACAGCACTGCAGGCCACCTACCCATCCCAGTTTCTGTTCTGTGCACAGGGGCTGGTCTTTCCCTCCTTCTCCCCCCAATGAACCTCTTCTGAAAGACATAAGAAGGGACAATTTAGAGTCACTAATTCAATAAACAGAAGCTGCAGTGTTGGAGGAGAACACCCCCTGCATGGCAGGAAGCTTGGATTGGATCCCTTGGAGCTAACTAAACTCTCTATAGAAACAAGCAGCAAGGGCATTAGCAACATGCAGAATATAGAATCTGGGGTGGATCCAATGCCCAGGCAATAACAGGGGATCCGCACACCTTTAGTAAAACATGTATCAGTTCACAGGCCGAATTCAATCTCTTCAGGGGCCAGATCTGGTCTGCGGGCTGTAGGCTGCTAACTCTTGTACTAGTTGCTTTTCTGTCAGGTATGAGAAAAAAATCTGTTTCCCCAAGGATTTTATGACCTAGACAAAGAGCATACACACAAAGGTTAAGAGAAAGTGTGAAACAAAGCAGTGTTAGCAAAGAGAGAAATATTAACAACTGTTGTTAGCTTCATTATTTTCCTTTTCATTTGCTTGTGATTGCAAACTGCTAGCAAAAGAGTAGTGAAATTTTCCAGTTGTTTGTACTTTAAAAGTCTTTAGAGAAGAAAACCAGCATGGAAGTCCTTTTGGAATAAGCTGATTTTTATGGAGGGCCTCAAAGTTACTTGAGTCAGGACAGAGTTGTAAGACACGGGAAACAAATCTGCAGAAAATAAGGGAGAAATTTAGTTCTGCAACCTGAATAAGGAAAGAGAGCGAGCAGCTTTAATGACAACACTGTCATGTTTTTATGTTTTGAGGAAAAGCCTTTCATCAGCATTAGAAGAGAGTGATTTTTTTTTTTTTTTTTTACTAAAAACTGTGCTAAAAGCTCATGGTGAAAATGACTTAAATGCTTTTGGAAATTTTATTTCAGCTTACCAAATGAGCACCATCTACTGGAGACATTCGCTGACACAACTGCATTGCCACTCTATGTGAATTTGACCCTTGCTGGTGGAATCTCCATCTCTGAAATGTAATTGTGACTCGTGGTGCTTCTAGCAGCTGCTCTGTTTTGTGACTCATCCAAATTACTAAAAATCAATGAATACTGTAGTGGGAAACTGCTTTTATCCTGCTGCAGTGGCTATAACCCTCTGGTTCAATGGTTTTGGAATGTTTTTCAGGAAATAATGGTGGTCCCTAGTTTCTTTTACATCCCTTCAATTTCCTGATTTTAACAGCTGAACAGTAACAATGAGTGAAAGATATTTTTTTTTACCTGGGTGCCAGTTGGAACTGTTAAATCTATAAAAGAAGCAGTATCCAGATCACTGCTGGCTAAGAACCTTTTAGAAGAGCCATTTAAGCTGACTCCAATTGTTTTTTAATGTCTTCTGACATGTTTATGAAAGCAAAAAAGCTCAGTCTTCTAGTAAGGTCAAAAGCTATGTAATATTTCTTGCATCTGGCCATCATCATCATCAGGGATCTGAGTTTTCCATTTGCTGCAGAAAAATGCAGATTTTCTCCTTTAAAGGAGAAAAATGTGGGTTTCCCCTGGCAGGCTGGAAGAGTTTCAGCCAGCAAGGGGCTGCTTGGGACTAGGTGGAACAGGATGAGCCCATCACAGGCAGGGAGGCCAAATGTATGTGGTACCTAGGCAGCATGGTAGAGAACAGCTTCTGCAGCTCCCTGCAAGTAAGTCAGGGGTGGGGATGGGGTGGGCATAGGCAACACATGGAGAGGTGTGGGGGGGGGAAGGCATAGGTGATGTATCAGGGAGGCATGGGGTGGCATGTGCCCCTCCAGATTTGTATGCCCACAGCAGGCATGGGGCTGTAGCCTGGCCAGACCAGCATGAATGAAAGCTGCCTCCATGACCCAGTGGAGAGGACCCAACACAGGAGGGTGGAACAGAGCAGCAAGACTCATTGCTACCACTATTGCCACCACTGCTACTGGGACCCCCCATGGCAGCCATGCTGCCAGCAGTAAAAGGACTAACAGACCAGGGAGGTGGCGCTGCCCTCCCTGCCTCCAGCCACTCACTAACCAGCTCTATCCCATTGCTATAGCCTGGACACCATCACCACCACCGCTACTTCCCCCTACAAGGGAACAGACACAACTGCTCCCTAGCTATAAAATGAGGCAAACTTCTACATGACCCCTTCCATGCAATCCCTGGAAAGATATCAGGATTTTTATCAAGAATAGAGTGGGGACCACAAGATTTCTATGGTTTTCTTTGATTTCCTCTAACAGGGATTGACCAGACAGTTTGTAATCTTGAATGGTATTTTCTAGAGGATTTAACTTAGGTATATTTTATCTCCTTGCACAAGTATTTTACATTTGATTGCAAATAAACTGTGAGAACTTCTACCAGATTTTATTTGAGTGGAGTTGCTTGAGGAGAAAGGTACAGTCCATTATGAGTGATGCAGGTAAGACTATGGCTGTCAGAATCTAGCCCTATGTTTGCTTTTGGTAAATTCAGTCATAAGTCAGTTTTGCCTTCTTTAAGTCAAAACTCCTGGATATTTCATCATATTGTGCCTTCCACCATAGTTGAATTTCATTGTCTATAGCTTGTTCCTGGCACTGGAGGGAATTTTTAGCCTTGTGTTAGTCATTTAAAAATGCTAACTTCTGTAGTCCATAAAAAGGAGTATTTCCACTTAACATAACTCAACTGCAGTAAAGAGACTCTGTACCCCAAATAACATAGCTTGTACAATTGTATGCTCAACAGTGAATGACAGCCCATTTTTGTAGTTCCCCTACTCTTTTTCTCCATTTGTATACTTTAGTCTAGCACTTAGTTGTCTTTTTCCCCCAGCATTCCTTTTCATGATTTTTTCTACACCTTTATAATAAAACTTACTAGTTATTTAAAATATTAGTTTAGACATGGGAGAAATTTGGAATTATAATCTTTTTGGCAATTAATTCTAAAAGAGGATATTTTTGCATTATTTGATGGTGGGGGTGGCATGCTTAAAAAGTTCAAACTCCCTAAGTCATTGAAGAACTTTAAAATGACTATATTGCTGTAGTGCCAGAAAAGACCAGACCTTCAAATTAATATTACATTGGCAGCAGGTTTTTACAGCTGACTTTCAGGGCTTTCTTTGCTGGCTCCCCTGTTTAATGAGCAGTTTGATTTAAAGCTTAAAATTATTAAGTGTTCCACTGGAGTCATCAATAATGCAGTTTATAATATTCCAATCGAGCACATAAAACTACATTTGTCTTCCAGTAACAACACACTTTAAGTAGCCTGACCTCTTCAGATATATAAGAGCATGCAATTAGTGCAATTTGTCACAGGTCTTTTACATTTTAATAAGATGTAATTAATTGTCTGTTTCATCTAATTAACTTTGAAACACTGACAGTTCTTGCTTTTCTCATACAGAGCAATGCTCCCTATTTGCATTGCTCATGATGAACAGAGAATTCCTGGGTATAATACATCTGTATACCTGTGCAAACCAGAAGACATTGTGGTGACTTGACATGTGCCAGATCAACACTCGGTATCCTAAAATTGTGCTGTTGGACAGGAGGGCATGATACACAATTATATACAAACACATAAACTACACAAACACCACTATGAGTTCACACACATAGACATGCACAAACACACAATTTTGTGGTTGTGTGTTAACACTAAGGGGCGTTGGGGTAGCTTGGTGCTTGGAGTTACTTGAGGTCAAGTGGCCCCAGGGTTACTCAAGGCCACTGGGGCTTGGGGTTACTTAAGGTCAGGTGGCCCCTGGGGTGACTTGAGGTCATTGTACCCCAAGGCACACTGGGGTAAGACAGGGCAGCAGGACACAAATGGAGAGAGTTCAGGGAGAGAAGGCAGAGAGAGAAAGGGATTGGGGAGAAGGCAGAAGCAGAGAGAGAGAGACAAGCAAGAACAGAGAGAAAGAGAGAGAGACTGGGAGAAGGCAAAGGTGGAGGACAGAGGGCTAGAACTGGGAGACCAAAGAGTAGGGCCAGGAGGTCAGTGAAGAGGGAGGCAAAGCTAGAGCCAGGGAAGATAGAGGTGGCAGAGAGGAATGAGGCCCAGAGGGAGGTTAGAGAGACAGGGATTTAGTTGGGAGCCTGAAGCAAGACAGAGACCAACTCAGGAGAAAAAATATCAGTTTAGTTAAATAGGCAGTATATTATACAGCTCATGAAGTTATTGGTTCCTACACACACACACCCACAAGCACTCGCACACATGCACCCACACAATGATAGCAGGAGAGAAAAAGGCTTGGTGGAAAGATTGAAGTTAAGTGTGTAGGGACAGAGTCCAGGTCCTTTTCTTGGGGGAAGAAGGTGGGTGATAGCTACCGATCCTGGGCTGTGAGTTGATCCTCAATGGTCAATTGGGGTCTTCTCCAGCAAGGTGTTGTCCAGAGGGGTTCGCCGGCAGGGCATCTGGGTGGATAGGTGGCATGGCACAGTTCTGGTACAGATGGAGAGGGCATCCCAAGGAGGTCACATTCTACCACCCCTTTTATAGGGGTGGGATACATGTGTCTCCTAGAGGAGGGACATGTCCAGGCAAGGAAAGTCCTGATTAGATGCCTACATACAGATTCAGGTGTCTTCATGGTCTGGTAGGACACAGTGGTGTGGTTGCTGGTTTCTGTAGGGTCTTTGTCTTCCAAATTTTGAGTTCCTGTAGGTTCTTTATCTTTCAAATGCTGGGTTTTGTTTCAGTTCCTGGGTGAGGTCTGTGGTTCCTGGGTGAGTCAATGCAAGGCAACAGTCGGGTCATTGAGTTGATGGTCCGGTCGTTACTGATCATTCAGTAGAGGTCTGCTACCATTGTACCTCAAGCACCCTCATTCACTCCCATTCATTCAGGAACCAATTTACATGAAACTGGTTAGACATGAGTCACAGTTACAACATAGGTTACACCCGGGCAGAGGACACAAGATGGAGGCTTGACATATAGAATGGAAACTTGACATTACTGTACAGACACAGGCCTAAATCATATAAATTCAATATAAAACAGTAAAAATCAACAGAAACATAATAGAACACTATTTACAATATAAAAGGGGCTTGTTACTATGCAGGAGTATAAGAACTTAGCTTACCTAGTATTACTTGTGATCACTCATAAGGGATAGAGAGGGCAGGGAGAAAGTCAGAAATGGCTGGGGAAGGGGAGGGAACATATTTTAAAATAATAATTAAGAAAAGAAAAACTGGGGGGGGGGGGTGGGAGGATTACTACAATTGGACCTAGCCTATATGCATATATGTACTTATGTAACTTTTCTAGTGCTGGTGTTATCTATTCAGTTGTCAGATCTTTAGGTCAGCAAGTTGGTGCTTTTACAGAACCTGAAATTACTGCAGAATCCCTAGTATGAATAATAAAAGCAGAGCCCCAATGACTTAAAAAACCCAACAACCTGGTATTATTATGCGAGTTAAAGGATAAGTCTAATTATAGTGTAAATATTATGAACACGCAGGGATAATTCCACCTATTAAGCACCTAAATGTGATCCTATTTCACCCTGCTCAAGCCCCTGACAACCGTTAATACAAATAGGTAGATTGGTCCTTCTTAACGCTTTTTAAAAGATTTAAACAGAGACAAGTAGGATCACACTTAAATTATACTGGGCACATCTACATGTGCCTATTAATGAGCATCAATAAACTCGGGTGCTTATTACTCTGGAGTATATCGCTGTCAGGCGCACGTCTGCACTTGTGCATGGGATTGCAGCACATTCAGCTGGGGCAAAATAGCCCCAGCTGGCAGAAGGTCTAGGAGCCTGCCAGCCTGGGACTTTTCCCCCCAACTCAATGTGCTGCAGAGGAGCTGGCTGGGGCATGAGGGTGCTTCAGCATGTAGTTAGTCAGCAGGCAACCTCCACAATGAAGCATCCTTATCCCCCAGCCAGCCAGGGCAGCATCTATATATGTGTGCTGATGCAGAGTTTTAGTCTACTGTGCAATAAATGTCTCCTGTAGATGCTCCCACTGATTCCACTTATGTGCCTACTAGGCCCACGCACTTCACTAATCGGATCAGATCTTTCCACTCTTCAAAACTTTGATCAGAATAAAGAGGTTAACTATTGGAAATTGAGCTTTTTAAAAAACTCCCAATCATAACATGACATTTAATGCAAATAATCACTTTTAAAATACAGGAGATTTATTTGATATTTTTTTCCATGATGGTTTTAAGTGCTTGGAGGGTTTGAACTGGAGCTGTTAAATGCAATCTAATTCAACTGAATATCAAATAAGAGGCATACACACTTTCTCCTGTTGAATAGTATACGACTCTTCAAATCATTCCATAGGTTTCAATGAAGTACTTGAAAACTACAGAACATGATTCAGAAGGTGGCCTGAAGGTAGTGACAAAAGAGAGAAAAATGACAAATTTCCCTTCAATATAGATATTGAACCAAAATATTAATTTGTAGAAGAAACACATGTTATGGTATATGAATCTATGTGTTTTGCATTTTTTACAAATATTTGTTTAAAAAAATAAGGCTATTATACAAACTAAGGTTCAATATGTTCTTTCATGAGTGCCCACTATAGTAATATATAAATCTTCACTTTCTAGAATATATAGACACTGACAGGGACAGAATGAGCACCAAAGCATATATGAGGTAGAAATGATTTTTTATTACTTTAGGTATTTCTAGATGTCAGATAAAAATGAGAACATTGCTAAGAATTTTGCAGAATGACAGCTGTGCCTTATGGATAGCATTCTATAGTTTGATGTATGAGGCAGAAAATGTGAAAAATATTGTGAGGTACTAGCTTGACATAATGATGGAGAGCCACAAAAAGCATGCTAGCACTGGAGGAATCTAATAGACCACCATTAAATAAGAGAAGACTTTAGTTCTGCCTACCAAAGAAACATCAAGCCAGGCCTTCAAAATATGTAAATATCAAGATTGCATTTCATGTCCTTCTACTAGTTACTTATTTAGATTCTGGTTTTTTAAAGATAATTACTTGTGAAATTTTACAGATATGATAGCACTTTGCGGAGCTCCTTCTTACATCTATAAACTGCAGAGGTGCTAAAAAGTATTTTTTTAAGCAGGCTTTCAGTATTACAGAATTTGCTCTGTGATCTAATAAGGGAACATGCATAACAGTTTAAGAAAACACACTATACTTGTACCTAAAGATTGATAGGCAATACTCATGCATTGAAAATGTAGTATAAAATACCCAGCATAGGTATTTCATTAAGGACTGTTCCACTAAACTCTGCATTTAGTGAAGAAAAAAGCTACAGTTTAGGAATCAAAGTAAACAGTCTATCTTCTTAGGGAAATTATTTTCTCAATCTTTTCCAGAGATACCATAAAATAGATCTACAACTGTATGTGTACCTACTGTATGTGCAAAATGAAAACAGGATCAAACTCTACATTTCTAATATTCATTTAACATGTGTCACACAAGTAGCAATGTATACTTGAATGATCATATTTTCCTTGCATTCGACACACGCCTGAATAAGATGCATGCCTTGTTTGTGAAAGGTAGATGTGCTGAGCTCCAGAGCCCCAACTGAACTCCATGCTGGCAGCAGCTGCACACACACCTTGGGGTGCAAAGCTGGCAAGGAGGCAGCACAACCCTGGACCCTTCCCCACCATACATCCCAAGGAGCACCACCACTGCAAAGCCAGTGTTGGAGCTCTGGACCTAGTTACAGCTGTTTGCAACCTCCCAGTTGCCTGCTGCAGCTGCCTAGAGCCTGGGCCAGGAGGCTGCAAGCAGCTGCACTGGGCTGCAGAGCCGTGGCCAGGCTCTGTGATGGTGGCTGCAAACGCACCTCAGGTAGATGGCAGGGGAGGGGTGGGGGGTTGTGCTTCCCCAAGCCCATTCCCAGCAATATGCCCCGAGGTGTGCATATAACCACCACTGTCACGGAGGACAGCCAGGACTCCAGGGCATGGTGCAGCTGTTTGCAGCCTCCTGGCTGCCTGTCACAACTGGCCCAGGCTCTGAGCAGCTGCAGCAGGCAGGTGCGCCATGGTCCAAAGCCCTTGCACCAGGTCCATGGCAGCAGCAGCGGTTGCACATGCACCTTGGGGTACATGGCAAGGAAGAGGCCAGGGTAGTACAACCCTGGCTCCTCCCCTGCCATCTGCCCTGAGGTGTGCGTGCATCCACCGCCAGCAACAAGGATCATGCCCTTTGCAGTTCCCCTGCCGTCTGCCTCTGGTATGCCAAGCCAAGGCATGAGGCAAGGTTGGGGTGTTTTTGGCACTCCAGCCAAAAACTTTACCAACCCCTGTGTTAGTATTATTTTCCTCCTTCAAATACAACCCACACTTTGAACAGAAAAATTAATATATGTAAGAAGAGAAATTAACTCTATTTTCAACAATTTCAATACTTGATAATATAGCACTGAGTAGGTAATTAAGAATAAACTGACTTTGATCTCATGGCAGTTCTACACTGAATTGCCTTTAATTCAGTTAATTCTACACTATTCTACACAGATCATTTTACCATGCCAATCACTGTGATATCTGAGCCGCTACTCCTGCTTGATAGCATTTAACTAAATTCAATTTTATTATTTTTCTAATGATACAATTATGTAATTTTTGAGCAAAGGAAAACAATAAAAAAACAAAATTTTTGTTCACTGCATAATATGCACAAATTAAGAGAAATCCTTTTTGTAAATAATTCCATGAAATAGCCAAAGGCTCAACAAACATTAGAGATACAAAGCAAACTGTAGTCCTATTAAGTGTGCATATCAAAGAGAAAAATCTTCCATTTTGACATATTAAACAGTAAGCAGTGGACCGCATCTGTGTGCAAACAAAGAAAAGAGAAGGAAAAGAGCAAATATTCATAAGAAGATAATAAAGAATCATTCAATTCATTCTTTTTAGGCTCTACCCTAATCTACTGGTTGGATGGTGAAATTCAGTGCCACCTCACCTCGTTGTTTATGGAGGGGGAGGAGTTAAATTTTGTATATTGGGCTGAATCAGCCAAATCAGTTCCAAATTCTATTCACTGAACAGAGCTCAATTGTTCAAGTCCATGTGGCACTACCACCAGCAAGTATCCTACCTCCCAGACTCTTCAGCTTAGGGCTTCAGATACTCTGTTTTTAATTAGAGTGGTTCCCAGCTCATTCAATGAGTTTTAATTAAAGCAACCCCATGGCCATTTTGAAATGCAGGATGCTTAATACATGTGATGGTGAGACATGTTGGAGTGTTGCTGGCATGCAAATAAGTACCACAAAGAGGTTGTCACACAGCAGCTTACCATGTTTTCTAGACCTCTAATAACTTTTGTTTCTCTCTTCTAGGTTTTCTTCAATTTGTCATGTATTCCTTGAAGTGTGACCAGAACTGGAGAGAGTACTCCAGTAAGACCTTAACAATTCCAGTACATAGGATGCCTGCCAAAAAAAAGGTTCCCATCAGCCTATTTTTCCAATGCTCAGTGTTGGCTGCATTTAATCAACCTCAGAGTTGGTTTCCATTGCTGAGCACATGCTGCTTTTGGTTGCAATTTAATTAAAGATATTTAGTGAGATTTCCTTGTATGTAATTATAAGACAAGGAATTATAAGACCCCCCATGCCAGTTCAGGGAAAAAAACCTCATCTTGGAATTGAGTGAATAGTGTATACATACGTGTGTGTGTGTGTGTGTGTGTGTGTGTGTGTGTGTGTGTATTTAACTTTAATTAAACTAATGTTTGTAGGAAACAATCCTAAAGCATATACTAACGATCAAGTCTCAGAATAAGCAATTTTTTTTCTACAATTTCAAGTCATTTTGTTAATGTAAGAAAATTAGAGCCCTTTAATCCTATATGCCATGGGCGGGCAATTATTTTGGGTGGAGGGCCACTTAGTGAGTTTTGGCAAGCTGTCGAGGGCTGCATGGGTAACCCCACCCCTAGACAGGTGCCCCGCCCCCTGGTCATCATCTTGGGACCAGAAATCCCACCCCTGACCTCTGACCTTTGCCACCATAAGTACCTCCCCTTGAAGTACTCCTTCCGAGAAGAGGGATTGTTATCTTAGAACCGGAAAAAAACAAATTATGTACTAAAAATCAAATAGCCATAATATTATATTTTAATTCAATTAAAAATATATATTTTTGTCCTGATACGTGTGTGTTTGTGCTTTACATGTAAAAGTGATTGGGCCTGGCTGCCTCCCGCTCCATGAGCAAACCAACAATGGGCGGGTGGCTGTGCCAGGTGCTGGAGGGGAGCCGTGACTGCTTTTTTGCGCCAAAAGTTTCTGCAGCCTCCCTGAGCTTCCTGTGCCCCCAGCTGGGACCCTGCTAGGTCATGCCACCTCCAGCAGCCTCAAGAGGCAACCTGCACTGCCCCTGGGGCTGGCCAGGAGCTTCCTGGGGCCCCTGGGCTCTTCACAGCCGCAGGAGCTTGTACAGCAGAAAACTGACCGCGGCTCCGCTCCTGCAGCAGCCTCCCACCTGTCCTGGGGAGCGAGCTGCAGCTGAGCATTTGTGGGGCGGGGGGGCCCAGGCCTTCCCCCCAGGGTGGCAGTGCTCAACAGAGCCTTCCATGGGGAAAGCAGCCAGGCTGTTGCAGCCCCAAGACTCAGGCACAGGATACAAGTTCCACACCGGCTCCCTGCACCCAGGGCCATGTCGCGGCCAGCTCCTGCTTCCCCCAGTGGCCCAATACCCCCCATGCTGCCCTCAGTGTTGGACAGTGGGTTTGGGAGCCAGCGACAGCTAGGTGGTGCCCTGGGGCCAGTGCCAGTGGGGCCCAGAACAGGGTGACAAGAGGCCGGGATGCAGCTGGCTGGGCTCTATGGAGATGGGCTGAGCTGCCCTAGCAGGGAGAGAGGGGAGCCAGCCCACTCTGGGCCCCACCAGTGCTGGTTCCCACATGCCCCCTCAATCCCAGCCCCCTGCCCCAGCCCTGTGGCCTGTCGGGGACCAGCGCACACAGCCCTGACCCCCTTTTACCTGAGTTTCCCACTCCACCACAAGCAGGAACAGCCACATGGTCCCTCCAGCTGTGGGGGGTGGGGCAGGGCAGCGCAGGGCGGGCCCTGCTCTTCCAGGGGCCTGCTGTGGCTTCCCCTGGGTCCTACTGCCCTGGCTCCTGTCACTTGTGACAGGAGCCAGAGGCAAATAAATATTAATTTTTAAACATTTTCTAGGGGCCCTGTGGGCCAGATAGAATGTCCTGGTGGGTCAAGTCTGGCCCATGGCCCATATTTTGCCCACCTCTGCTATATGCAAAAAGATTAGAGCCCAATATTAGTCATGAAATTTCACTGTTCCATAGTGATGCTAAGGTTAACGTAGGTTCCCAAGTTGACAAAGATGAGGAAGATAGTTTCATAGTTTCATAGTAGCTGGGGTCAGGAGGGACCTGAACAGATCATCTAGCCTGACCCCCTGCCACAGGCAGGAATGAATGCTGGGTTCACAAGACCCCAGACAGGTGATCATCCAACATCCTCTTGAATTTGCCCAAGGTAGGGGCGAGGACCACTTCCCTGGGAAGTTGGTTCCAGATTTTGGCCACCCTAACTGTAAAATATTGCCTTCTGATCTCTAACCTAAACCTTTTCTCCATCAGCTTATGACCATTGTTCCTCGTCACCCCAGGTGGCGCTGGGGAGAAAAGGGCTCTCCCTATTTGCTGTTGATCTCCCCTGATGAGCTTGTAGGCAGCCACCAGGTCCCCCCTCAGCCTCCTCTTGCTGAGGCTGAACAGGTTCAGGTCCTTCAGTCTCTCCTCATAGGGCCTGTCCTGCTGCCCTCTCACCAAGTGGGTGGCCCTCTTCTGTACCCCCTCCAGGCTGGCCACATCCCTTTTGAAGTGTGGCGCCCAGTACTGGATGCAGTACTCCAACTGCAGCCTGAACAAAGTCCCATAGAGGGGGAGTATCACCTCTCTGGACCGGCTTGAGATGCATCTTTGGATGCATGACAAGGTATGGCTGGCCTTGCTGGCTGCGGTCTGGCATTGGCGGCTCATGTTCATCTTGGAGTCAATAATGACTCCGAGATCCCTTTCCACCTCTGTGCTTTCAAGAGAGGAACTCCCCAGCCTATATGTATGCTGTGGATTCCTTCTCCCAAGGTGCAGCACCCTGCATTTGTCTACGTTGAACCCCATCCTATTCTCATCTGCCCACTTTTGTAGTCTGTCTAAATCTATGTGCAGCCTCTCTCTCCCTTCAAGTGTGTCCACCTCGCCACACATCTTAGTGTCATCAGCAAATTTGGACAGCGTGCTTTCCACCCCCTTGTCCAAGTCATTGATGAAGATGTTAAACAGTGCGGGCCTGAGGACCAAGCCCTGGGGTACCCCACTGCTCACATCTCGCCAGGTTGAGTACAATCTGTCCACCACTACTCTCTGGGTTCGCCCCATCAGCCAATTTTTTACCCATCCAACTGTGTAGGCATCAATGCCACAGTCACTTAATTTATTGATGAGGATGGTGTGAGATACAGTGTCAAAGGCCTTCTTCAAGTCTAGAAAGACTATGTCCACAGTGACACCATCATCCAAGGATTTAATCACCTGGTCATAAAAGGCAATCAGGTTGGTCTGGCAGGACCTGCCTTTGATGAACCCATGCTGATTGCCCCTGAACATGATCTCCCCTGCAGGCCCCCCACAGATGTGCTCCTTGATGATTCTCTCCAAGATCTTCCCAAGCACTGAGGTGAGGCTTACAGGCCTATAGTTACTTGGATCCTTCTTCCTCCCCTTCTTGAAAATTGGAACCACGTTAGCCAGTTTCCAATCCGCCGGCACCTGGCCAGATGACCACGAATGCTCATACAGCCAGGCCAAGGGCTCCGCGATGACCCCTGCCAGCTCCCTCAACACCCTTTGGTGGAGGGCATCTGGACCTGCAGATTCAAAAATGTCTAGCCCTTCCAGAAGATCCCTAACTACATCTGCCCTGACTGAAGGCCTGATAGAGCTGTCCCCAAGACTGTCCCTACCTCTGGTAGGTGGGATATCCAGGTTCCTATAGATAATAGGAAAGATGGAGGAAAGATAATGGAAAGATGGAGGAATAGGTGAGACCATTTTAAAAGTGTCTTCATAGCATAGATAGAGGGGTGTTGGAGTTACCAAGGCAAGCAGAATTTTAATTTCAAAATGCCTTACTCCCTTTTTAGTGGTAAAGTACAACTAAAATTTTTACATTAACATATTTTTATAGAATGTCTGTAACCTTATTCTTCAAATGTGCAAGCACATTACCCTTGATTAAGATGCCTGTCAAGGATTTGATATTCTCCTTTTGGGTTTGTACATCATTAATCTTACCCTAAAGATCTTTCTTATTCTTATTTCTAGACTCAATTTTCTGTTCTGGGTCAACCGTTTTTGATTAAATCAAATCTAGAGATGATTCACATTAATTAAGCTTGGACTGTAGGCTTCAGACAACAGTGGAAATAACTTCCAAAGTTTTGTAAGTATCTTGTATTGAAAGTTTTTGGGTTTTTAGGCATAGGTCCCCAATTAGCTAACTGGATATCAGCAAAGCAGTAACATCAGAGATTGGCCATGCATGAGGATGGAAGGATAAAGGATACCTGTTCTTTATTCTTTCAGTTCCCTTTTGGTGACACAAAATAGCCAAAAGATATTGATTTGTCAATCAAATTGCCATCCTTTTCTTTTAAATCAAGAGCTATAGGAGATATAAAAAGTCATTTTGGGTACACATAGGAGTTACATTTAAATTAATCTAACCCAGTTTGGTTGATCTAAATTGCCCAATCATACAGGTATACAGAGGGCTTAAATTGACCAAAAAATGGTGCCCCTGATATAAATTAGTTCACCTCAATGGGTGCACTTAGATTTAAAAAAAAGTTAACCAAATCTAGGAAATGCCTGAATGTGTTTACTGCACAGCCCTCTGTTGGGAAAGACCATCCATTTTCACCAGCCCCAGGGATAAGTAACCTCACCCCTACAACTCTGACTGTGGGTCAGGGTAAAAATGTTCCCCTTCATTAGAGTTCCGAGTAACACTATTGTAGCAGAACCCCAGTTTTTTCTTTTTTTTTTTTTTTTTTATTTATTTAAAAATGCATTCCCTCCCCCTCCCCAACCATTTCTGACCTCTTCTCTCCCTCTCTATTTCCTATAGCTAAGTATAAGTGAGCTCAGACTTAGGATAAGCTTTAAACATTTTTATTTTGTTAGCAAGTTTTTGGTTTTGGATATCCACTGTTTTATATTGTATTATTATTAGGTTTGTATTGATTCTTACTGTTGTATATTGTATTATTATCATTTTCGTATTGATTCTTATTGTTTCATATGGATATGTATGGTTTAGGCTTGTGTTTGTAAGTGAACCAAAGTCATGTCAAGTTTCCATTTTATATGTCAAGCCTCCATCTTCTGTCCTCTGCCTGGGCATCCCATGTTGCAACTGTATGAGTCACGTACCCCTCCCATGTAAATTGGTTCCTGGATGAATGAGAATAATTGGGAATCATTGAAATACAATGGTAGCAGGCCTCTACTGAATGGCCTGTAATGACTGGACCATCACCTCACATTGATTCATCCAGGAACCAAGGACCTCACCCAGGAACAGAGACAAGACCAGCATTTGAAAGACAAAAGACCCTGCAAAACCAGCAACTCTCACTATTACAGACACCCGAAACTGCACATCCCTGCATGGAGCACACATGCTCAGTACACCAGGGGCTGACCCTTGCCTGGGGATGCCTCCTGTCACTAGGGTCACACAAGGTCTGCCCCTATAAAAAGGGGCAGTGAAGACAGACCCAGTGGGATGCCCTCTCCATCTGGACCAGCACCATGCCACACTATCTATCCACCCAGAGGCTCTGCCAGCAACCCCCCTCTGGACAACATCTACTGGACAAGGACCCCTTTCCAGCCTGGATAGGTAGATATTACCTGCATACCTCCTACAATTTGGACTCTCTCTCTCTCTCTCATTCTCTCTCTCCTCCTGGACTTCAGTGGACTTCAGCCCCTGCACCAAGCCTGTCTAACCCCAGCTGCCATGGTGTGTGTGTGTGTGTATGGAGGGGTGTGGGTGGGGGTGCAAAGGAATCAATTTGACATTGTGGCACCATCTCCCCTGTTCAATAAAACCACTTTCATTTGCAACCCTGAGTTGGGTCATGTTTTACTGAATCCCAGTCCTTTCCTTATCTTAAATTCCAGCCTCATTCTCTCTCTCTCTCTCACCTCTAGCCCCCACACCTCTCCACAAGTTTCCCGATCTCCTCTCAATTCCTACTGCCTTTTCCCTCTGACTTTCTGCTGCCTTTCTTTGCTTTCCTGCTGCCCTGCCACCTGTTGCTTTTCCTGTGATTTTCTGCTGTCCATCTCTCTGTTTTCAGGCTTCCCCCACATCTTCTGTAATCCTCCCTGCCCCTTCCTGTAGCTTCCCAGCTCCTCTTAGCTGTCCTGCAGTTTTCTCCAGTTTCCAGCACCTACTGCCGCTCCCTGTAACTTTTCTAGCTGCCCCGGAGCCATCCTCTGGCTCCCCACACCCAGAGCCCCTCTTTAATACCCACACTTTCCCTTAGTCCCATTTTTCCCTCTCCCTACCTACTTTTTCAGCTCCCCCACAGCTCTGGCTCCATACCCAGCCTGTGTGCTGGCATGCTTCCCTGTTCTGCAGGCTTTCGGCGTTGTCTTTTAATCAATTAAGATCAATTAACCTAAAGTTACCCCTGAGCCTCAGTTCTTCAGCCCAGGCCTCTGTAGTCTACCGGTTCTAATCCCGGTCCTAGTAACTTTAACTCCCTACATTTCTATTTTCTTACCTTAACCTTTCCCCAGGTATCCCAAGTACGCTAAGCACATACATATCACAACACCCAACTTAGGAACTCACCTGTATGTATGTGTAGGTGGGTGGTAGGTGTGTGAATTAGTGAATACACACATATATACATATATAGATATCATTGTATGGTATATGAATTAGTAATCCATGTATGTGTATTGGATATGTGGGTGTTGGTAACTGGTAACTGATTCTGTCTAAATTTGGTGTGTGTAGCATGTATGGGCTTAAACTGGTTATAGGTGTGCATGAACCTAGACTAGTTGTTTTAAACATGTGTGTATCTGAGTAGCTAGTGTGAGTGTGTATGTGTGTGTATATACATGGCATTGTGTGCATGATATACGAATTAGTGATCTGTGTCTAACTTTTGGGGTGTATAGTGTATGTGCTTGAATTGTTGATAGGTATGCATGTGCCTAGGCTAGTTTGAATGTGCATGTGCCTGAGCTGGTAGTGTGCGTGTGTATGCACTTAATTGATTTGTGTGTTTGTATATGTGCAATTGTGTCACACCCTCCTGTCTAACAGCGCAATATTGAGATCCTGAGCGTTGGCCTGACCCCCCAGGGCAACACTATTATTATTAACAAATTCATGGGTCTTTATACATCTATTTCCATTTTGATACAGCCTTTGTTTTATCAGTATCAAGTTACTTGGTTTCATAAGAAAATCAAGTGATAAGCAATTGCAACAAATTTGAGATGGACCATGTATAATCTTTAATTGAACAACCAACAGCCCTTTATAAATCCTGAAGTAATAAACTAGTAATGCTTATGACCTTATTAGTCATGCATAAAAATTACTGGGGGTTACATTTTCAAAAGCTCTCTTTAAAATCCTGCATGCATAATTTCTCTGCTTGTAGCTCATATTTGCACACATAAATCATTTAGTTCCAGGATCAGAAATAACACGTCAAAATCCTACATGAAAACCTTCCTGTATAGCATTTCTTGCTGGGAACTAGTTATGCTTCATAAAGCTAGTTGTGATGAAATTTGTAGTCAAACTATGTTTACTCTAAGATCAGGATAAACATATACTTCTTTTTCCATTCAAAATGATCTTGCATGATAGAATGAAGAACACACATAAAAATTATGGATGACAAGCTGTGCGGGATTGCAAGCACTTTAGACGATAGGGTTCAAAATTATCTTGATAAATAGGAGGAATAATGCAAAAGCAACAAGATGAAGTTCAATAAAGACTAGTACAATGTATTATATTTAGGAAAGAGATAATGAAACACGTGAATACAAAATAGGGAAATATCTAACTAGGCAGAATCACTGCAGAAAAGTGTCTGGAGGTAACAGTAGATCACAAAATGAGTAAGAGTTAATAATGTTGAGCTCTTGCAAAAAAGCCAAGTGGTTTTATATATGAGGCACAGGAGGTAATTACTCTGATCTATTCAGTGATAGTGGAAGCTCATAGCATACTGTGTCCATTTGGGGCATAATACTTTTAAGAAAAATGTAGACAAATTGGAGAGAGCCTGGGGGGGAAATGCAAACAAGACTTATGAGGACAGGTTGAAGAGCTAGGTTAGTTTAGTTTTGGTTAAAAGAAGACTGACTGGGAACCTGATAACAATTTTCCAGTATGTAAAAGATTTCTATAAAGAGGGTCAATTGTTGTTCATTTACACTGAAGGAAAGAAAGAAGCAATCCATTTAATTTACTGAGAAAAGAGTTAGGTTAGATATTAGGACAATTTCTCTGTCTGAGATGTTCTCAATATGATTAAACTTCCTCTAAACATGGGCATATATCCTATTAATGTTGAAGTTCCTTCCAACCCTACATTTTTAATATAGCTAAAAGGTTAATGCTAATATACATCGACATTTGAATGACACTGAACTTGTATCTTGAATCAGTGGTATGTGTATTTTGTGATATATACTGAAATCTGTTTGTGGTGGAAAGTATTTTTGATTTGTTTATAGAAATGTTCAAAATGAAAGGTTATTCTAAAAGACTTTATTCCATTAATAATATGCTGTACATTGATCTACCTCAGAAGAGAAAATACACTGCAAAAATTTAGCATTGTTGAAAGAAGCTGAAATGCAGATATGATTGATGTCAGCATCCAGCAAAGGACGAATGGGAAGTTGGTAAATGCCACATATACATAATGCTTTGATTTTTAAAAGACAGCTGGGTTTCAGTCATCTTACTTGACATTTCCCCCTTACATTTCAAGCTATTCTTTGGTATAAATCACATGTTTGTCTAATGTATTCTGCTGTAAAGTCTGCTTTGATCATTTTGATAATCTCTTTTGGGCTTTCTAGAGGCAGCTATAGTTATAATAAATAGGCCACAAGCCTTGTTTACAATAGAGACTAGTTTGTGATTTGCTCTGTCAAAAATAAAAAAAAGAAGAAAGGATAAGTTTGGGAAATTTTAAACTATAAGTAGGAACTTTGAATTTTATTCCAGTTATGGTTCTCAACCTTCTTAGACTTGAGGTACCCCTGGATTGACTCAAGGCACCCCTTGGAAAATGCCAGGTCAGAGTTTTCACCCTTTTCTTGCCCACAGAAAAATAACAGAGCGGTTCTTTTGTTTCAAGGAACTAAGAATGACCACAAGTATGGATTTCTATTTGAAATCTCTGAGTTTGTCTTGTGAATCATATCTGTAAACCTAAGAGCACGAACGTTGTGTGGCACCCTACAACACTCTTGAAAGAATTTCAAGCCACCCACTCTAGTGTGGCACCCTGTTGAGAATACCTGCTCAGAAGGGTCACACAGGTTGCTGATGTTCTCTGCTTTAAAGGTGAATGGATATTGTAGCAGGGAGACAGTGGCCCTGTTATGGAGCTGCCCAAGAGACATGAATTGTCAATTAGGAATGCCTAGACCAGCAAGGGAGCTGATTTGGAAACTTATTAATTAGAAATTGAGTATTCCCAGACTGGCAGCAATGCTGGCTGAGAGCTGTTAATTGATACTTAGAAACTTTGTATAATAAGAACAAAGGCTGATTCAAGACCTCCCCTGGAAGGGGAACCGGTGCTGGGGCTGAAACAAGCCCGAGCAATGGAGCAGTTTCCTGTGTGGAGGTGCAGGCATGGAGGAGAAAGCAGAGAAGTTTTGTTTTCATGGATGACCAATGGAGGAGCCGAGGGAGGGTCTGTGAATGAAGCCAGCACAGCGATTGCCGGGACAGATACTCCCTATTAGTGAGAGACTGTGACTGAGTGAGATAGTCCCAGCTTTCCCAGTAATTTTTGAGAGATTTTGTATGAGTAAGGCAGGGACTAGACATGACTGCAAAGTTCCTGGAGCTGGCGTGCTGTCTTGAGAGTTTTAATCATCCCAGCTCGGGGTGAAGGAAGAGAGGATTGCAGTCCGCTATGTGCAGTCCTGGTACAGCAAACTGCGATTTCATCAAGGAGGTGGGAGTGCAGGAAGTGCCATCCTTCATGTTCCCTAAGCATATAGAGGCTTCTGACTGAACCTACTAAGGCATTGTACCAGCGGAGCTTAAACCCATGCCAGCAGTCAGAGATGGCAGCAGGGTACGGTGTGACCTGTTGTACCCTTTGTTAAACTGGAGGCTTATTAACTGTGCTCTCTTTACCTTTTTTGTTTTCCTCCTATCAAGTTGTGGCAGGTGAAAATGAGCGCAGGCAAGGGAAGCGGGCCCAAACATGCCCATTGAGTGATCCTGGCAGCCCCCTCACAGATATTAATTTTAATATCTATGATGTTGAATATCAGAATTAAAATGGCAATATCAGTTGGGAGAGAAAAAATTTCTGAAGATTCAGCTGAAACATGGATACCTCAATAACTTGAGGCCTGTGCAAAGCAGCTAGTACTCACTTTGGATTTGGATTCGGCCAATTCAGAGGACAGTGATTCAATTTGGTGATTCAAATCACTGTCCCGAATTGATTCAGCTGAATCCAATTCATAGATTTGGCAGCAGCCGAATCTATGAATCAGCCAAGCCAGGCCCATCCCCCGACCACTCTCCCATCCCTGGCAATGGCTGCCCTGCCCGCCCCAGCTCCTGGCACTTTGAAACCACGCCCCAGACTCACCTGGTGCTGCCAGGCAGGGGGCAATCCCTGCTGCCCCCCACTGCCCCATGCTGCGTGGGGGACTCAGCATGAGCCCCCGACTCCCTCCCTGCTCTCCCAGCCCGCCCCCCCCCCCATGACTTTCCCACCCTCCTCAGCTCCAGCCCTCTAAGGTAAAAAATCCCCAGAAAACCCCACCAGACTCACCAGTTCCTGCCAGCAGGGGAGATCCCTGCTCCCCCATGCCATGTGGGGGCTCATCCATAAGTGCCCCGAAGCCCCAAGGCCACTGCAGCAGCTGGTGAACCCCGAGGTTTTTCTCATATTTTTTTTCTTAAAGGGCTGGAGCTGGAGTGGCTGGGGCAACCATGGGGGGATGGGGAAGCAACGGGGTTGCGGGGGGCTCATGGCAGGGCCCCTATGCAGCATGGGGCAGTAGAGGGCAGCAGGGATCACCCTCCTGCCCAGCAGCACCCAGTGAGTTGGGGTTTTTTTTTAAAGCACTGGGAGCTGGGGTGGGCAGGGCAGCCATGGGTGGGCTGCGGGAGTTGGCGGGGGTCAGGAGGGGCTGGGGCAGCAGGCAGGTAATGGGGCCTGGCAGGGGTCACCCCATGGACCCCTCCCCCACCCCCTACTTACCAGCTTCGAGTCAGACTGCAGCTCCCTGCTGCAGTGGGCGGGGACTGCCCAAATCATCAAAGCTCTCTGAATCTTTTCCAAAGATATGGAGAGCTTCAAAATGACTCAGACATTTTAATTGGTCCCCTGATTTAATTCAGATTCAGAGATTTGGCCACTGAATCAGGCCAAATCTCCTCCAAATCAAATCAGCACCCAAAGCTTCGCACAGCCCTAATAACTATATCCTGTGAAGATGCTGTGACTTAAGGAGGTTCACTTGGGAGGGACTTCAGTTCACCTGCCACACCCTCCAACACAGGCTGGGCAAACCCTAGATGGAGCTCCCTCCACCCTTCCCATTCTGAAGATAGCACCAGAGTTGTGAGGGGAGGGAGCAGGGTTAGGGGAGAGAGGCTGCAGGCACTCAGCCTCTCTCCCCTGGATCAGGTCAAAAGTGAAGCTCAATCACCTGCTCTCAACCAAATAGCAAACATCCTTTGGGTTGGGGGGGTTCACTGTAACTCATAGTGTTTTCTGCAAAGTTCCATGAGTTACAGTGGGGGAGCTGCATGTCTGTCAGTTCCCTTAGTTAGAACTCAAGCTTTGACCCGCTTCCTATTACTTTTCATAACATTTCCAATTTAGGAAATAGTCTAAAATAACTATAATGTTTTCACAAATTTTATTCACAATTTGACCCTGCAAACATTTTCTCCCAAATTATGCACGTGAAAATTTTCATAGATTCATAGATGTTAGGATCAGAAGGGACCTCAATAGATCATCGAGTCCGACCCCCTGCATAAGCAGGAAAGAGTGCTGGGTCTAGATGACCCCAGCTAGATACTCATCTAACCTCCTCTTGAAGACCCCCAGGGTAGGGGAGAGCACCACCTCCCTTGGGAGCCCATTCCAGACCTTGGCCACTCAAACTGTGAAGAAGTTCTTCCTAATGTCCAATCTAAATCTCCTCTCTGCTAGCTTGTGGCCATTATTTCTTGTAACCCCTGGGGGCGCTTTGGTGAATAAATACTCACCAATTCCCTTCTGTGCCCCTGTGATGAACTTATAGGCAGCCACAAGGTCGCCTCTCAACCTTCTCTTGCGGAGGCTGAAAAGGTCCAGTTTCTCTAGTCTCTTCTTGTAGGGCTTGGTCTGCAGGAACCAGGAATCATGTGTATAGATCAATTCAAATTACAATTAAAAACTATTTCCATGAGTAAAGGGGAATATTAAGTCCCAAGTCTGAGTAAAAAAAGAGATGAGCTCCTGAATTTGATCTTTTGACTCAAATAAAACTGTCAAGGAATTAAAGTTGAAATGTAAACATAAATACAGTCATAAGTCTTGCCTCCAGTAAAACCCTCGGGCAGGTTGGAAAAATTTGAACTGTGAAGATTTGCCTGCAGGCAAAACAGTTTGCTAAAAGTGTAGTGGTTCATTTAAGAGATATGTGAATACCTGCAAAATGTTCGGGTTTGACAGGTTTCATTCCTGTCTATCTGTCTTCTTCACAACCTCTCCCCCCATCCCCCTCTTACAAAGGCGCTGTTAGAGCACAATCTGAATCCAGCTCCATCAAAGCAGAAACAGTCTGTCATATCTAAATTTTGGAAGCTGAAAGGCAAAGTCTTTGACATGTATAATATGTTTTCTTTGGAATTTGGGGAGGAAAATCAAACAAACAAACAAACAAACAAACAAATAGTGCTTCTTAAGTTCTCTGAATTTTATGACCAGTTGCATTGCATCAGCTTGTTTTATGACAGCCAAACTCATTATTACAGGTGAATGAGCCAGAAAAATTCTGAATCCATAAGCAATACCCTGAGGTATTGCACTGAACACAAAGGACAAACATGTTCTCAATCTTTTTTGTCTTAGCAATTCTTAAATTATATTCACAGCATTAATCATGCCTGACACTGATGCAGGTTGTCAGCCTTAATCCCCTAGAACTGTGCCTTAGCTGTTGTGATGTATTCACAAAAACCCAGTTGTGAGGATGCCAACAGTACAACAAAACAGCTAAAGAATGAAGTACTCATTGTTACTCTGACAATTAATGAGATTTTAAATAAATGATCTATGCCTCAAATTCTATTTGACATTTATAGAAGTTATGCTCATGAACTGCTTCCAGGATTGGCCCATGGCCCCATTGCTGTATTTTATTTAGTAAATATAAGAGAAAAACATTCCTACAAGTACTGTGATAGCTAAGGCTCTTTCAGCTTTGATGCTGTTAAGTTTTAACTACATTAGGACAAACAACCAAAAACAAATCTCCAACAAAGCTATTACAACTTTTCATCAGAATCTTAAGTACATTCAAATCAGTAACAATAAAGA